>NC_083585.1:19695521-20010521 GCF_027579695.1 Neoarius graeffei
CATACAGGACTATACAAAAGTCTCAGGCACCCATATATATGTGTGTATGTATGTATGTATATGTATGTATGTGTGTGTATATAGATAGATTAGATTTTTTTTCTCATACAAACCTTTTTTTTTAAATAAATTTTTATTTTATGATTTCTACATTATCAATGTGGGCGGCACAGTGGTGTAGTGGTTAGCGCTGTCGCCTCACAGCAAGAAGGTCCGGGTTCGAGCCCCGTGGCCGGCGAGGGCCTTTCTGTGTGGAGTTTGCATGTTCTCCCCGTGTCCGCGTGGGTTTCCTCCGGGTGCTCCGGTTTCCCCCACAGTCCAAAGACATGCAGGTTAGGTTAACTGGTGACTCTAAATTGACTGTAGGTGTGAGTGTGAGTGTGAATGGTTGTCTGTGTCTATGTGTCAGCGCTGTGATGACCTGGCGACTTGTCCAGGGTGTACCCCGCCTTTCGCCCGTAGTCAGCTGGGATAGGCTCCAGCTTGCCTGCGACCCTGTAGAACAGGATAAAGTGGCTAGAGATGATGAGATGAGACAAACTTTTTTTTTAATAAATTTCTATTTTATGACTTCTACATTATCAATGTCAAAACATTACAAAAACATTTTAGAGTTCCAAACAGTTTTTTTTAACAGCACAAAATTAAACATTACAGAAAAAAAAAAAGTTTGTATCTGAGCAGCACGTTACATCAGAGATTAAAAAAGAAAACTTAATGAAGGCTACTGGGTTTTGGTGCAAAATTAAGCAGCGAGTGTGACACTGTCCAGAAGAACTGTGGCTGGTTCTGTATTATGCTCAGTAAAACCTACAGCTTTGTTTCATTTCCTTATAAAACTACACGCATTGCACCTGAGACTATTTTTTTTTAAACCAAAAGGTCGTCTCATACCAAATATTGACTTTATTTCATTGCTTACTGATTACTGTTTATATTTAATTTCATTATTTATTTTTTTCCACCATTTTCGGTCTGCAGCATTTCTTTACATGTACCTAAGATTTTGCATATATAAGAAAATCCCATGCACTGTTATGAAAAATTTTATTTATTCCATTTTCCAGTATGTGATAAAACAACAATAATCAACATTTTGAGGGAAAATCCTTCTTTCTAAGAGGGGTAGTAATGAACATGTAAAATTTCTTGAATGCAGGCGAGCTACAGGTTTGGGGTTCTAAATACAGGGGCAAAAACATTTTGAAAAAAACAAAATAGTTTTAGCAAGAAGGTTCCGGGTTTGAACCTCACGGCCGACAGGGGCCTTTCTGTGTGGAGTTTGCATGTTCCCTGCGTGTCTGCATGGGTTTATTCCAGGTGCTCCAGTTTCCCCCACCATTCAAAGACATGCAGATTAGGTAAAATACCGACACTCGGGTTGTACAAGCAAGTGTACTTAGTGCCAGTCCCAAGCCTGGTGGAAAAACTTATGTCAAATCAGTGGCTCATGATGATCCACTGTGGTGACCCCTCATGGGAGCAGCGAAAAGAAGTAGTACAGGGTGTTTCAAAAAATGTGATATTATTTGAGATATAAATATCCCAGAAACGACATCGTCTAGGCAAATGAAACTGAACAGGCTTAATGTTGAGCAATATCAGATTTATTCTTCTATATTTGAATGAGAAATTCAAAGGTATGTGGATTCCATGAACGATTTCACAAATTTTCAATATTCGCGAACCCGCTCGACCGTCTCTTCCGATGCTGGTTCTTCTTTGAACTTTTTGTGCCGTGTCCAAATCTGCATTGCAGTTGGTGCATTTTTAGAGAATCCTCTCATAAATGCACGCTGCACAGTCTTGTTCAACTGTGTTCGAGCGTACTCTAACACACAAAATGCCTTTTCTTTTCCATGGCATTTCTATACCTAAAAACAAAAAACTTTAAACATAAAATTTTGACCTGTTTCCACACATGCTGTTAACACTTGAGGTCAATTGAACGAGAATTGGTAAAGTTATTAGATTGTGAAATGATATCAAATTTTTTGAAACACCCTGTAGTATAGGGGCGGCACGGTGGTGTAGTGGTTAGCGCTGTCGCCCCACAGCAAGAAGGTCCGGGTTCGAGCCCCGTGGCCGGCGAGGGCCTTTCTGTGCGGAATTTGCATGTTGTCCGCGTGGGTTTCCTCCGGGTGCTCCGGTTTCCCCCACAGTCCAAAGACATGCAGGTTAGGTTAACCAGTGACTCTAAATTGACCGTAGGTGTGAATGTGAGTGTGAATGGTTGTCTGTGTCTATGTGTCAGCCCTGTGATGACCTGGCGACTTGTCCAGGGTGTACCCCGCCTTTCGCCCGTAGTCAGCTGGGATAGGCTCCAGCTTGCCTGCGACCCTGTAGAAGGATAAAGCGGCTAGAGATAATGAGATGAGATGAGACCCTACCCTGTAGTATAAGTTTAGATTAATATTTTTCCACTCTTATGTATGCATAAGGTTTATATGACACAGAAACCTATACTAGTACACTCACCTAGTGTTGTAGTACTTGAGACCGGTCTCGAGACTACTTTTTGAAGGTAAAAGTCTTGTCTTGTCTCGGAATTGACCATGTCTTGTCTCAGTTTCAATGCACTCTGGCTTCAGTTATGACTTGGTCTTGGTTTTGGTGGTCTTGACTACAATACTGCACTCACTGTCCACTTTATTAGGTATACCTGTACACATGCAGTGTAATGCATAAAGTCATGCAGATACAGGTTAAGAGTTTCAGTTATTGTTGAAGATTAGAAAAAACAAAACCAGGTCTTTTTCCAATCTTCAACCGTCAACATGAAGTAAACTTTCGGTGAACCCGTGCACATTTGTGTTTTTGGCTGACAGTAGTGGGAAACACCGTCGTCTTCTGCGGCTGTAGCCCATGCACATGAAGGTTAAATGTGATCTGAAATGCTTTTTTGCTCACTACCATTGTAAAGAGTGGTTATTCGAGTTACCATTGCCTTCCTGTCAGCTCAAACCAGTCTGGCTTTTCTCCTCAGACCTCACTCATCAACAAAGCATTGCTATCCAGAGAACTACCATTTACTGTATTTTTTTTGTATGTTTGTTTGTTTGTTTGCTTTTGCACCATTCTGTATAAACTCTAGTGTCTATTGTATGTGAAAATCCCAGGAGATCAGCAGTTTCTGAAAAGTTCAAACTCGTCAATCTGCCATCAACAACCATATCATGATCAAAATCACCGAGATCACATTTTTCCCCATTCTTATATGTGATGTGATCATGAGGCACTGCATTGCTGCCACATGATTGGCTGATTGAATAACATGCACTTGTACTTGTTCCTAATAAAGTGGATACTGAGTGTGTGTATATATATATATATATATATATATATATATATATATATATATGTGTGTGTATATATATATATATATATATATATATATATATATATATATATGTGTGTGTATATATATATATATATATATATATATATATATATATATGTGTGTATATATATATATATATATATATATATATATATATATATAAACTGTATATATCAGGAAGCAAGCTTTTCAGAGATATGTCATATGATGTAATTGTGCCAAGTGAGCAGAGATTAAAGCCTTCTTTAAAGTTTGTTCCCAAGTTAAGTGCAGTAGTTATGAGTGGGGGGAATTCTGTTGAGCTTTTATTGCTATAGCTTAAGAGAAGACATATTGTAGATGACATTTATCTAAATATCTTTAAAAAAAAATCAATCCTGATCGATATGTGATACCAGATTGCCTACAAGAATAATAATCAGTACATTTTCGCTCCTGGGGCGGCACGGTGGTGTAGTGGTTAGCGCTGTCGCCTCACAGCAAGAAGGTCCTGGGTTCAAGCCCCGTGGCCGGCGAGGGCCTTTCTGTGCGGAGTTTGCATGTTCTCCCCGTGTCCGCGTGGGTTTCCTCCGGGTGCTCCGGTTTCCCCCACAGTCCAAAGACATGCAGGTTAGGTTAACTGGTGACTCTAAATTGAGCGTAGGTGTGAATGTGAGTGTGAATGGTTGTCTGTGTCTATGTGTCAGCCCTGTGATGACCTGGCGACTTGTCCAGGGTGTACCCCGCCTTTCGCCCGTAGTCAGCTGGGATAGGCTCCAGCTTGCCTGCAACCCTGTAGAAGGATAAAGCAGCTAGAGATAATGAGATGAGATGAGATGTACCTTTCACCTGGAAATGTGAATATAGTATAGCCTTAAAAAAAAAATTGTGTGTGTGTGTGTGTATGTGTATATATATATATATATATATATATGTGTGTGTGTGTGTGTGTGTGTGTGTGGCATGGTGGTGTAGTGGTTAGCACTGTAGCCTCACAAGAAGGTCCTGGGTTCGAGCCCAGCGGCCGACGACGGCCTTTCTGTGTGGAGTTTGCATGTTCTCCCCGTGTCTGCATGGGTTTCCTCCGGGTGCTCCGGTTTCCCCGACAGTCCAAAGACATGCAGGTTAGGCTAATTGGTGGCTCTAAATTGACCGTGAATGGTTGTTTGTGTCTATGTGTCAGCCCTGTGATGACCTGGCGACTTGTCCAGGGTGTACCCCACCTCTCACCCATAGTCAGCTGGAATAGGCTCCAGCTTGCCTGCGACCCTGTAGAACAGGATAAGCGGCTACAGATAATGGAACCCGATACGGGTATGATACAATTCATGTACAAAGTTCTGCATTAGTTCAAATGGCTCTGCTGATATCCGATTCTGTCATGACACTTGGCCCTTTTAACTTTGTTCTCATGGTGCCTGTCTTCATCAAAACTTGTTACAAACAGCTGTTATGCTGAATGATCTGTTATCGAATGTTTCTATGACTGAAGTATGCTGCCACGCTTCAAGAGGTCCTTTAAGGTGTCCTTAAACCTCAGAAAATGGTGGCCTACTTTTCTGGATCCCTCTGCAAGCTCACCAAACAGTAGAGCCTTCACTGGGCATGCGTGCAACAACATGGCCCATCCAGCGCAGTCTGATCTTAATGAGGGTAATTTTGATATCTGTAGTCCTGGTGCGATCCAGCACTTCGCTATTTGTAACATAGTTGTTCCATTTGATTTTGAGGCTCGATCTCAGATGATGTTGTTGAACGGTTCTAAGCAGTTTAACGTGGTAACTATATAGTGTCCAGGTCTCACTTCCATTTAGTAATAGACGTGTGACGCACTGATTGTAAACTTTGAGTTTCGTTTCCGTAGTGAGGTCTCTACAATTGAAGACTCTATCTCTCAGTCTTCCCATGACACGTGAGGCTGGCTGTTATTTCCTCATCTAGCTTGCAGTCTTTCGTGACATAGCTTCCAAGATATTTACCACGGTCTACCCTTTTCAGCTTGTGACCATCGACGTAGAAATCAACCTGTTCACCACCACCACCACTCATGGTTTCTGTTTTCCTGATGTTGATTCTGAGACCCATTTTCTTTGATCGATTATTGTAAGCGTTTAACAAAAGTTGCAGTGCTGTACCATCATTTGTAAATATGGCAATATCATCCGTATACTGGGCTTCCCTTATGTATTTGGTTAGTGTCTTGGTCTTATACTTCAGTCGCCGAAGATCAAACAAGTCACTGTCATATCTAAAACGAACTCTGACGCTGTAGGATGGACTGATGTTTTGGAAAGCAAGAAAGAGCATTTTCACCTGGAAATGTGAATATAGTATAGCCTTAAAACAATTTAGATATTATCTAAACATGACTGAACTGTAAGGATGACTGATGTACCACTTAAAGACAAAAATGCTTTACTCGAAAAGCTAATAAAGGTACATTCTGAGGTTAAAGGTACAGAAGAAGTACCCTTGATGGTACCACCCCAGTGACACGCTGGCGTCTTAACAAGTGAAGATATCTTGATTATAGTCAAATGTATTTAGTATTTCCTATAATAAGATTGCAGTAAATCAAATATAAAATTACTAAACCTATTTCTAGATATTTCTACTCATTAAAAGCTTCATTGTCTTATTCTACTGGCAGATACACTACCGTTCGAAAGTTTGGGGTCACCCAGACAATTTTGTGTTTTCCATGAAAAGTCGCACTTTTATTTCCCACCATAAGTTGTAAAATGAATAGAAAATATAGTCAAGACATTTTTCTGGCCATTTTGAGCATTTAATCGACCCCACAAATGTGATGCTCCAGAAACTCAATCTGCTCAAAGGAAGGTCAGTTTTATAGCTTCTCTAAAGAGCTCAACTGTTTTCAGCTGTGCTAACATGATTGTACAAGGGTTTTCTAATCATCCATTAGCCTTCTGAGGCAATGAGCAAACACATTGTACCATTAGAACACTGGAGTGAGAGTTGCTGGAAATGGGCCTCTATACACCTATGGAGATATTGCACCAAAAACCAGACATTTGCAGCTAGAATAGTCATTTACCACATTAGCAATGTATAGAGTGGATTTCTGATTAGTTTAAAGTGATATTCATTGAAAAGAACAGTGCTTTTCTTTCAAAAATAAGGACATTTCAAAGTGACCCCAAACTTTTGAACGGTAGTGTAACTTTGCGTCTTTCTAGAAATTAAGTAGTAAAATAATCTGCCAATAGAACAAGAATATTTCACATCTTAAAATTAGTAAAAATGCGTCGACATAGGTTTAATAATCTTATATTTGGTTGCTTGTATTTCCTAATAGGAAAAACGAGCTATATTTGACTAAATTCAAGGTATTTCCACTCGGTAAGATGTAATCTTCTGCACCACACTTGGAAAAAAAAAAAAAAGATTTTGGTTGTTGTTATGGAAAAGCAAACGTCCTGTGGGTGGTTGACTCTAATCCAGGACCCGTTTCTTGTTTCATTGGCGTACGCTGTAGAGGATCAGAAACTCCATGGTATATGGAACACAACTTTTGTGAATGTTATTTTTGGTGTTAGTAGGGTTCTTGAGTATATAATTGTATGCAGCACTGCTGGAAAAAATGTTTTGGTTATTGTTGTGGGGGGGAAAAAAACCCTAAGTAAAGTGCGGTGAGTAGTTGACTGACCCAACTCCCATTTCTTGTTTTATTGGTGTACAGGGAGGGGATCAGAAACTCTCTCCATTCCAGTTTTGCCAAGCTAGTTGTCTGTTTTTGCTCACCTAAAAATGTCATGACTGTAAGATATGGTAGAACTAATAGCATGTTACCTGACAGAGAATATAGTGTATATATATTAAACATGACGGGATGCGCTGTAAAAGGAAAATAGTGAATCATCAGTGGGGTGGTGTGATGCGTTCCCACCTCAAAGTTGATTTTTTTTCCCCTATAACAGCACTTCCCAAACTATTTTATTCCTCTTATACCACAGCAATGTACCAATGATTACATATTTTTATTAATAAATGAACAACATATTGTGATGTTTATCTGTTTGTAGTTACATTGAATGTTGTGAAACTTCTGTAGAAAAAGTTATTTCCTCTTATCACTTACATTGTAGCAGCTGAAAAGAGTGGTTTCCTGACAATCTCTTGAAATTCGTGAAACAAACAGAAGGAAATGCAACTTGTTATAGAGAAACCAGAACGTGTAAAGTTCTCCCTCCTTAGACTTTTCCATGGCAGAAAACCAGCCATGGGGAAATACAGGTGAGTGTATATAGAGAAATATACCCTGTATCGTCACCTCTGACTGCTACAAAGCCCTGAGAATGGAAACTCCTTTCAAAAATGTAAAATAAATGCCTCCTTATTAAAAAAAAAAGTTTCACCAACCCAACTATTAGACATTTTCTATTGTTCAGTAATGTTTTTTGAAAAATGTCTGTTTATTAGGCTATGTAGAGTTACTGCCATACAACTCCCAGTGAAGTGGCAGGAGAAACAGTAACTTATTATTATGAGTACATTAATATACACCATTATAAAAACCTTTACAGGCATTATAGATGAGTAATCAGTGCCGTCTGACCAACTAATTAAATACATCAACAGCACTGAAGTATAAAATCTTCAGTCCTTTCTTCCCTTCTCACAAAGGAACTGAGACATTTTTTGCTCAGGACTTTTTTTTTTGTGTGTGTGTGTGTGTGTGTGTGTGTGTGTGTGTGTGTGTGTGTGTGTGTGTGTTTTGCGAAGGCAAATATATATTTATGAAGTACACCCATACACCTACTGTTTTATGCAGTTATTTAAATCAGCCAATCTCTTGACTGAGGTCAGTCAAGAGCTTCAGTCAATGTTCACAATGTTCAAACATCAGAACGGGAAAAATTGTGATCTCAAAGTGTGACTTTCTTTCACTGTGGCATGGTTGTTGGTTTGAGCCAGATGGACTGGTTTGAGTATTTCAGAAACTGCTGATCTCCTGGGGTTTTCACACACACACCAGTCTCTAGAGTTTACACAGAATGGTACAAGAAACAAAAAACATTGGCTGTGTCTGAAATCACTTACTTGTTCACTACTCCCTACTCACTAGCTAGGGAATTCTATATAGAGGACTATATAGTGAGCTCATTGGTAAAATGAGGGGAAAAAAACACTTTCGGACACTACTCCACTGCACAGTTATTTGCGTCATTACCGTCGCACAATTAAAACATGCCAGATCAGTCGGCTGGTGGGTTTTCGTTCAAAATAATAAATCCATACCATATAATTTCTCACATGAATAAATACAAAGTACTTTGTGTCTGCTGCATCTTTCAGTTCTTTTAAATCAAGGCTGAATCCTTTCTTTCTTCTTTGCCGCTGCCTTTTATTAAATCAAATTTGAGGCTTTTGATTAATTCCTCGTTCTACACTCTAACTTTTATTCTTGTATTTTATTCTATTTTAGCTTATTTTCTATTCTCTTACTATTTTTAATTGTACTTGAATGTCCGTTTATAATGTGTTTCTTCCTTCGTCCGTTCACCTCCAACACACTTTTGTTTTTCTTTCAGTGTGCCATAATGCATGATGGTATATATTGCTTGGTTAGTGACCATCAGTTGTACACTGATGGTCAGTGTACACACTGATTGTACAGTTGTGTATTTTTCACGATGCATTGTGGGGTACTACGAGTCCACTATATAGGGTGTAATAATTCTCACTATACATTTTAACAGCACTACAAAATGGCGAACTCACTATATAGTCCACTATATAGTGAGTAGTGAGTGATTTCGGACACGGGGATTGAGTGAGCGACAGTTCTGTGGGTGGAAACGAATGTCTTGTTGATAAGAGAGGTCAGAGGAAAATGGCCTAATTGGTTCGAGCTGCCAGGAAGGATATAACAACTCATAGCAACTCTTTACAACCGTGGTGAGCAGAAAAGCATCTCAGCATGCAACAGCAGAAGACCACACAGGGTTCCACTCCTGCAGCCAGTAGTGTGTGTGTGTGTGTGTGTGTGTGTGTGTGTAGCTGCATGGTAGGATATACAAACTTATGCTACCAGCTTGCCAAATTTCTACTCTTGCTAGAGGTAATGATTGTGAAATGTTAAGTGCATTAGTAGAGCAGATTCTCTGAGAGAGAGAGAGAGAGAGAGAGAGAGAGAGAATTGCTAGTAGTATGTTTTATGGTCAGAAGCTTCATGCTTAAGCAGGCAAAATTGAAAGATTTGCTCAATAAAGCGTAAGTTAAGCACTGCAGTTTCTGGTACGTCACTGGTACGTTTCATCAGCAGACCAGACTGCTGTCGGAAAAAAAAAGTAAAGGGAGGAAAAAAAAGACGGTTTGGTCTCAGTATGATGGAAAGACATCATGAGTGGATCTAACACGTCAGGTCTGACTCCCCCCACTGGACGAATGGAAATTCAGCACAGGAGTTTTAGTTCTGTGATTAATTGCACCTGATAAATGAACAGTATCTTGCTTTGGTCATTGCAGTAGCTTTTGAGTCTTCCTTTATCTTTATTACTTTTACACCCAAGTCAAGTCATGCTTTCGGGACGTGTCAGTAAATGCATCATGAATTCTGACTCACTTTACTGTAAATTCTTACGTTGCAGAGAGAATCATAGTAGACATTACCTCAGCGTTTTTAGCTTTAGCTCAGGAAAAATGTTGCTTACTTGAAAGTTCCTCTGATCACTAAATATTCCTGATATTTAGTGATCAGAGGAACTTTCAAGTAAGCAACAGATACGAAAGCGTAAAAGTGACTTTTTGCTGAAGAAAAAGAATGTGTCCTGATTGATCTTCAGTTGCTTCCTAGATTTAGTTTGCAATGAAATTCTGAATTTACATCTTTCGTTTAAACTTCTTTCGACGTTTGTCTACCCTTATCAAAAAGAAGTATACTTCAAGTTCATTTTATTAAGTATGCTTAAGTAAAGTTAAAGTATATTTCCTTAAGTATACTTTTGTGTACCAAGTATACTGATATCAATGTACTTACAGTATACGTGCAAGTAAACTAATCTAATACTTCTTGGGACTAAATCGGCCCACTTTTGGTTTATAAAAAGTATACTTTAAGTATACAACTAGTATGTTTTATTTTGTAGTGCAAGTATACCACAAGTAAACTTGTATACTAATAGTTTGCTAGTTCTATACTTGTAGTCCACTCTTTAGTTTACAAAAGCGTACTTCATAGTGTACTGGAAATATACTATGAGTTTACTTGTTTTATACTTCTAGTCCACTTTTTAGTTTACTAAACTATACTTTGTAGTATACTGGAAATATCTTATTGGTTTACTCGTTACACACTTCTAGTCCACTTTTTAGTTTATAAAAGTATACTTTATAGCATATTGGAAATATACTATTAGTTACTGGTTCTATACATCTAGTCCACTTTTTAGTTTTGAAGTTTACTGCAATTACCCTTCTAGGTATACTATTAGTTTTCTAGCCCTAACCCTTACCTCATGCACACTACCAGTAGACAACTTGAGTGTTTTGTACCTTAAGTTACAATGAAGTTATAAAGGTAAGAATTCACAAAACAACGACAGATACGCAGGATTAAGAACATATTCATTTTCTTTAAAAATCAAAATTTAACGCAACATTGTATTAAATGCCAAAGTGTAAAAACATGGCAATGACAACTGAAATTGACAACCAAGCTCTAAAGAAAAATAAATAAATAAATAAAAATTATTATCCCACTCAGGAGAAATTAAAAAAAAAAAACCTTTATATATAACCACAGACATACCTAAGAGTCAGCAATGCTGAAACACAACTACACGGCAAGTACACTTAAACATAAGGCACAAATATTTTAATACTTTATTACACTTTTGTTAAGTATATCTTGATCAAAAGTTTAAGTATAAGCTTAATATACTTTGATTTTTCTATATACTTTTCAGGGTAAGCCAAGTATGCTGATGTATAACTTTATTAAGTATATCTCTGATAAGTAAATAAAAAGTAAACTGAAAGCATACTCTCGTATTTTTAGTTTAAAAGAAGTATACTAGAAGTGCACTTAAATAAAGTTCTTTTTTGTAAGGGTATCACTTTGGTTCACAGTTTCCTATGTTACTAACTAACTCACTAACTAACTAACTTACTTACTTACTTAGAAAGAAAGAAAGAAAATGGCAACAGAGAAAGACACTTTGTCCAGATCTCTCAGCTCCTCATCTGTACACGATGCTTAAACAAATAAAGTTCCAGAGCTTCGGCATTGATGCTAATACAGTACCGCTGTTAGTGCCATTGTGCTTGTCATCTCACAGATCGCTAACTAGCGGAGTCTCCACTGTAACTCAGCATAACTGTGTTGTATAGCTGGAAATGTAAGTCCGGACTTGGCTGTCTTTAGTAATTCTGTATTTAATTTCTCAGTAATGCGACATTGAACATTGCTGGAATACGGTGAGGAGAAGACGCTGTTGCTCTCTTGTTTTAGGAGCTAACAGTGAAGCCTGACCTGACCATTATGTTTGTTTCTCTCTCTCTCTCCTCTTAAATACCACAGTGTCCGCCTATGAGATCAGTGTGGTAGATACAACCATTAAATCCAGGGTTAGGGTTAGTGACCTCACATGGGGTCACGGCCGCTAGTTTGAGAACCCCTCACATCACAAACATATCATCTCATCTCATCTCATTATCTCTAGCCGCTTTATCCTTCTACAGGGTCGCAGGCAAGCTGGAGCCTATCACAGCTGACTACGGGCGAAAGGCGGGGTACACCCTGGACAAGTCGCCAGGTCATCACAGGGCTGACACATAGACACAGACAACCATTCACACTCACATTCACACCTACGGTCAATTTAGAGTCACCAGTTAACCTAACCTGCATGTCTTTGGACTGTGGGAGAAACCGGAGCACCCGGAGGAACAAACATATCACTGTAAACATTTAATGTTTCAGATTGGAGTTTTCCTTTGAGCTTTAACACACAGTTATTAATACCCTTTATCAAAATCAGATTTTTGGGATATTGGCCCATTTTATTGTTCTCCCAAATGAAAAGGAAATGTCCCATATTTGTTTAAGAGAACGTTCAGAATTCTTTCTTGTTCAGATCAGACATGACCTTCACAAGTGTCATTGCATGGTTAATAACTACACTCACTGGCCACTTTAATAGGAGCTTGTTCTTGATTCTAAGATCCCTGTTCTTGGCTGCAGGAGTGGAACCCAATGTGTTCTTCTGCTGTTGCATGCTGAGATGTTTTTCTGCTCACCATGGTTGTAAAGAGTTGCTACGAGTTACTATATTCTTCCTGGCAGCTCGAACCAATCAGGCCATTTTCCTCTGACCTCTCTTATCAACAAGACGTTTGTTTCCACCCACAGAACTGTCGCTCACTTGATGTTTTTTTTGTTTTTCGCACGATTCTGTGTAGAGACTGTTGTGTGTGAAAACCCCAGGAGATCAGCAGTTTCTGAAATACTCAAATCAGTCCATCTGGCTCAAACCAACACCCATGCCACAGTGAAAGAAAGTCACACTTTGAGATCACAATTTTTCCGATTCTGATGTTTGAACATTGTGAACATTATCTGAAGTTCTTGATTTGTATCTGCATGATTTTATGCATCAAGGGATTGGCTGATTAGAGAACTGCATCAAACAGCAGGTGGATGGATGTACCCAATAAAGTGGCTGGTGAGTGTAAATGCATGCACAATAGAGTGGAAACACTAAGGCAGATAACATCTATGCTCATCACCCCATGACTGATGTTCAAGTCACAAGGTACTGTCTTTCAGTCTTCTTTTTACATAAGAGCATTTGCCAAGGGACAGAGCCTCAAGCCTTGCAGCTGGTTTTAAAGACAGTTGTGATCTCTTTGTTTTATGAACAGAGGGCCTCCCTGTAATCTCCGAGCCTTTGTTTTCAACAAAAGGACACTCCTTTAATTGATTATTCTTTAAATTATTTTTGTTAAACCCTTCAAGGCATTTTTTTTTGTATAGTCAAGGGTTCTTAGCTTCCTAAAATGGTTTGGCTTGGAACCCTCTTAATATGGAAACACTCAGCTGTAGAGTTCTGCATAAAACAGTTAAAGGCTTAAGTGGGTCTACAAGACTGAATGAACTTCAGTCAAGAATACTATGACTTCAATCTTTATTATAATTTCTATGACTAAATGGCTCACTTGTAGAATCTGTCAAAAATACTGAATGATTGTAGAGTTACATCAAAACATATGACACCATCTGTCTTCTGGTGTTCTCTTCCTTACAAGATTTTCCCTTTACTTTTTCCCTATTGTACATCTCATTAGCTTTTTGGTTATTATTTAGAGTTGCTTTGATTTATGAGGTCTCGAAACTGTTTCAGTATCTAACAGTTATATAATTTTCCTACAAGCAGAGTGCCATTGAGATAAGGCTGTGTTTTTATGGTTTAGTTGGGATGTCTCTGTTAGCGTCCATCACTTTACTTGGCTTTTATCTCATTAAGCGAACATATCATTGGTGTGTTTCTTCAACTCTGACTATTTCATTGTCCTTTCTTTGGAACTAAATGGTGTGCACTGGCTTTTCGAAGGCTTCTTGTTTGAGACCAGCTGTAGGCTGGGCAGCAGTCACAGTTGTGCTTGCAGGTGTTGTGGTTCATGTTTTTGGATGAACAGCTGTGCGCCTCGTATCCCTTGAGTCAATCCCTGATTTGAGCTCATGTTTGGCAGACATAGCAGCTGTTGTTTCATGGGCTGTACTTGAGCCAACGGAGATGTGTTTGCACTCGTCAGATTGCAGCCTCTTCCATCATATGGAAACTTATATTCTCAGAATCACAGAATCCAATGCAGCCCTTCAATCTGACACCAGAAGCAACCGAGACAATTTTAGCAACGTTAAAAAAGAACCACTGAAAGACACTGACATGCTCTGGTAAAGGCATGCAGTCCGCCTTTTCTTCTGTAGCTTTCTTCACCACCATCACTGTAGAGAATGTGTTTGCCAGAGTTTGTGTGGGTATCCTCTCAGTAGTGAGTCCACCATCTGTGTCTGTTGTGGCCTTGCCAAATAAAGAGCGTGGATCCAAAAGTGAGTGTCCTTCCAACCTGCTGATGCATTGCTTCACTCTCAAGCTCTGGGAGATGCATGCCCTCAGTCACCCTGATGTAGAGTGCTTTAGATTCGTGTTTGGGCTTTTGAATAATGATACAGTTAAGGTATGTGGCCATTTTTAAACAGAGAAACGACTAGTATTGAAGCTTAGAGGGCATCTGATTACATTATTATCATAAGTAGATCTTTTGAACAAAGCAAGGCATCTTCTATTTCTTCTTTTTCTTCTCCTCTTATTTTATTTTTTTTCTTTTTAGACCTTTTGCCATGTTCCTTGGCAGATTTTGTACACTATTATAAGAAATATTGCTGTGAGCAGATTCAATTTGCTTCGATCTGCCAAACAAAAGGGATGCAGTATACATGTTGCCCACTCATGCTGAATTTAGAAAAGCTACTCAACATGTTTTAGTTGAAATTAGAATTTTGTAATGATGCACATCGGAACAACTGTGTATTCTTTCAAATCAAACTCTCTCTCTCTCTCTCTCTCTCTCTCTATATATATATATATATATATATATATATATATATGAATGACCTGGTGACTTGTCCAGGGTGTACCCCGCCTTTCGCCCGTAGTCAGCTGGGATAGGCTCCAGCTTGCCTGCGACCCTGTAGAACAGGATAAAGCAGCTAGAAATAATGAGATGATATATAAGCAGCACGGTAGTGTAATAGTCAGCACTGTCACCTCACAGCAAGAAGGTTCTGGGTTCGAGCCCAACGGCTGATGGGGGGCCTTTCTGTGTGGAGTTTGCATGTTCTCCCCGTGTCTGCGTGGGTTTCCTCCAGGTGCTCCGGTTTCCCCCACAGTCCAAAGACATGCAGGTTAGGCTAACTGGTGACTCTAAATTGACCGTAGGTGTGAATGTGAGTGTGAATGGTTGTTTGTCTGTCTGTGTCAGCCCTGCGATGATCTGGCGACTTGTCCAGGGTGTACCCCATCTCTTGCCCATAGTCAGCTGGGATAGGCTCCAGCTTGCCCGCAAAGATAAATGGTTATATATGTGAGTGTGTATCAAAATGGATGAATTGCAAGCCCCTGCCCCGCAGTCTTAGTATGATTGTTGGTCGAATCAAATATGTACTCAAATTAAATCTTATGCTGACCTCTGCCATACTTTACCAGTGCAACCTTACAATAAGCTCTTATTACAGTTATGAAGGGAAACCCCATTGGCACAATTTGTCTTTTGTTTGCTTTTGATGGAACTGTACTGCCACAGATCCTCAAGCATAATAAATTCTGTGTCTAGAAATGGAAGAAAGGACGCTTGCTATTTGTTTTTAAGAACATAGCTGGTGCTGATGGCCAAGTATAATTCGTGCAGAGGGCAGATTACATTTATTCACACTTTCAGATATATGATACCCCAGTGTAGTTAGTATCTGAGAAGACTGTTGTGATGGACTTTGATTTCATAAAACAGTTAGGGAACAAGGGCGGCACAGTGGTGTAGTGGTTAGCGCTGTCGCCTCACAGCAAGAAGGTCCGGGTTCGAGCCCCGTGGCCGGTCAGGGCCTTTCTGTGCGGAGTTTGCATGTTCTCCCCGTGTCCGCGTGGGTTTCCTCCGGGTGCTCCGGTTTCCCCCACAGTCCAAAGACATGCAGGTTAGGTTAACTGGTGACTCTAAATTGACCGTAGGTGTGAATGTGAGTGTGAATGGTTGTCTGTGTCTATGTGTCAGCCCTGTGATGACCTGGCGACTTGTCCAGGGTGTACCCCGCCTTTCACCCGTAGTCAGCTGGGATAGGCTCCAGTTTGCCTGCGACCCTGTAGAACAGGATAAAGCGGCTAGAGATAATGAGATGAGATGAGTTAGGGGACAGAAGAACGTTATGCTTTTTATATTTTGTCTCTATTTGTGAATATCTACTATAAAAGAACATATATATGCATGTATGCAGAAAGAACATATGATCCTAATGTAATGTGCTTGTGGGGTGGTTATGAATAGATCTGCTCTTTCATTTATGCTGGGCCTGATGCCGAGAGATTTCCCTTCTGAAGAGCAGCAGGGAGAAGGTGTGATAGCATCTATATGGACAGCTGTGTGGGGGTGGAAAGACATCAGTGTAAACGTAGGGTGAAGGTCAGCAAGCTCTGAAGGCACAGTGGAATATTTATAAAACCATGTGTACAACAAACAGTCAGTTAGGCATAGTTCCAGCAGATGATGCTAAATTAGTTAAATATGAATCAAATGTCACCTTGCTAAATCTAAAATGATAACACTTTGATGCTATAGACGCAGAGTGCAATTGCCGTAATTTAATCATGCGGTTTATGGTTCACAGGAGGCTTGCATATGGATTGAAATTGTCTTGATGTTCTCCATCTGTATATCACAGTTGTAATGAGGCTTGCATATGGAGACAAATTATGTGATGGTCTTCAACCATCTGTTCAGCCAGTTTCTGGTGACAACAGACAGTCTTTTCAATCACATTACGTGCAATGAAATTCTGTTTAGTTTTGGAATCAACCCGTTATAATGAGAGGTATATGTACAGCATGGTACTGTGGTTTTGAATGATAATATTATTCACCTTTGCCAAAAACAAGGATTTTAGGGGGCATGCATATAGATGCAAATTATTTTGGTGCCTATGCTGATGACCATGATCCCCTATTCAAATATACTCGACTTTAGCTGTTCAAAGCTGTCCTAATACACAGTAGGGTAGTAGGCATGTGCCGTCCTTGACCAGTATGCAATGGAGTAGTAAGGCGTCTCCTTCCCTCTACTAGCCTGGGATGGTGCCTTGAGCAAGCACTAGCAACCCCTCACTCCCACTGGTCAGGATTACGACCAAAGACTGGACTCGGCAGACTGAGCAGAGGAGACCACCACCTGGTGGCTCAACAGGCAGGAAGGTGGATCCAGCAAAGCGTTTGTGGCGCACCGTCAGGGCACAGTGCAACATGTAGAACACTGTTGGCCATCCACTGCATCCCGACCTAGTCCAGCCGTCTTGATTCTGTTTTGCCCCTGAACCCAGTTAGGTCGGGATGAGAGAGTGAGGCTGATGGCTGCGCAACTCTCCCTCATTCTAATCCAAGTCATGCACAAGTCATGGCTTCAAATTCAACTACCGCCACCCATCAAATTGAAGTCATGGTCATCTTCGACCCTGAAGGACGAACATCGTCATCAACACACAGTAAATTTCTGTAATTTCTACAATAGCATTTAGTGTAATACATTACAAACACAGCCTGTGTTATATTTTGGAGTATAAAATCTGTAACATGGATATAATGTGTACTGTAAACACGATGCACCATTTAGTGCAAAACTTTGCACCAAAAGCAATAAAACAACTTACCCTCCTGACTTTTGATTAAATGTTATAGCTTCAATAATATACAACAGCAGACGAGGTTAAAGAGACGTGTAAGCTCTGCTAGCTAGCGTTTGCTAGTTCACCACCTAATAACCTGCTCCTTTATACTGATAATCCACATTGCTGGTGGTAATTACTTCGATATTAATTTGAAATATAAATGATAACCATTTTACATCATGAAAGCAGCTTTGACTGCTTTACAGTATGTTAGCAGGAGTCTTTATTTCTAGAAAATTTGGCTGTCTGCTAATCCCAAGGTCTCTGGTCACATGTATTCTCTGGCAAATGCTTAAAAGCAGGCCATATTCAAACCAGATTTGTATCAAGAATTTGTGCGTCCACATCCCAAACCCTTAGTGTCTGATATTAGGGTAAGACTCAGGAAATGTTTGTGGTAGGGTGGGAGGAAATGTTCCCCTTAAGGGACACGTAGCTTTGCTGTGAAACAAAAGGTATGTGGGATTTTTATTCTAGTTTTGAGTGGCAATGAGGTGAAGTATAAACGAAATCTGAAAATTGTCCAGAGTTTACATGTAATTATTATTATTTTTTAACAAGAAAATAAATTTGTACAAAAGGGGTGTTTTTGCCCCAGTGGTTGGACAAAATGCTCCCCAATGTGAGGTAAAATTCCCCCAGCCTCACAAAGCAATTTGCTTCATACATTAATAGCAAAATCACAAGATAAGCAGTTTTATTGTTATTAATTATTATTATTTATAATTATAGGCTACTGTAGCTATTAGATCAATAGATTACTGGTAGCCAACTTTCTTTGCTAACCTACGTAAGCTAACTAGCTAACATTAGCTAGTTGATGCTAACTTGAGGTAATTTAAGTTAAAATATTTTGACTCGTCCACCTAGTTAGTCTGCGTTTAGTGAAAAACAATGGACTTGCTGGTCAGAACATGTTGACTACCGTAAGTATGATAGTATGATGGAACGATGTCCACCGGGGGAGTTTTACCTCACAGGCTATGGGCTCAAAAAAAAATTGTCGTTCTCTAAATATAATTATATTTACTGTTAATAAGATTAGTTCACTATCCACTGGCTGAACTACTCACATATTATAGATTAGTATGATATGCTACAAAATAACAAGCCTTTAAATGTTTTTCTGATGGCTGGAAATTAGTGAAATTTTACCATAGGGCTAAAGCATGGCCAGCCTTTTGGAAGCTCAAAAACATCTGGCAATCCAAAGCTCACATCAACCTCAAAGTAAAGCTCTTTAACGCTTCTGTTCTCAGTGTCCTCTTGTACAATACAGAATTGTATATAATCAATGAGTCCCTTGAGAAGAAGATCAACGTCTTCCAAACCCAATGTCTTCGGATAATTCTGAACGTCAGCAAAAGAGATCACATCACCAACAGATATATATATATATATATATATATATATATATATATATATATATATATATATATATATACGAGCAGACAAGAACAAGACCCCTGATAGAGACAGCAATTCATCGGCAGCTGTCTTTTGTTGGTCACTGAGTTAGGAGGGATGAAAGCGATCTCATCCAACAGTACTGTCTGTATGTTCCATCTCATGGTCATCGAAGCAGAGGAAGGCAGAAATCAAACTATTTGCAACATGGTGCCAAACTTCTAAGCAATGATGTCATGCTGGATGAGAGGGAAGTACGGATTGCTGCCAAGGATCGGGTCTTGTGGAGATAAAAAAAAAGTTAAATCCACCTCACGTTTCTCTCAAAGCTGTTCTTTTTTAAATACTTCACCTACGTAAGCTTCTCAGTCGATATATGTATTCAGAGGTGGACAAAGTACCCAACTTCATTTCTTAAGTCAAAGTACAGATCCTACTGGTCAAATGTTACTCCAGTACAAGTGAAAGTTGGACAGTCAAATTTTTGCTGAAGTTAAAGTACTGAAGTACTTGCTTTTGAAAATACTTAAGTATTAAAAGTACATTTTCTGTCAACGCATTGTTGTGCCACAACGCTTACAAAACCTAACGCCTCTGAAGCAACCGACTGGATTCACTGACTAACTTGTAGAACCTGTCGAATAAACACCTGGTAGAACATTACAAAAAGAAACACAAATGAACAGAAAAAGAGCCATTGTTATTTTCATTTTTTCTTTAAATTCTAACACTCCTCCCAGCATGGTTGTGTTCTGACCCAGCTCTGGCAGTGTGTGCACACATGTATGTTAATCAGGAAGACCGTGGAATCGCTGTAAATGCAACTTGCTCAGAAAATAAAAATGACAATCCAACCTGCTTAAACCCAGGTCCACACCTCGAGCTTCATAACTGCCCAACAGCAACAGTGCTTTAAGCAAGACACCCCCCCCCCCCCCCCATCTGACATGAAAACAAAAAATTCCAGCAATTTGTTGTGACTGACTAGTACAAGACTGTCCATCTCACAGGTCTCGTGTATGTGTATGTATTCATGCATATATGAATCTGCCTGTGGAATCATGATGGTTTAATATTAAGCTAGCTAGTCAGTGAAGCTCCACCTGACATGCTAGCAAACTCTTTTCAAATTCAAAATCATATTGGGTAGCTAATGTTACTCGAAAAGAAGGATTTCTACATTTTGTTTATTTGGCAAGATTATGCTAAAACATATTAATTACATATTATATAAAAACATATTATTACTAAAACATTAAAGTTAATGTTATTCATGTTAACGTAAATCCATTTTGACATGCTAACTAACAGTGTCCAAGTTAACTAGCTATATGTAAACGTTAGCCGTGGACATGGCTATGGTAACTTGGCGGGAAAATCCATAGAAAGTAATTTGACTAACCAGACTGCATAGCTATTGCAATGTTATCGCTAGCTCAAAAGCACAGACAACTTCACTGCAAGCTTTCTCTTGGAATAAAACATTTACAGGCCTCAATATGCTTCTGCAGGTTGGACGGCAAGTTTTTGTAGGCCGTGATGTGGTTCGTTTTAGGCAAATAAAGCAAACATTTAAAACAAAATGACTCTTTATCCCTTTCAGAAAACTGAAACATGGGTTCTAGCTATAGCCATAAGTGCGTGCATTCCCCAGAAGAACCACCTCCTTCCATTCTGCCATCAAATCATCATGTTAAATAATGCTGCAGAGAAATCAGTGAACTTGATTTTATACAGTCTATGGACGTGACATGACCCTAGTGATTACTGATAGTCTGTCTCAGTGTCACTTGTGAAAAAACCAATCTCATCTCATCTCATTATCTCTAGCCGCTTTATCCTTCTACAGGGTCGCAGGCAAGCTGGAGCCTATCCCAGCTGACTACGGGCGAAAGGCGGGGTACACCCTGGACAAGTCGCCAGGTCATCACAGGGCTGACACATAGACACAGACAACCATTCACACTCACATTCACACCTACGGTCAATTTAGAGTCACCAGTTAACCTAACCTGCATGTCTTTGGACTGTGGGGGAAACCGGAGCACCCGGAGGAAACCCACGCGGACACGGGGAGAACATGCAAACTCCACACAGAAAGGCCCTCGCCGGCCCCGGGGCTCGAACCCAGGGCCTTCTTGCTGTGAGGCGACAGCGCTAACCACTACACCACCGTGCCGCCCTCCAAAAAAAAAAAAAAAAACAATCACGTTTTAGAAAAGAAAAGAAAAAAAAAAGTCCACTTTCAAAGCTGCTTCATAGTAATGAGTAACGAGGACCTTGATTGAAATGTAGTGGAGTAAAAAGTACGATAATTGTCTTTCAAATGTAGTGAAGTTAAAGTCATAAGTTGCCAAAAAAAATACTCAAGTAAAGTACAGATACTCAAAAAGTGTACTTAAGTACAGTACTCAAGTAAATGTACTTCATTATCGTCCACCTCTGTATGTATTTCATTGTTGCCAACGTAGTCCATAGCAATAATAAAACCATAACTTGACTCCATCTATTGGTTATTTGGGGGGAAAAATATCAGCTATCCTGAAATTCTAACAAAAAATGAAATTCTTGATGTTTGAATAGATCTGATCTATTTTTATAGTGGTTGAGACATTATTCCTAACTCAGGTTTTTAATTCAGTTCAATTCAGTTTAGTTTTATTTGCAAGGCGCTTTTAACAGTGCACATTGTCACAAAGCAGCTTTACAGAAATACATATATAAAATTTTCATTTAAATGTAAATGTATCCCTAATCAGCAAGCCAGAGGCGATGGTGGCAAGAAGCAACTCCCTGGGGTGACAAAGGAAGAAACCTTGAGAGAAACCAGACTCAAAAGGGAACTTATTCTCATCTGTGTGACACCAGATTCACTTCAGTCACTATATGCTATAAAGTCAAGCAGTGCTGAGTGCATTAAAAGAAACCTGAGTATGAGCATCGTTAGACTTTGAACTTTAACGATTTTATCGTCTTGTGTGAACAGAAATATGACACGTAATTCATCAGTACAAAGTTATGTTTTATTCCATATTGGTGGTCAGAAACGGATGTTTTTTATGAGAGCATTTGCTGATCACAGCCTTTTTTGATTTATTATGAGAATGGAAATTCATGATAAGTTGTTTTTTTTTTTCTCCCCACATTTGTGGTTACTTTGTTCTTTAAGAGTGGAAAGACCCCTTTCATATCCTTTTAGAAAATGACACACTATTTAAATTCTACAGCTGGCTAAGAATTTTTTACCTAAGATTAATTCTTCCTTATATTTCAGAAATTGTGTGCAAATTTAGTATTTAGTTGCTGGAGCTGCAATGTTCCTGTCTTGGCTAAATTGCCCAGATGGGTGTTTCATTTGAGTACTATTAAGTCATATTACTTTTATGTTTAATTCATTTTATTGTATTAAAACATTCAACTTTGCTACATTTATTTTTGAGTCCCACTCAAAATAAAGCTGTTTTCTCCCCAAAGTCTACACAGCTAAATGTTTAGTCAGCAGCAACAATGTCTGACATGATGGAAACTAATGAGCATCCCTGGCCCAATTTATCAGATGTTCTCAGTTTTGAATGCTTCAGGGGAAATAGCGTGATAATGATCTACAAATTCTGAGCTAAACTTGATATTTCAGCATTTAACACCTTAACATCCAAACTGCAGAAACATGCACAGTAGGTTACTCACCAGATCTTTGATATTGTACGGTATGAAAGCTCTGTGTTAAATTTACAACCCCAATTCCAAAAAAGTTGGGACAAAGTACAAATTGTAAATAAAAACGGAATGCAATGATGTGGAAGTTTCAAAATTCCATATTTTATTCAGAATAGAACATAGATGACATATCAAATGTTTAAACTGAGAAAATGTATCATTTAAAGAGAAAAATTAGGTGATTTTAAATTTCATGACAACAACACATCTCAAAAAAGTTGGGAGAAGGCCATGTTTACCACTGTGAGACATCCCCTTTTCTCTTTACAACAGTCTGTAAACGTCTGGGGACTGAGGAGACAAGTTGCTCAAGTTTAGGGATAGGAATGTTAACCCATTCTTGTCTAATGTAGGATTTTAGTTGCTCAACTGTCTTAGGTCTTTTTTGTCGTATCTTCCGTTTTATGATGCGCCAAATGTTTTCTATGGGTGAAAGATCTGGACTGCAGGCTGGCCAGTTCAGTACCCGGACCCTTCTTCTACGCAGCCATGATGCTGTAATTGATGCAGTATGTGGTTTGGCATTGTCATGTTGGAAAATGCAAGGTCTTCCCTGAAAGAGATGTCGTCTGGATGGGAGCATATGTTGCTCTAGAACCTGGATATACCTTTCAGCATTGATGGTGTCTTTCCAGATGTGTAAGCTGCCCATGCCACATGCACTAATGCAACCCCATACCATTAGAGATGCAGGCTTCTGAACTGAGCGCTGATAACAACTTGGGTCGTCCTTCTCCTCTTTAGTCCGAATGACACGGCGTCCCTGATTTCCATAAAGAACTTCAAATTTTGATTCGTCTGACCACAGAACAGTTTTCCACTTTGCCACAGTCCATTTTAAATGAGCCTTGGCCCAGAGAAGATGTCTGCGCTTCTGGATCATGTTTAGATACGGCTTCTTCTTTGAACTATAGTTTTAGTTGGCGATGGCGGATGGCACGGTGAATTGTGTTCACAGATAATGTTCTCTGGAAATATTCCTGAGCCCATTTTGTGATTTCCAGTACAGAAGCATGCCTGTATGTGATGCAGTGCCTTCTAAGGGTCTGAAGATCACGGGCACCCGGTATGGTTTTCCGGCCTTGACCCTTACGCACAGAAATTCTTCCAGATTCTTTGAATCTTTTGATGATATTATGCACTGTAGATGATGATATGTTCAAACTCTTTGCAATTTTACACTGTCGAACTCCTTTCTGATATTGCTCCACTATTTGTCGGCACAGAATTAGGGGGATTGGTGATCCTCTTCCCATCTTTACTTCTGAGAGCCGCTGCCACTCCAAGATGCTCTTTTTATACCCAGTCATGTTAATGACCTATTGCCAATTGACCTAATGAGTTGCAATTTGGTCCTCCAGCTGTTCCTTTTTTTGTACCTTTAACTTTTCCAGCCTCTTATTGCCCTTGTTCCAACTTTTTTGAGATGTGTTGCTGTCATGAAATTTCAAATGAGCCAATATTTGGCATGAAATTTCAAAATGTCTCACTTTTGACATTTGATGTGTTGTCTATGTTCTATTGTGAATACAATATCAGTTTTTGAGATTTGTAAATTATTGCATTCCATTTTTATTTACAATTTGTACTTTGTCCCAACTTTTTTGGAATCGGGGTTGTAAGATAACACGTCAGTAGTTATTGGCTGTTGTGATAGATATACAGGTATCTAAGTGCTGCTACATTATTTAGGTAAAGCTCAGGACAATGTATTAAGGGCATCTTTGATAGATACCGTAGCTCTGAAACTAACTATGTAGCTAGAAACATTCAGATATTTATTTGCCACATATACATTACAGCAAAATACTTTTGTTCACATATGCCAGCTGGTTGGGAAGTTGGGGTCAGAACATAGGGTCAGCCATGATATGGCACCCATGGAGCAGGTAGAGTTAAGGGCCTTGCTCAAAGGGTGCAACAGTGGCAGCTTGATTGTGCTGGGGCTTGAACCTCTGACCTTCTGTTCAGCCTTAACCATTGAGCCACCACTGCCCTATTCATTCGTTTTCTATACCACTTATCCATTGGATAAGCTGGAACTGGATAAACTTATCCTTTGAGCTTGAATCAATCCTGCTCACCTGTGACCTTGGAGAGTGGTGGGGTTCACCCTGGTCACTCTATTGCAAGGCGAACACAGAGGGACAGACAGCCATTCACACCTATGGGCAATTCATTCATTCCATCCATCCATCCATCCATCCATCCATCCATCCATCCATCCATCCATCCATCCATCCATTATCTGTAGCCGCTCATCCTGTTCTACAGGGTCGCAGGCAAGCTGGAGCCTATCCCAGCTGACTATGGGCGAGAGGCGGGGTACACCCTGGACAAGTCACCAGGTTATCGCAGGGCTGACACAACCATTCACACTCACATTCACACCTACGGTCAATTTAGAGCCACCAATTAGCCTAACCTGCATATCTTTTGGACTGTGGGGGAAACCGGAGCACCCGGTGGAAACCCATGCAGACACGGGGAGAACATGCAAACTCCACACAGAAAGGTCCTCATCGGCCACTGGGCTCGAACCCAGGACCTTCTTGCTGTGAAGCTAACCACAGCACCACCGTGCCGCCCTATAGGCAATTCCAAGTAGTTTAAATCATAATTTAGGGAGGAAACCCATGCAGGCACAAGAAGAACATGCAAACTTTGCACAGAAAGGCCCTGGTTGAGCGGCAAGTTTGAACCTAGAACCACTGTGAGGTGACAGTGTTAACCACTAGCTAGCACTAGAGCATAGCAAGTTACTAAAACCTCAACAGCATGTGGCAAAGGCTACATTCACACGACAACGGCAACGAGATTTAAAAAAAAAAAATCGCGTCCACATGGGCAACGGATCAGTAAAATATCAGGTACATATGGCAACGCAACGCTTGCTGAAAATGATGCAATACACATGCCACACCTCTAGGTGCGCTGTAAGACGGTCCCATCGGAGACACCAGAATAATAGAAGAAGTAAGGACGCATGCGCATAAACTATTATGCGCGAGACTTCATATTAGCCACAGTCAGAAAAATCTGTTTGTAAAATTACGTTATAATGACCAAATACAATGAAAAGTATTTTTCCAGTCTCACCTGTGAAAGGTAATCCCATGTGATCTCGTTTGGACGGTAAACCTGTTGGTACAGTTAAACGCAGCACATGAATGAGGCATCTTTATTCTCCGCTTTGCCCCATCCAATATGGCAGCGAGGATGACGTATGATTCTACGCGGAAGGCGGCGTCTTTAATGGTCCGGAATAAATTGAATGCTACACGTTGATGGATTAATTTGTTCTTCTACGCCCTTTTTGAGGAATGTATTGTAGGACTTAAACCAACATCTGAAGAGGTGAGATTGCTCCTTTTTTTTTTCCCTATTTTTGCTGGCGGGATTGACTCTGCCCTAAGGGCTATTCTCTCTCTCTCTCTCTCTCTCTCTCTCTCTCTCTCTCTCTCTCTCTCACTTTGCACCATTACACAATAAATATTCACAGTGAAAATATTTTGTAAGCGCGTTTCATGAACCAAGTTATAGGATTTGTTGACAACTCGCATCGAGTTCGTTACACTTCTACCCGGCATGAAGCACATGTGGTTGTGACGTCATCGTAAACAAATCCGTTCTACTCATCCAGACGACTTCGCAATGGCGCCGTTGCCAGATCTTTCCACTCTGGAACCTGTTCTCAAAAGATTTCGTTTTGGGGCACCCAAAACGCCGGTGCCATGTGGACGCCAGGCCGAAACGATAAACAATTTTATCAGATTCACCTGAATCCGTTGCCGTGTGGACAGGGCCTAAGTTAACTAGCCAGCTAGCCAATATTACCTTTCTTTAGACAGTTGATAATTGTGGTGGTGAGCACTTCAGAGGGATGGGCTCTGCCAAGTTTAAATGCCCTAGACACACCAATGATGGACTGTTAAAATGTCATCAATGCTGCCCTTAAAGCCCTTGCTGGCTATGGGGAAAAGAAGAAGAGGAAGATCACTTCAGCATGGCTTACTTGGTTAGTTAAAGCATTGTAGACATGCAAAATGCAATTTGTTTCTTTTTCACCAGACAACTTATTTACTCTTCCTTGAGCAAGTTGCTTGATTGTTAATTTTACATTTGCTGACGTGAATTATTGCTACAATATCAGCATTTTTGCTCAAGTCGGTGTATTATTTTTCCACAACTGATTAGAGGATGAGCATGACCCTTTAAACAGTGTTTACTGTAGTTTCATGACCTTTATATCTGAAATCATGTTTCTGTGCTTTTAGTGCGAGCAAGGCAAAGCATTCTCCGAGTAATCAGGAAATGTGGCCTTTGTCAGCGCACCATGGTTAGCTTACCACTGTGGTGTACTTATAGACGAGAAATTACTGATGTAACTGTGTTGCATGATGAAACCTCATGCTTAAACTAAACTTCTTGTTTTGCATATTTTCATGCTTAATCATTTTTCCCTTTTTGCATATTAAACAATTTGCTTGTCACATACCCATCTATATTTGATTTAGAAAACAGGTGCTTCACAGTGGTTTTGCTTGCATTTCTTAGTTTAGTCATATGAAAGTGGAAAACCACTGTTTTATCGCATTCACCGAGCACCACTAGCTTTCAGTGGGCCATGAGCCACTGTGGTGTTCTTTGCTAACATAAACTCTGTCTTTGAACACTGTGAAGACTCAATTCTGCACAAGGATAAGTCTCTGGATGGTATATTATTGAGGGATTGCCTTACTCTGCAATTTAAACCTTAGTTTCAGAGGCATTAGGAGACTGTGACCTTAAGGGGAGGCCATTGCAAACTGTAGGGTTTCACTTCAGTAGTTAATAAAGCCACTGTGAAAGAGATCTCTGGACACCTGCTTCATAGACCTGAGGTCTTAATGCACTGACACAATGCACATACAGTTTGGAAGGGAAGTGACTGATGTGAATCAGACCTCAGCAATCATTTTTAACAACCATATTCAGCATTGTTGCATCTACTGCTATCATTATTATAGATACACAATAATAAGGGCTTTATACACTGATCAGGGATAAAATTAAAAACGCTAACAGGTGAAATGAATTACGTTATGTTGTTACAGTGGCGGCACAGTGGTGTAGTGGTCAGCACTGTCGCCTCACAGCAAGAAGGTTCTGGGTTTGAGCCCAGTGGTTGATGGGGGCCTTTCTGTGTGGAGTTTGCATGTTCTCCCCGTGTCTGCGTGGGTTTCCCCCACAGTCCATGCAGGTGAGGCTAATTGGTGGTTCTAAATTGACCATAGGTGTGAATGTGAGTGTGAATGGTTGTCTCTATGTGTCAGCCCTGCGATGACATGGTGACTTGTCCAGGGTGTACCCCACCTCTCACCCATAGTCAGCTGGGATAGGCTCCAGCTTGCCCGTGACCCTGCACAGGATAAGCGGTTACGGATAATGGATGGATGTTGTTACAGTGGCACCCGCCAAGGGGTGGGATACATTAGGCAACAAGAGAACAGTCAGTTCTTGAAGTTGATGTGTTGGAAGCAAGAAAAATGGGCAAGTGTAAGGATCTGAGCGACTTTGACAAGGACCAAATTGTGATGGCGAGATGACTAGGTCTGAGCATCTCCAAAATGGCACATCTTGTGGGGTGTTCTTGGTATGCACTGGTTAGTACCGAACAAAAGTGGTCCAAGGAAGGACAACCGGTGAACCGGCGACAGGGTCATGGGTGTCGAAGGCTCACTGAATCACATCAATCCTACAGAAGAGCTACGTTAGCACAAACTGCTGAAAACGTTAACATTGACACCTTTCTGTTTTAGCCAGCATTAACTTTTTCAGCAATTTGTGTTACACTAGCTTTTCTGTGGGATTGGACCATATGGGCTAGCCTTTGTGTCCCATGCAAATCAGTGAATCTTCAACACCCATGACCCTGTCGCTGGTTTATGGGTTGTCCTTCCTTGGACCACTTTTGGTAGGTACTTTTGGTACCACTGCATACCAGGAACACCCCACAAGATGTGCCATTTTGGAGATACTGTACTCAGACCCAGTCATCTCGCCATCACAATTTGGCCCTTGTCAAAGTCGCTCAGATCCTTACGCTTGCCCATTTTTCTTGCTTCCAACACACCAACTTCAAGAACTGACTGTTCTCTTGCTGCCTAATACATCCCACCCCTTGACAGGTGCCATTGTAATGAGATAGTGTTATTCACTTCTTCACCTGTCAGTGGTTTTAATGTTATAACTGATTGGTGTATACATACATGATAACATTTTACATTACCATTCCCTTTTTCCCTTATCGGACATTATGCATACAGTTGTGGTCAGAAGTTTACATACACTCATCATGGGCATGAATGTCATGGTAATTTTGGGCTGTTAATGATTTCCTTGAACTGTTTTTTTCCAGGGTGGGATGATTGTACAGCGTACATCTTTAATGACTTCAAAAAACAAGAATTGAGTGCACAAGTTTGAATTTATTTTGGATTTTCTCTAATCCACACAGGGTCAAAATTATACATACAGGCTCAAATATATACATACATTCGCTTAAATCTGTTAATAAGTGGTGCTGAAGGTTCTACAGTGTCTTTTAACTTGACAAGGCCAAGCCCTATTAACTTCTCGTTTGTGATCATGATTGACTACAACTGGTAATTTCTCTTTGCCAGCATAAAAAGGATTTGCTTGACAGCACTCATTGGACTGACCAATATTCAGAACCATGGTAAAGTCCAAGGGACTCAGTGAAGATCTAAGAAGGAGAATTGTAGATTTACACAAGTTGGGAAGGTCTCTTGGAGCCATTTCTAAACAACTGCAGATTCCAAGATCATCAGTTCAAACAACTGTACGCAAGTACAAGTTATTCCGATGTGTCACCACTTTGGCAAGGTCTGGAAGAAGACCCAAACTGTCCCTGAGATGAGAGGAAATTGGTTAGGATGTTCAGGAACAACCCAGGAACCACCAAGGCTCAAGCCTGCTATGAACTGGAAACTGCTGGAACACCAGCGTCACTGTCCACAGTGAAGTGAGTTTTACATCGCCATGGACTAAGAGGGTGCTGACCAAGAAAGAAGCCCCTGCTCCAAAATCAACACTTTCAAGTTCAACTGAAATTTGCGGCTGCCCACATGGACAAGCCAAATGCCTTCTGGAGAAATGTTTTATGGTTAGACGAGACAAAGATTGAGCTATTTGGCCACAATGACAAGAGGTATGTTTGGAGGAGTAAAGGTGAGGCTTTCAAACCTAAGAACACTGTACCAACTGTCAAGCATGGTGGGCTGTTTTGCTGCCAGTGGTACTGGTGTATTGCACAAAGTGGATGGAATAATGAAGAAGGAGGACTACCTCCAAATTCTTCAACTTCACCTCAAATCAACAGCTAGACAGTTGAAACTTGGACACAATTGGGTGTTTCAACAGGACAATGATCCCAAACACACATCAAAACTGGTTTTGGAATGGATAAAGCAGGCTAATATTAAGCTTCTGGAATGGCCTTCCCAAAGCCCCGACTTCAACCCTATTGAAAATTTGTGGACTACTCTTAAAAGTCAGATCCGTGCCCAGAAACCAACCAATTTAAATGAAGTCTACCAATTCTCCCAAGAAGGGTGGTCAAATATCCAGCCAGAATTATGCCAGAAGCTTGTTGATGGCTACCAAAAGCGTCTGGTCGAGGTGCAACTTGCTAAGGGACATTTAACCAAATATTAGTGGGGGTGTATGTATATATTTGAGCCTGTATGTATAATTTTGACCCTGTGTGGATTAGAGAAAATCCAAAATAAATTCAAACTTGTGCACTTGTTTTTTCAAGTCATTAAAGATGTACGCTGTACAATCATTCCACCCTGGAAAAAGAACAGTTCAAGGAAATCATTAACAGCCCCAAATTATCATGATGAGTGTATGTAAACTTCTGACCACAACTGTAATTAACATTAACAAATATTAAATTTAGCACTAATAAACCATAAGTAATGTTAACAAAGTAACATGTATTAACTGACGTAGATTGTAAATGTTAACTGCATTTAGTGTTTATTCTATCCATTGCTGAAAATTAGTCCACCTAAAATTATGCAAAATTCATCTCATTATCTGTAGCCGCTTTATCCTGTTCTACAGGGTCGCAGGCAAGCTGGAGCCTATCCCAGCTGACTACGGGCGAGAGGCGGGGTACACCCTGGACAAGTCGCCAGGTCATCACAGGGCTATGCAAAATTATGCCTGTAAATGTTGATAACTTTCTGAACTCTGGTCTTTGATATGTAAATATTGGAACTTGCTATTCATTTGGGAATTTTTGCCAGTTAACAATTTTAAACATTAATTAATTAGCTCACTATTGATGTTGGGCGGCACGGTGTTGTAGTGGTTAGCGCTGTCGCCTCACAGCAAGAAGGTCCAGGTTTGATCCCCGTGGCCGGCGAGGGCCTTTCTGTGCGGAGTTTGCATGTTCTCCCCGTGTCCGCGTGGGTTTCCTCTGGGTGCTCCGGTTTCCCCCACAGTCCAAAGACATGCAGGTTAGGTTAACTGGTGACTCTAAATTGAGCGTAGGTGTGAATGTGAGTGTGAATGGTTGTCTGTGTCTATGTGTCAGCCCTGTGATGACCTGGCGACTTGTCCAGGGTGTACCCCGCCTTTCGCCCGTAGTCAGCTGGGATAGGCTCCAGCTCGCCTGCGACCCTGTAGAACAGGATAAAGCGGCTAGAGATAATGAGATGAGATTATTTGAAAGAAAAAAAAAACAACCCATCAATAAATGAGTTTTATTCACTTTGGAAATGTTACTTAAGGTTCATTAACGTTCATATTTTTCGTTTATGTTACATAATGCTTAAATAATGTCAGTTAAGGGAACCTTGATGTAAAGCATTACCATTTACACTAAATTATTCTGCAATAGAAGTATAAAAGTTCAGCTATAAATATGCTATAAGGATCATACCCTTGTTATTTTACTGGGGCGGCGGATATGACACACTTTCTCATGACTCAAATCATTCTTTGCTAATTATCTCATTAGTGAGCATGCATCAGGTCAGACGGCATTAATTATCCCAGATATACAATATCCACCACGAAAAAATTCCCTGTTGGGTGTTCAGGAAGACGTAGTAGTGATAAGAATCATGTCCTGGAACAAAACTATGTCCTGGTATGAATATAGGGCTTATTTTTTTCTGGTGAAGCCAAAGAATAATACTTGCACTTGAAAATTCTCAGCTCGACCTAAGTTTGTGATTGTATGCTTTATTCTTCCATGTGATATGGAATGGCGTATTACTTTGCAAACCCTAGTTGTCAGTGTTCTAACACTTGGTAAACAACTTCTAAGGGTATTAAATGTTATGCTGGTTTCACCATTAATCTAAATGTACAATTTCAGATTTTTTTTCTCTGTAGAATATGATCATCTCTTATATCATATGCTAATAAGTGACCAAGCAAGACCTTTTGCACTTGTATTATTTTTCAACCCTTACTATGCAAGGGAACAGTATACTCATCTTCTCTCCCACATCGCTTAACTGTTTCCACACACTCTTCTGAAAGCATCAGAAAGGTATTTTATCCATCAAACGTTCTCCGTTTTGTCATCAATCGTATTAAGACACTGTATACAAGCCCCTGTATGTCAAGTCTTTGTGATTGTGAGTCACATCATGGAACACAGAGTATCACTTCTTGGCTCTGTAGCTTCATGTCCGCCCACACAGTTTTAGTCAGCGCAAGCATGAACCCCTCTCACGATAAACCATGTGCAACAAGAAAAAGAGACAGTGTTACAATATGCCAAAAATCATTAATGTCCAACATGTACTTCATATTTTCCCTTGTGTGATACTGTATATGCTGCTCATTGAGGGGATCAGAATTAATGTGTTGTGACTGAAAACGAATGTGGAAAATCAATACAGTGCCACAATGCAAAAAAGAAAAACCATCAGGTTATTTCACACGAGACATTTCCATTCTCTTAGAATGAACGATGATGAGTGTGTGTGCTACCATCTACTTATGTTGATTGCAGGTTGAAGGCACTGGTTTCTACAGGAGGCAGGAATGTACAACTTGCATGTGACTGGTAAGACCCCTTTTCATTTCCTTAACACTGAAAGCAATCGTACAAAATACATACCGCCCTCAAATTCGGCTCCTTGCTATTGTGTTCTGCTGCCTCCCACTGGCGATGCTGTGTGTGTGTGTGTGTGTGTCACATCATACCGCTCCTGGAGGATCACAGTACAAAACTGTTCTTGCCTTAGTCTAGCCTCAGCCTTAGACATGCATTTATTCAGAGCTCTTTTCATGCATTAAAGCTAGACGGCCTTTCGATTTCATAAAATCAGTGAAATTTAGTTCCCTCTGAAATTTGCTCATTGTGATATATGTTTATTTCTGTCATATCTCAAAAAAAATATATCAGGCCATTCTGTGGCTGGGAAGTTATTTAATTTGAGGGGATTCCCGAGCAAATAATGTGCATGAAATCGCTCGCTTCACACAGTCAAGCAGACAGAGGAAGTCCGTGTGTGTGCATGCGCAGGTTTACCTTTGAGCGTGCACTGACAGTTCCATCATTCTGTCGCTAAACGAACAGCTGATCACACCGAGGTGCTCGCTGAGCGCCGATATTTATTAGTTTGGTCCTGCGTTTCCTTGCCTTCGTATATAACATAACGTCTTTTCTTCTCGCTTTCTTTCCGTTACTGTAGTCGGTCTTTCACGTTTCATTCGTACACTCGCGTCCTCCATTTTTCTCTCCTGTTTCAAATTTGTATCCCACAATGCCTTGCGTGAACAGGGAAAGCCCACCATATGATGCATGATGTAGTATCTTGACTTGGGTCATGGTGAAGCAGGAAAAAATAGCGGAGAATTGAGGGCCACATGGCCCTAAAGTCATTAATTGTTCTATTAAAAAAACCTAATAAAATTGGAAGTCTGTGATTCAAATTCAGTCGCTTTCAGCCCACTAAACAAAACTAACTGGGTGTTGGGGAAAATTCTTTTTATGACCTACACTTGAAATATCTGAAAGGCAGTCTAGCTTTAATCCAAAAGCTTAAGAAATGTGATTTAATGCATTCAAATGTTGGGTTTTTGCCCTTGAATGCATATATATGTATATATATATATATATATATATATATATATATATATATATATATATATATATATATATATATATATATATATATATATAAAATCTTTGGATGTATGAACCATATAGAAAAACTGAAATGCATCAATAATTGTCTTGACGCTCTGAATGAGTAAAGTGATCAAAGTGAATCATGAGGTTCATGATATATACATAAATAAAATATATAATCTTATCTGCTAAAACATATTGTTCTGTCATGTAAAAATGACACAAAATTACTGAAAAATAAAATGGCTCATGGGGCAGCATGGTAGTGCATTGGTTAGCAGTGCTGCCTCAGAGCAAGAAGGTTCTGGGTTTGAACCTCGTGGCCAATTGCGGCCTTTCTGTGCAGAGTTTGCATGATCTCCCCACCTGGCTACACTAAATTGCCCATGAGTGTGAATGGTTGTTCGTCTCTGTGTCAGCCCTTTGATAGATTGGTGACCTGGCCAGGGTGTACCCCGCCTCTCACCTGAATTCAGCTGGGATTGGCTCCAGCTTCCCCCATGACCCTGAAGGATAAACAGTATTGAAGATGGATGGATGGATCATTCATGTGTCATGCCTTGAATGATGCTTAATGGTTCGGATGCCTTCCAATGCTCTTTTAGAAAAAAAAATTGTGACACACCTACTGGAAAGACATTCCCGGTATCTTTTGCTTTCCTGGTGTATATTGCATAAGAAGCCAATTTGAAGTGGTAGCCAGACCTCCTGCCAATTAAAACCAGCAGTGTCACTTGCTCCCAGTCTAATTCACTGTCAATGGTGGAAGGAGATGATTTAGAGCTATGATCTTTCAGGTTTATGGTTTATTGTGATTCATGTAAAGAATTGACATGAGCATTAATTGTTCTTGAGCAGCATGCTGGCTATTCTCCCCATGTCTGTATAAGTTCCCAGGATTCTTCTCAAAAATGTGAGTAGGTCAATTGGCAATTCAGAATTTGTCATTAGGAGTGAATGAATGTATGAATGTGTAGTTATTGAATATGAGTGCATTAATTAAAATTCTTTGGGTTACTTATGGGTGGCACAGTGGTGTAGTGGTTAGCACCGTCGCCTCACAGCAAGAAGGTTCTTGGTTCGAGCCCAGCGGCCGACGGGGGCCTTTCTGTGTGGAGTTTGCATGTTCTCCCCGTGTTTGCATGGGTTTCCTCGGGGTGCTCCGGTTTCCCCCACAGTCCAAAGACATGCAGGTTAGGCTAATTGGTGGCTCTAAATTGACCGTGAGTGTGAATGGTTGTGAATGAATGTCTCAACCCTGCGATGATCTGGCGACTTGTCCAGGGTATACCCCACCTCTTGCCCATTGTCAGTTGGGATAGGCTCCAGCTTGCCTTCAACCCTGCACAGGCTAAGCAGTTATGGATAATGCATGGGTTGCTTATAGTAACATAAATATACTTTTCTGTGATGTATTCTAACGATACTTGTGAGACACATGATCTGTTGATCCCCTCTCTGCAGGCTTTTCTCCCATGTAGATGACCCTTTTCTGGACGACCCCTTGCCCAGAGAGTATGTACTGTACTTACGGCCTAGTGGCCCTCTTCAGAACCAGCTGTCTCACTTCTGGCAGCAGTCACGCCTCACCTGCGGCAAGAACAAAGCCCACAACATATTTCCTCACATCACACTCTGTCAGTTCTTTATGGTGAGCTTTTTTTTTCAGGTAGTTTACTTTCATAGCCTTTTTTTCTAGATAATATTTGGTCCATGCTGTATGTATATAGGTGGACATAGTGGTGCAGTGGGTAGTGTTGACGTCTGAAAGTTTCAGGATCCCCAGTTCCCAGTTTGATCCTCAGCTAAGGTTATGGTCTATGTGGAATTTTGTGTGTCTTCTTCATGTCTGTGTGGGTCCCTCCTGGGTTCTCCAGTTTCCTCTCACTTCCCAAAAGCATGCTGATGACTTGAAATTGTCCCCAAGTATGAATAGGTGTGCGATATGACTTCAGTTTATAATGTGTACTCTTCTTCTCAGGGTTCAGTTCTAATACATGCCCAGCATTAGGTAAATATCTTACAGGATTTTTCACTAAAATGTGACTTTCTAAGAGGCTTTTCTTTATCCTGTAAACATGTACCATATACTGGATATAACACAAAATGAACTTGTATGTTACTGTTGAAATCACCATGACACCAAAGTTTTACATACAAATATACTGATATGACATACTGTAACTGTACATACAGATGATCATGTGGGAAAGTCATTATACCTGACCCACATTTATAACCGCATTGCTTGGACTAGTCAGGCACAGAATTGGCGTAAAAAAAAAAAAATCTACCGAAGGTCTAACATAGTTTTGAGGTGAGGAGGACCACAGATCACATCTTTCCCCAGTTATTGCCTCATCCATACTATTGTACTAAAAAAAAAAAATATTAAACTTTGTTGCTTGAATAGCATATCTCTAGCAGTATTTTGGTTCGAGCTTGCTGGTGTTAGTTTGTGTAGTTGACCATTTCCATGAGTTGTATAGCTGAAAATGTTATCATATTTCTCATATTTCTCTCTTGCCCAGTGTGCAGACAGTAAAGTGGAAGCTCTGTGTGGGGCTTTGCAGTCAACAGTTAATCAGTGGAGAGGCCGCTTCCCAAGCCCTTTGCCGTTAGAGCTCTACACCTCTTCCAATTTTATCGGCCTCTTCGTTGAGGAGCAGGTGGCTGAGACCCTGAAGAAATTCGCTTTTGACTTTGCTGCAGAAGCTGCCACTAAAGCAGGTAGAACTAGGGGTATAAAGAGTAATTGATTAGACTTCATTCAGCAGCTATAATATGTGGTATATTTGCAATTATTCTATCCACATTCACTGGATATGAGCAATCACATGCTCTGATTGGCTACTCTATTACTAGGATATTAGCTCATACACTGTAAGTAGAGATAAACAAAATGGCGGTGTGTTTTGCTGAACCAAACGAGGATGAAATAAAATCTCTACTCGAAAACAAAACCTCAAAAATTATCAAGTATTTAAAGTGAGACTGCCTTTCGATTTCATAAAATTGGTGAAATTTAGTCCCCTCGGAAATGTGGTCATTGTGATGTATGTTTATTTCTGTAATATCCATACATGTCAACCTTTGGTCAATCAAACCTGTATAACCAACCTCCAAAATCCGTATTTCCCTTATAAAATCCGTATAAGATGCAAATTAAAATAATTTACCTAGAATTTGAATGATAATTAACAATGATATATCCCACTTACTTTTTATTCAATATTAATAACAATAAACCTTCAGAATGAATACAAAGCTCCAATGTTTGACAAAAACACGAAATGTTATCAGCATAGTTACGAAAGAAATACTTCGTTGTTTGGAGACAGGTTTCACCGAGCGGCTATTGTGCGCGAGACTTCATATTAGCCACAAAGTCAGGAAAATCTGTTCGTAAAATTACGTTATAATGACCAAATACAATGAAAAGTATTTTTCCAGTCTCACCTGTGAAAGGTAATCCCATGTGATCTCGTTTGGACGGCAAACCTGTTGGTACAGTTAAACGCAGCACATGAACGAGGCATCTTTATTCTCGGCTACTGTCTAGACGCTATACCAGAGACGGTTGAAGAATCTCCACTTTGCCACATCCAATATGGCGGCGAGGATGACGTATGATTCTACGCAGAAGGCGGCGTCTATGTTTATATGTCTATGACTTCCCGGTTGGCGGGATTCTCGCAATGCGGTGTGCGCATGATCAAAAGTGGAACGAAGTCTCGCTACCACAAGATAACGCGCGATTTCATAAGACTCTTTACTGGCTGTCTGTGGTGTACAGTACGTTTGTAAATGCTATGCGCTCTTTTATCATCGTGGGAATTGATTATAGCTCTAAATAAATATTGAAGTTTTTTTTTAAAGAATCCGTATAACTTTATTTATACGCCCGTATACTAAGTTTATTGAATCAAATCCATATAAAATACGGACATTCTGTATAGGTTGACATGTATGAATATCTCACAAAATATCAGGCCATTCTGTGGCTGGGAAGTTATTTAATTTGAGCAGATTCTCAAGCAAATAACGTGCATGAAATCGCTCACTTCACGCAGTCAGGCAGACAGAGGAAGTCCGTGTGTGTGTGTGTGTGTGCGCATGCACAGGTTTACCACCTTCTTCTTCTTTTGGGTTTTACAGCAGCTGGCATCCACAGTGTTGCATTACTGCCATCTACAGGTTTACCTTTGAGCGTGCACTGACAGTTCCATCATTCTGTCGCTAAACAAACAGCTGATCACACCGAGGTGCTCGCTGACCGCCGATATTTATTAGCTTGGTCCTGCATTTCCTTTTCTTTCGTATATAACATAATTTCTTTTCTTCTCGCTTTCTGTTATCGTAGTCGGTCTTTCACGTTTTATTTACACACTCATGTCCTCCATTTTTCTCTCCTGTTTCAAATTTGTATCCCACAATGCCTTGTGCAAATGGGGAAAGCCCACCATGTGATGCATGACGTAGCATCTTGAATTGGATCATGGTGAAGCAGGAAAAAATAGCGGAGAATTGAGGGTCACGTGGCCCTAAAGTCATTAATTGTTCTATTTAAAAAAAAAAAGCTAATAAAATTGGAAGTCTGTGATTCGAATTCAGTAGCTTCCGGTCCACTAAACAAAAGTAATTAGGTGTTGGGGAAAATTATTTTTATGACCTACACTTGAAAAATCTGAAAGGCAGTCTAGCTTTAAAAGAAATAGAAATAGCTAAAAGAATATAGGTTTTTTTTCCTTCAGTATCTCCTGTTCCACACTCCAGCCCAGTTGGTGGCTGTAATGCACCTTTAAGTTGGTTTGCCAACCACCAGAAAACCCTGAAGAAGAAGAACATTCCCCCCCCATAAAAGCAACAAAATATGGAATAAAAGTATTTCATGGGAAGAACGTATCTTTTTTTATATTTTTCAAGAATTATTCTCATAGCATGTTTCACAAATTGCTCCTGTCATTTCGCCGGTTTGTTTACATTCTAAGCGGAAATGATTTTGTCGGACGTTTTGTATAAAGTTTTTATTTATCAAATTTGCAAAAAAATAAAATTAAAATGGGGCGGCACGGTGGTGTAGTGGTTAGCGCTGTCGCCTCACAGCAAGAAGGTCCGGGTTCGAGCCCCGTGGCCGGCGAGGGCCTTTCTGTGTGGAGTTTGCATGTTCTCCCCGTGTCCGCGTGGGTTTCCTCCGGGTGCTCCGGTTTCCCCCACAGTCCAAAGACATGCAGGTTAGGTTAACTGGTGACTCTAAATTGACCGTAGGTGTGAATGTGAGTGTGAATGGTTGTCTGTGTCTATGTGTCGGCCCTGTGATGACCTGGTGACTTGTCCAGGGTGTACCCCGCCTTTCGCCCGTAGTCAGCTGGGATAGGCTCCAGCTTGCCTGCGACCCTGTAGAACAGGATAAAGCGGCTAGAGATAATGAGATGAGATGAGATAAAATTAAAATGTTCTGTTTTGCAAAATCCAGTGAATGTGGACAAAATAAAACAGTAATTCCACTCAATCTTGTCGTACATGGCTTATAGCCAACTCGGTGCTACGCGCCTCATCAGCTATCAGCTCATGTACGACTCGATTTCGTGGAATAACTGTTAATTCTATTAACTTTTAACTTTCACTGATTCAAAGCAACATGAATCAGGCAACAGTTTGGACACATTCATTGGTGAATCAATACAATCAATCACTGGTATTACACACCTCTTTCAAAACTGTTCTTTTTCTTGACAGACATTATCAAAGTGATTGTTTTTTTTTTACCCTGTATAGTTCTATTTTCCTCTCTTTCTCCCCATCCATGGTTCTCTGTTCTTGAGAGTTCTTCTGAAGAAGGCCAGTCCCATTAACTTTTTTTTTTTTCTGGTTTAGCTGGTTGCAAACAGTAAACATATTACTGCTCATTGTAAATCACCACCTTGATGAATCACATAAGAATGAATTGTTCACCGATTTAAAAGATCACTGTACGTCTTCACTACATTTGAAAGGAAATGATCTTGAAGGGATGTGAGCTAATGGAAACTTCTCATCATCTCACAGATGTACAAGTGGAACCACATAAGAAGCAGCTGCATGTGACTCTAGCCTACAATTTTCCAAGCAGCCATTTGGCTTCCTTGGAGAAATTGGCAAGAGGAATTGAAGTCAAGCTCAGTTGTGATTGGCTTGCTGTTCTCTTCTCACGGGACATCAGATTTGCGAATCATGAGGTCGGTTTTGGAGAGTCATTCTGAATTTGAAAGACTGTTCAATGACTGTTTGTATCACTCTCGTATTATTCGACCCAGATTAAGCCTGTGCAAGTCAGGGCTAAATAATTATTGATGTAACATACTAGCTATGCTTAGTCCATGTCTTAAAACAAAATACAGTAGCAATATGCCTAAATACTCTTCTTCTTTTGTTTCCAGACTCTGAAGGTGATGTACCCATACATTCCTCAGAATGAAGACGAGCTGGAGCTGGTACCAGGGGACTTTATTTTCACCTCTCTAGTGGAGCATATGAGCACCAGTGAGGGATGGGTGCATGGCACATCTCTGAGCACAGGGCTTTCTGGGCTGCTTCCTGAAAATTATGTTAATCGGGCTGACGAGTGCGACACGTGGGTCTTCCATGGGTGAGCATGTTTAACACTCACAAAGTCTTTTTACTTTGTAATGGGTAAAATGATTTCACTTAGAGAAGTCATTCGTTCATTGATTCATCTTCTGGAACCATTCTATCCTGGTCAGGGTTGCAGTTGATGACGTGAGAGATATTCACATACTCATTCACACCTAGGTTTAGTTTACTGTAGCCGTTCCACCTAGTGTAGTGTAGTTGTATGCTATGTTTTTTTGGGGGGGGCAGAACCTGGATGAAATACATGTGGACGTTGTGGAGAAAATGCAATGCGGAGAGTAAATCAAGCTTAGTATCAACCCTGTGACCTTGGATGTTTTGTATCATACAAATATCTGTTGTTTTTATCAAGGTCAAAAAGATCATCTCAGATCCAGTGACTGTTCCAGTTTTGTGGTTTTGTCACAGGTTTAAAGCTAGACTGCCTTTCAAATTTTTCAAGTGTAGGTCATAAAAATAATTTTTCCCGACACCCAATTATTTTTGTTTAGTGAACCAAAAGCTACTGAATTCGAATCACAGACTTCCAATTTTATTAGGGTTTTTTTTTTAAATAGAGCAATTAATGACTTTAGGGCCATGTGGCCCTAAATTCTCTGCTATTTTTTCCTGCTTCACCATGACCCAATTCAAGATACTACATCATGCATCACATGGTGGGCTTTCCCCGTTTGCACAAGGCCTTGTGGGATACAAATTTGAAACAGGAGAGAAAAATAGGGTGGCACAGTGGTGTAGTGGTTAGCACTGTCGCCTCACAGCAAGAAGGTTCTGGGTTCAAGCCCAGCAGCCAACAGGGGCCTTTCTGTGTAGAGTTTGCATGTTCTTCCCATGTCTGCAGGGGTTTCCTCCGGGTGCTCTGGTTTCCCCCACAGACCAAAGACATGTTGTTAGGTTTAGATGGGGCAGCCTTGGCCTGAGGTTGGGCTGAAGTGCCCTTGAGCAAGGCACCTAACCCCCAACTGCTCCCCTGGCGTATGTGTGTGTGTGCTCATTGCTCACTTGTATGTGCATGTTCACTGCTTCAGATGGGTTAAATGCAGAGGTTAAATTTCACTCTGTGCTTAAGTCTGTGCTTGAGTGTACATGTGACAAATAAAGGCTTCTTGGCTTATAAACGGAGGACGTGAGTGTGTGAATAAAACATGAAAGACCGATGACAGTAACGCAAAGCGAGAAGAAAAGATGTTATGTTATATACGAAGGAAAGGAAACGCAGGACCAAACTAATAAATATCGGCGCTCAGCGAGCACCTCGGTGTGATCAGCTGTTCGTTTAGCGACAGAATGATGGAACTGTCAGTGCACGCTCAAAGGTAAACCTGTAGATGGCAGTAATGCAACACTGTGAATGCCGGATGCCGTAAAACCCAAAAGAAGAAGAAAGTGGTAAACCCATAGATATACATAGAAGACTAGATGCCTTGTCCCCGTTGCCCGTCAACGAAGTCGAACGTCCGCACATGGCGGCCATCTTACCTCAGACAGCTGGCTTACCCAGTACATTGTGTTGGTAGCGATATGTACTTTTCAGATGACCGTAACTTCCTCAAATTTCAATCGATATTCAAACGGTTTGGTTTGTTATATGAAAAAAACAAATGGAAGTATGTATTTATGATATTAATGATGAATAATCATTTTATGTTTTAAAAAAAATACATGCTGAAATTCCTATGCTGTGAGAAGCCTAACACTGCATACTTATGGATAACTGTGGCCTTAGGACAAATAACCATACAATTTATTTCCAATTTTTAGTGAAAATATTTTTACATGTGATAGGGCCGTAGGGGAAGCTAAAGTTAAATAAACAGCTTACTCACTTACAACCTCACACCCAAATGTAACAATACAGTATGATACTGTTGTCCTAGCCCGGCTGCTCATATCAGGAACTGTATTGGACATTATTTCACTAAGTAAATAACGCTACCGATTATCCTTAAAAAAAATGATGTATTATCTTACTGGTGAAAGGTGATCCCGTGTGCCCTACTTTCCAGACATCGCCGGTTCGAGCAACCGAAAGCCGCGCAGAAGTCTGGCATCTCGTCACAGTCAGTAATTTAATTTCCTCTAGAAATCATAATGTAAGTTGTTTTAAATTAACCAACCCGAAAATGAAAACCATGTGCAAGTGCAACTTCAGTTATTGAAAATATTATCTCATGACCTTCCATGTAAAATTACTTGGTGCTACGAGCTAGCCTAGCATGAAACACAACTTTGACAAAGCTGCAGTAAGTCGTTTTTGAAGAGAAAAGGTACGATTTTAGTATGTTCAAGCACCCAGAATTACAACCACATTAATGTTTTAAGAAATCAAACCATTTGTATATACGTCAAAATTTCAGCGAGATAAGAGTATAAACATTTAAGCATCTCAATGGTCTTACCTCAGTGTACCGCAAATTCTGTGGAAAAGCTTGCCTGTGGTAAGATGGCCGCCCTGTGCGGACGTTCTGGAATACGCGGTGAGGCATCTAGTCTTCTATGTATATCTATGGGTAAACCTGTGCATGCGCACACACATGGACTTCCTCTGTTTGCTTGACTGCGCGAAGTGAGCGATTTCCTGCACATTATTTGCTCGGGAATCCCCTCAAATTAAATAACTTCCCAGCCACAGAATGGCCTGATATTTTGTGAGATATTACAGAAATAAACATATATCACAATGACTACATTTCAGAGCGAACTAAATTTCACCGATTTTATGAAATCGAAAGGCAGTCTCGCTTTAAGCATTCGAGAAAGTTTACTCTTTTTTTTCATTATACACAGGTCACACTCATTCTTCAGTGCCTTGCCTTCAGAAAAAAGCAACAAAGAGAGCAGAACATTGGATGGGCTCCTCAGCATTCAGTGCCTAGATAACTCAAAAACTGGAGACTCGTCGATTATGAATGTGGTCTGCCAACCTATGCAGGTGCCATTTTTATAATTATCACTTGCTATCAGATATCATGATAATTATGATGGTAAATGCTTTGTAGCTGTATGCCATACACACATATGTTAACATTTCTTCAACAGCCAAGAATAGTATTCTCAAATTCATTTTAGGTTAAGAAAGCTCACAGAGGATTCTTGCACTGAGGTACGTAAGTCAACGATAAAATGAAGCTGTGTAGTCTGACTGCAGAATTCTTTGTGTTGGTACAGGTACTCAGAGTTAACAGTCACTCTCAGTCCCCTAAAAGAACCCTGTTTGTATGTCGTCATGGAGAGAGGATGGATGTGGTGTTTGGGAAAAACTGGCTCTCGCAGTGTTCAGATGCCAAAGGTAGTGGGACCGATACCACTCACACAGACTCTCTCACTCACACGTACACATATGATAAAGAGTACCATCAGTCTAATTTGGTCTTCCTGCAGGCAGATATGTGCGAAGTAACCTGAACATGCCCCCTTTGCTGCCTGCTTGGGGTGGAAATCGAGATTATGACATGGACGCTCCTATTACAGTGTTTGGAGCAATACAAGCCAGGACTGTGGGTATGTGGGAACTTTTTGCTCTATTCTTGGGTTTCACGTGACGTCACATCCGCCTCATTAGTTATTCAGAACTTTAGCTGGTGGTCTACCAAAGCTCAGTTGACAAAGCGTTTGTACGGAGAAGGTGCATTGCTCGCATGAAAAATGCCTTACGCTTGCGTTGTTTTAGGTTGTTCAAATCGATCAAACCATGAAACTGATAAAAGTTTCTTCAGGGTTCGCCATGAATTAATAAAAAAGGGTGAATGAACACAGGATTTCACAAAAAGACGTTGAGAAAAGTGGCTTTTGAACCTTTCAGTGAAATCGAAGGGAGCTGAGTCGAAGCATGCTCGAGTTTGCAGTGATCGCTTGGTGAAAGGTTTGTATCTCCCTCTCAGCTATGTCCTTCGGGTTTTCTGAGTACTTCTCTTGCTATGTGCCGTTATTTTACTGTACTTTTTTTAGTCACGAAGCACTAAAGTTCCCAGCTGTTTCTTTGTTTACTCCTCACTCGATGGCTGCCATATTGAAAACAACGCGTATCTCGCTTTCTTTAACAGGGTGTCCTAGCGGTCTTTTCAACGACGATGACATACAGTGGTGCTTGAAAGTTTGTGAACCCTTTGGAATTTTCTATATTTCTGCATAAATATGGCCTAAAACATCATCAGATTTTCACACAAGTCCTAAACGTAGATAAAGAGAACCCAGTTAAACAAATGAGACAAAAATATTATACTTGGTCATTTATTTATTGAGGAAAATGATCCAATATTACATATCTGTGAGTGGCAAAAGTATGTGAACCTTTGCTTTCAGTATCTGGTGTGACCCCCTTGTGCAGCAATAACTGCAACTAAACATTTCCGGTAACTGTTGATCAGTCCTGCACACTGGCTTGGAGGAATTTTAGCCCATTCCTCCGTACAGAACAGCTTCAACTCTGGGATGTTGGCGGGTTTCCTCACATGAACTGCTCGCTTCAGGTCCTTCCACAACATTTTGATTGGATTAAGGTCAGGACTTTGACTTGGCCATTCCAAAACATTAACATTATTCTTCTTTAACCATTCTTTGGTAGAACGACTTGTGTGCTTAGGGTCGTCGTCTTGCTGCATGACCCACCTTCTCTTGAGATGCAGTTCATAGACAGATGTCCTGACATTTTCCTTTAGAATTTGCTGGTATAATTCAGAATTCATTGTTCCATCAATGATGGCAAGCCGTCCTGGCCCAGATGCAGCAAAACAGGCCCAAACCATGATACTACTACCACCACCATGTTTCACAGATGGGATAAGGTTCTTATGCTGGAATGCAGTGTTTTCCTTTCTCCAAACATAACACTTCTCATTTAAACCAAAAAGTTCTATTTTGGTCTCATCCGTCCACAAAACATTTTTCCAATAGCCTTCTGGCTTATCCACGTGATCTTTAGCAAACTGCAGATGAGCAGCAATGCTCTTTTTGGAGAGCAGTGGCTTTCTCCTTGCAACCCTGCCATGCACACCATTGTTGTTCAGTGTTCTCCTGATGGTGGACTCATGAACATTAACATTAGCCAATGTGAGAGAGGCCTTCAGTTGCTTAGAAGTTACCCTGGGGTCCTTTGTGACTTCGCGGACTATTACACGCCTTGCTCTTGGAGTGATCTTTGTTGGTCGACCACTCCTGGGGAGGGTAACAATGGTCTTGAATTTCCTCCATTTTTACACAATCTGTCTGACTGTGGATTGGTGGAGTCCAAACTCTTTAGAGATGGTTTTGTAGCCTTTTCCAGCCTGATGAGCATCAACAACGCTTTTTCTGAGGTTCTCAGAAATCTCCTTTGTTCGTGCCATGATACACTTCCACAAACATATGTTGTGAAGATCAGACTTTGATAGATCCATGTTCTTTCAATAAAACAGGGTGCCCACTCACACCTGATTGTCATCCCATTGATTGAAAACACCTGACTCTAATTTCACCTTCAAATTAACTGCTAAACCTAGAGGTTCACATACTTTTGCCACTCACAGATATGTAATATTGGATCATTTTCCTCAATAAATAAATGACCAAGTATAATATTTTTGTCTCATTTGTTTAACTGGGTTCTCTTTATCTACTTTTAGGACTTGTGTAAAAATCTGATGATGTTTTAGGTCATATTTATGCAGAAATATAGAAAATTCTAAAGGGTTCACAAACTTTCAAGCACCACTGTAGACTGGGCTCCAACACTGAAATTAGGTCATGATGAAGTCAAACAGCAGTCAGAGGAAGATAAAGAGCGTGAAGCAAGAGCAAAATCACGAGAGGAGAAGCACAAACATTCGGAGGGTGCTGAGACTTTACTGCAGTTCCACAAGAAAATGAGATTCGACACACCAGAACCACAGACTGAAACTCCCAAAAAAAATCCAAGAGGAGACAGCTCATGATGTTGCATGCCAGACAGATATGACAGTTAGAGAATGTTGTTTGTATGGAAGATGAGCTGCAGAGATTGAACTGTGAGCTTTATGAACTCAGATCCAAGGCACTAGATACAGGACTGAACATGGAATCATTTGAAGATAGTCCAGACAAGATCCAGGTCTTTAAAGGGGTTTCTGATGATCTTTGTGAATGATTTAGCTGAGAGATAAGAGCCAACACAAGTGAGAATCAAGTGAACTGCTGTTTGTTTACACTTCAACTTGCAGCGCTTCGTTGTAAAGATGCGAACGAAAAGCTTAAAAAAACAAAACACTTACACGGGCAAAAACAATACAGGATTCATTCGGCAGCAACTTGATCCCGAGGTCCTTTACCCAGCCACATCCAAAAACAGTTGTAAGCCTCCATACTCTTCCATGCTTTCATCTGTTTTGCGGTGTAGAAGGACGTCTGCAACACCAGATAGTTCGAGATGTTGGGGAACTGGACTGAAGGGTAGTTTTCGAGATCGTATGACAAATCCTTCTTTCCCAGACTGTAGGGGTCGATTCCATCTTCTGAATATATCTAAAGCGAGCAGTGGCTTCTATATTACGAGCATACTTTGATAAGTTATCACTAGTTGTTTGCACTACGCAGCCGTTTTGGTTTGCTTGACCACCAGCAGTTTTACTGGAAGTGAAATTGCTAAGAAAAGTCACGTCACTGAAACCCAAGAATACTTTTTTTTTATAGTTCAGAGAAGCTTTAAGTGTGTGAATGTGTGTTGCAGGTGAGGCATTACTAGAGAATAATACTACTATTGACTTTGTGTACTGCTCGCCCAGTCTCCGCTGTGTCCAAACAGCCCACGAAATTCTCAAAGGTAATTGTTTCATTAGTAATTACTATTTATTACTGTTTATGTTTATTTATTTAAAAGGGACAGTGTACATTCATTAACATGCTCATTTACATAAGCTATGTAAATGTACCAGATTTAGCCATATGGACTAATTTCCATCTGGAGTCCCTGGCAGGTTGATGTTAAAAAGAAGAAGAAACAATAATAACACCCAGACACTATACAAAGCAAGGACACTGACACTTAGACAACAATTAACAAAAAGTGACTGACTTTGAAAACATGGGCAAAAGCACATAACACGTAAACGATGCAAAACTACAGATTAAGACAACAAGGACATAACCTTACACCAGAGCAGAGGTGGGCAAACTACGGCCCGCGGGCCACATCCGGCCCGTTGGTGTTTTTAATCCGGCCCGCGGAAGACAATCATATAAACGCGATTGAGCAGATCTAGAAACTATAAGCGTCAGTGTTATCACGTAGACAGGTGTTCTAGAGATCCGTCTTTCCAGTCAGTCGTATTCACGCGAGATTACATTTGCAGAGTGGTGCAGCGCGTGCCATGGAAGTCATTCTGGCGCCCGTGCCACTGATGATCTCGAGAACACAGGATAAAACTTTACAGTGAGTGGTCCTAAAAAAAGAAAAGTGGACAGCGAGTGCAGGGTGTTCAATAAAGAATGGACAACTAAATATTTTTTTGCTGAAGTCCGATCAAAGGCTGTATGCCTTATTTGCAAAGAAACCGTTGCAGTTTTAAAGGAATATAACATCAAACGGCACTTTTCCTCCAAGCATGCTAATTATGCTAACAACCAGTCAGTGCAAGCACGGACGAATACAGCTCAGCGGTTGCTGAGTGAATGTGAGTATTAACTCATTTATGTCCCTGTCTGCTATTATAGGTGTATTATGAGCACCTGACCTTGCTTCTGCTTATATCTGTTCCTGGACTTTTGCCTGTGGAGGTTATTCTGATCTATGAGTGGCCTTTTGGAATATGAAAACCTGTTTGGAACCTGTGTTTTGATTTTTTTGAGGACTGGAAATATTTCAGTGAGTGACTTTGAACCTGAAAACCAGTTTGGAGTTTTTTGCTTTCTTGAGCCGTTTTGTCTGATTTTGTGGGCTGGATGGATCCAGTGCCAAACCACTGAACTGCAAACATGTTGGCATGGTGTGGTACCCAAACTGTTGAACTGCAAACATTTTGGAATGGTGTGGTACCTCTCCTACTAATGGTGGTTGGTTGGACTGGCAGGCTGGAAGTGGATGGTTAAAAAAACACTCAGGTGTAAATCTACGAGTTCAGTGAAATGTACAAAAATGATATGTACTGATATGTAATTTAGTTCAATTTAATGATATGCAATTTAGTTGTATGTATAAAATGATACAAATATACAAATACACTGGCATCCTACTCATCCTGGCAGCTCAAAGATGTAATTTAAGAATTAAGTGTGCTACTTTTCTTACTATCACGTGTGTGTGTGTATTACTTTTCTGGATGGATCCAGTGCCAATCTATTGAACTGCAAGCATTTTTCTGCTCTGCCTTTGTTGACTGAGAACTAAAATAAATGTCAATCTGATCTGCATTTGGGTCTCTGTCAGTGAAGGCCTTACAATAACACTAAAGCTTTTCTGGTTTATGTTCGATATGTATGAATTTGGTGTTGGCCCAGCCCGCCTGGCAAATTTCAAAAGTCAATGTGGCCCCTGAGCCAAAAAGTTTGCCCACCGCTGCACCAGAGTAATAGCGTGAATGTACCAGACAAAGACATATAGACACTAGACGAAACACTCTTACACAGAAATTAGTAAAATTAAATACAGAATAAAAGACAGTTAGTAAAACAATGACGTAAGCATTACTCCAGATGATGACATGTTTGAGTGTCTAACAACCATTGTTTTAATGATTTGGAGAAAGATTTAATAGTTGTGATACTCCTTAGTTCTCTTGGTATGGTATTCCAAGTATGTGCTGCTAGATAAGAGATAGCTGACTGCGCAAACGTCGTTTTTCTGTATGGTACTTTGCAGTCCCTGCTAGCAGTAGCTCTTGTGGATATACGTAGTTTGGTTTTGCTTAATGAACTCATTGAGTGTGTGTGTGGGGGGGGGCAAGCGATGATCATGTTTTCCCAATTCAAGAAACCATGTTTTGTTAAAATCTTACAGTGGTGATAAGCATTTGACTTTTTATCCAGTATTTTCAAAGCCTGCTTATAAAGCCTTTCTACTGATTGTAATGTGGTCCTAGCTGTCTGTGTCCAACGAGTGAAGCAGTAGTTTATATGTGAAACGATCATGGCATGCAAGTATACTGTAACTGTGACACACAGTGTTGCAGGCTTGTAGTACTCAGGTTTGACTCGTGCCCTGCTTTTAAGGACTCGTGACTTGACTTGGACTTGAGCACTGATGACTCAGACTCGTGCATTAACTGCATTCGGACTCATAAATTGGAAATGAGGACTGATTTTTTTCTTTATTTTTTTGTAACATGCCATAATAATTTGCCATAAGATATTTATACCGGCATTAATTTTTGGACTAATTTCATGCAAGAGTGTCATACCTGCATGCCTTGGCTCGTACATCAGATCGACGCTCCGGACAGCGCGCACGCCAAGCTGACTCTCACGTGCATGCTGTAAACGACTCGCACCTGCACAGGATTAAGGCGCAATCAGTGCACCGATATAAAGAGTGTAAAAACGCACTTACTTTGCAAAGTATTGAGTTGCATTGCTGACACATTACTGAGCCTTATTTCCTTGTTTGGGTTCCTGATCCCTGATTTCCTGTTTCTCGTCTTTGATTCTGCCGAGTCTACGATAGCCTGTTTGTGCCTCACCGTTTCACTGTTTTATGATTTTGCCTGCTGTTCTGGATTGTTTACCGTCTTCACTTGTATTAATAAACACACCTTCTGCACTTACATCCGTCTCCCAACCATATCTGACAGAATACTTCACACTCCCTGACAAAGAGAAGCACATTCACCTGTTCGTACGTCATGTTCAGGAACAAACTAATGTTAATGGCACTAAAACAGCCACTGTCAAATGGTGCGGTTGGAGTGTTGGACTCGACTCGAAATTTTCTTTATTGACTCGGACTTGAACACTGGGGATTCGAGACTGGGCTTGGACGCAAGGTTTAGTGACTCGACTACAACACTGCAGTGTTGTAAATTAACAATCATAGTCTATTTTCACCACTAAATTTGTATTTATTTGCTTATAGTCAAACATATGGTTATTACAGTATGACATTTCAATCTGGTGTTATTGGGTCATAATGTAGCTTTTTGCAGTGAAGAAGAAAGAAGAAACCTTTATTCGTCACATGCACACTTCAAGCACAGTGAAATTCATCCTCTGCATTTAACCCATATGAAGCAGTGAACACACGCGTGCACACACACACTCAGAGCAGTGGGCAGCCCAGAGTGCCCAGGGAGCAGTCAGGGGTTCGGTACCTTGCTCAAGGGCACCTCAGCCTAAGGCCGCCCCATGTCAACCTAACTGCATGTCTTTGGATTGTGGGGGAAACCGGAGCACCCGGAGGAAACCCACGCAGACACGGGGAGAACATAACATGCAAACTCCACACAGAAAGGCCCTCTCTGGCTGTTGGGTTCGAACCCGGAACCTTCTTGCTGTGAGGCGACCGTGCTAACCACTAAACCACCATGCCGTCTGTGGAGAGTATACTAGTGCATCTCAAAATATTGGAATATCATGAAAAAGTTCATTTTTTCATAATTTAATTCAAAAAGGTAAATGTTGATATATTCTATATTCATTACATGTAAAGTGAAATATTTAAAGCCTTTTTTTGTTTTAATTTTGATGATTATGGCTTATAGCTCATGAAAATCAGAAATCCAGTATCTCAAATTATTACAATATTCCATTTCAAGTTTGAGGAAAGATGTCAGAAGCGTCTTACGGTACCTGGGCTAAGGAGAGAAAGAACTGGACTGTTGTTCAGTGGACTTGATAAAACACAGTGGACCAACACCAGCAGATGACATGGCACCCCAAATCATCACAGACTGTGGAAACGTCACACTGGACTTCAAACACCTTGGATTCTGTGCCTCTCCACTCTTCCTCCAGACTCTAGGACCTTGATTTCCAAATGAAATGCAAATTTACTTTCATCTGAAAAGAGCACTTTGGACTACTGAGTAACAGTCCAGTTCTTTCTCTCCTTAGCCCAGGTAAGACACTTCTGACGTTGTCTCTGGTTCAGGAGTAGCTTGATATTAGGAATGTGACAGTTGTTGCCCCTTTCCTGAAGACGTCTGTGCGTGGTGGCTCTTGATGCACTGACACCAGCCTCAGTCCACTCCTTGTGAAGCTCTCCCAAGTTCTTGAATCGACTTTTCTTGACAATCCTCTCAAGGCTGCAGTCATCCCTGTTGCTTGTGCACCTTTTCCAGCCAGCCTTTTCAGAAATGACCTTCTGTGGCTTACCCTCCTTGTGGAGGGTGTCAATGATCGTCTTCTGGACAACTATCAAGTCAGCAGTCTTCCCCATGTTTGGGGTTGCGTGTACTGAACTAGACTGAGAGATGCACGCTATTTATACTGTTTTACTCAAACTCAAAATTAAATATTGTAATCATTTAAGATACTGGATTTCTGATTTTCATAAGCTATAAGCCATAATCATCAAAATTAAAACAAAAAAGGCTTGAAATATTTCACTTTACGTGTAATGAATATAGAATATATGAACATTTTACCTTTTTGAATTAAATTATGAAAAAAAATTAACTTTTTCACGCTATTCCAATACTTTGAGATACGCTAGTACTTGGGTGGCCAACCCGCGGCTCGCGAGCCGCATGCGGCTCTTTGCCCAGTGTCATGCGGCTCTTACATTCATATCGAAGTTTGTGTTTGTGGTTTTTTTTTTTTATGTGGATGTGCGCTTTGCTTGAGTTCAGTATGGTATTTTCGTCAAATGCATCTTCGCTTTGCTTGGGTATATTATGGTATTTTCAGGTTATGTCAAATGCGCATGTGCGTGAGATAATCGCTAAGTTTTTGGGCAATGTGTATCTTGTGTCAAGTAGCCTCTCAAAATGGCAATGAAAAAATGCACAGCAAAACGAAAATATGAAGACGAACATAGGACATTTTTAACAGAGTGGGAGAGTTTATACTTTTTTGTTGAACGTAATGGCAAGCCATTCTGCCTTATATGTCAGTCGTCATTAGCTCATTTCAAAGCTTCCCGCCTCCCTGAATAAGCAAGGAGCCAGATATGCAACACTAATTGAAAACCTGCACGAAAGCTTTGTAACCCGGTTCCGAACTGAAAAGGCCACAGGTTACGTTCCTCGTCGACCCATTCAATGCGGAGATGGACTGTTTGAAAGCCCCGCTTGTCACAGATGAGGCTGCGGCTCAGTTGGAGATGATCGATCTTCGTGAGGAAGAGCAACTGAAACCTGTTTTGAGGGAAGGCACCATTGAGTTTTGGAAAAGTGTGCCATTGGAAAAATACCCGAATGTGAAACGGGCTGCGCTTAAAATACTGTCAATGTTTGGGTCAACATACGTCTGCGAGTCTGTGTTCTCTACCATGAAACACGTGAAGTCAAAGCATCGTTCTGTTCTGACTGACACCCATGTGAAAGAACTGCTTCGAGTGGCAACGACGGAATACAAGCCAGATTTGAAGAGGATTGTTCAAGGCAAGGAATGTCAGAAGTCCCACTAAGCAACATGCATAGTAAGTGCACACGATATTGATTGCTGTAAATGACTGGCCTGTGGTATTAGTACTGACTGAAGGAGTAAATTTCTCTCATGTTGGCGTGTGACATTTACTATTAATCTGGCTGAGCAGAGATGCGTGCTTGAGCGTGTGTGTCTGTGAGGGAGGGGGGGGGCGATGTTCATGTGTGGTCATGTGTATGGTGTGGCTTTTTTTTGGTAATGCCATGAGTCCCACTAAGCAGCATGCATAGTAAGTGCACACAATGTTCATTGTTAAAAATGACTGGCCTCAGCCTGTGGTCTTAGTACTGTAGGAGTAAATATGTTGGTGTGTGACATTTACTATTAATCTGGCTGAGCAGAGGTGTGTGTGTGTGTGTGTGTGTGTGTGTGTGTGTGTGTGTGTGTGTGTGTGTGTGTGTGAGAGAGAGAGAGAGAGAGAGAGAGGAAGGGATGGGTGATGTTCGTGTGCCCATGTGTATGATGTGGCTCTTTGCGGTAATACAATAAAAAATGTGGCTCTTGGTCTCCAACTGCTTGGCCACCCCTGCGCTAGTAGAATACTTTTAGCCAAGTTGGAAAATTGTTTCAGACTTTCTGGAACAGTCCTTAAATTTTGAAGGTCAGGGTCACTTGGGCATGAATCCTACAGAGCTTAATTCATCAACCCTTTTCATGTAATAATTTATATACTCCCATTAGGAAATAACCTACACAACGACAAGTTTACAAAGCATAATTATTATATGTACAGTGGTGCTTGAAAGTTTGTGAACCCTTTAGAATTTTCTATATTTCTGCATAAATATGACCTAAAACATAATCAGATTTTCACACGTCCCAAAAGTAGACAAAGAGAACCCAGTTAAACAAATGAGACAAAAATATTATACTTGGTCATTTATTTATTGAGGAAAATGATCCAGTATTACATATCTGTGAGTGGCAAAAGTAGGTGAACCTCTAGGATTAGCAGTTCATTTGAAGGTGAAATTAGAGTCAGGTGTTTTCAATCAATGGGATGACAATCAGGTGTGAGTGGGCACCCTGTTTTATTTAAAGAACAGGGATCTATCAAAGTCTGATCTTCACAACACAAGTTTGTGGAAGTGTGTCATGGCACGAACAAAGGAGATTTCTGAGGACCTCAGAAAAAGCGTTGTTGATGCTCATCAGGCTGGAAAAGGCTACAAAACCATCTCTAAAGAGTTTGGACTCCACCAATCCACAGTCAGACAGATTGTGTACAAATGGAGGAAATTCAAGACAATTGTTACCCTCCCCAGGAGTGGTCGACCAGTAAAGATCACTCCAAGAGCAAGGCGTGTAATAGTCGGCGAGGCCACAAAGGACCCCAGGGTAACTTCTAAGCAACTGAAGGCCTCTCTCAAATTGGCTAATGTTAATGTTTATGAGTCCACCATCAGGAGAACACTGAACAACAATGGTGTGCATGGCAGGGTTGCAAGGAGATAGCCCCTGCTCTCCAAAAAGAACATTGCTGCTTGTCTGCAGTTTGCTAAAGATCATGTGAACAAGCCAGAAGGCTATTAGAAAAATGTTTTGTGGACGGATGAGACCAAAACAGAACTTTTTGGTTTAAATGAGAAGCGTTATGTTTGGAGAAAGGAAAACACTGCATTCCAGCATAAGAACCTTATCCCATCTGTGAAACATGGTGGTGGTAGTATCATGCTTTGGGCCTGTTTTGCTGCATCTGGGCCAGGACGGCTTGCCATCATTGATGGAACAATGTATTCTGAATTATACCAGCAAATTCTAAAGGAAAATGTCAGGACATCTGTCCATGAACTGAATCTCAAGAGAAGGTGGGTCATGCAGCAAGACAACGACCCTAAGCACACAAGTCGTTCTACCAAAGAATGGTTAAAGAAGAATAAAGTTAATGTTTTGGAATGGCCAAGTCAAAGTCCTGACCTTAATCCAATCGAAATGTTGTGGAAGGACCTGAAGCAAACATTTCATGTGAGGAAACCCACTGACATCCCAGAGTTGAAGCTGTTCTGTACAGAGGAATGGGCTAAAATTCCTCCAAGCCGGTGTGCAGGACTGATCAACAGTTACCGGAAACGTTTAGTTGCAGTTATTGCTGCACAAGGGGGTCACACCAGATACTGAAAGCAAAGGTTCACATACTTTTGCCACTCACAGATATGTAATATTGGATCATTTTCCTCAATAAATAAATGACCAAGTATAATATTTTTGTTTCATTTTTTTTAAACTGGGTTCTCTTTATCTACTTTTAGGACTTGTGTGAAAATCTGATGATGTTTTAGGTCATATTTATGCAGAAATATAGAAAATTCTCAAGGGTTCACAAACTTTCAAGCACCACTGTATATTCAAATATACACTGCTGTCTCACCAAATGATTATGGTCCAGTAGACTCGCTTGTGAATCTGGGGTAACTGTGTAAAAAAAAAAACATAAGATGAATCAAGAGTTACAGTATTCCTCTTTGCTTCCAAATACATAATGCTTTATTTGGAATAAGAGCAAAGAGGAACAACTCAGAAATAGTCCACATAGTCCCTAAAAACCACAAACCAAGTGCAAAATTTTAAACCACAGCTAGAATTAATATCATATCAGCAAGACCTCAGTAAATCCCTGCTTTTATTACCAGCAGGATTAACTTCTGTAAGCGTAACTCTTAACTAGACCTTCCCCTAAAGTTAAACTGTAACTCCATCCATCCATCCATCCATTTTCTTCTGCTTATCTGAAGTCGGGTCATGGTGGCAGCAGACTAAGCAGGGTATTCTAGGCATCCTTCTCCCCAGCAATGCTTTCCAGTTCCTCCTGGGGGATTCCAAGGCATTCCCAGGCCAGATGAGATATATAATCTCTCCAACATGTTCTGGGTTTCCCCCGAGGCCTCCTCCCAGTTGGACGTGCCCAGAAAACCTCCAAAGGAAGGCGCCCAGGAGGCATCCTAATCAGATGTCCGAACCACCTCAGCTGACTCCTTTCGACATGAAGGAGCAGTACTTTACTCCGAGATCCCTCTGGATGTCTGAGCTCCTCACCTATCTCTAAGGGTGAGCCCAACCACCCAACGGAGAAAGCTCATTTCAGCCGATCTCATCCTTTCGATCACTACCCAAAGCTCATGACCACGGGTGAGGGTTGGAACGTAGATTGACTGGTAAATCAAAAGCTTTGCCTTCTGGCTCAGCTCCCTCTTCACCACAACGGACTGGTACAATGTCTACATTACTGCTGACACCACTCCAATCCACCTGGTAAAATGGAGTTGTAACTCATTCCTACCAAAAACCAAGATGGTGGCGCACTGGGTCGCAGTGGCCGCACTGGGTCTCAATCATGGTGTGATTTTTATATTGAACTGAATTCTCTTGTATTTTTGCACAATGCCACTTTGCACGTCTTTGTCTCGTCATTTATGTTTATGTTGTGTTCAGATTACTTAGATAGCTAGATGTTTAGATAGCTACATGTTTACTTAGATAGCTATAGATAGAGTTATTTATATACCTTGTTTTGTATTCTTCTATTTTCTCTATAAATGCATCATGGGGAGCCGGAGGGAAATGGGATTTCAGTACACTGTGTACTTGTGTATATGGACATATTGACAATAAAGCTGTCTTGAATCTTGAATTTGAAATACTGATGAAAGATTTCTAATCAGTTTCAATAGAGCACATTACTTCAGTTCTAAAAAGTAGGTATGAGTCCTGTGAAACAGATGAGTTGGAGTTATTACTTGTCAGGGAAGCCATGGTCTAATGGTTAGAGAAACAGCTTTGGGACCATAAGGCTGCCAGTTCAATTCCCTGGACTAGCAAGAATAGCTGATGTGCCCTTGAGCAAACTGTAGGTGCTAAAGAAGCCAAGTAAACTTGCTTGAAATTCTTGAAGATGTTCCACCTCTCATCTGAAAGGTTTCTTCAGTCCAGAACTAGGTGAAATGTCTTCAAGAATTTCAAGTAAGTCCACTTGCCTTCTTTAGCACCTACAGGTTATGATGACCTGGATGATTGAGAACCTTCACAGACATACCCTTGAGCAAGGCACCTAACCCCCAACTGCTTCCCTGGGTACAGTGGTGTTTGAAAGTTTGTGAACCCTTTAGAATTTTCTATATTTCTGCATAAATATAACCTAAAACATCATCAGATTTTCACACAAGTCCTAAAAGTAGATAAAGAGAACCCAGTTAAACAAATGAGACAAAAACGTTAAGTACTTGGTCATTTATTTATTGAGGAAAATGATCCAATATTACATATCTGTGAGTGGCAAAAGTATGTGAACCTTTGCTTTCAGTATCTGGTGTGACCCCCTTGTGCAGCAATAACTGCAACTAAACGTTTCCGGTAACTGTTGATCAGTCCTGCACACCGGCTTGGAGGAATTTTAGCCCATTCCTCCGTACAGAACAGCTTCAATTCTGGGATGTTGGTGGGTTTCCTCACATGAACCGCTCGCATCAGGTCCTTCCACAACGTTTCGACTGGAGTAAGGTCAGGACTTTGACTTGGCCATTCCAAAAGATTAACTTTATTCTTCTTTAACCATTCTTTGGTAGAATGACTTGTGTGCTTAGGGTCATTGTCTTGCTGCATGACCCACCTTCTCTTGAGATTCAGTTCATGGACAGATGTCCTGACATTTTCCTTTAGAATTCACTGGTATAATTCAGAATTCATTGTTCCATCAATGATGGCAAGCCGTCCTGGCCCAGATGCAGCAAAACAGGCCCAAACCATGATACCACCACCACCACCATGTTTCACAGATGGGATAAGGTTCTTATGCTGGAATGCAGTGTTTTCCTTTCTCCAAACATAACACTTCTCATTTAAACCAAAAAGTTCTATTTTGGTCTCATCCATCCACAAAACATTTTTCTAATAGCCTTCTGGCTTGTCCACGTGATCTTTAGCGAACTGCAGACGAGCAGCAATGTTCTTTTTGGAGAGCAGTGGCTTTCTCCGTGCAACCCTGCCATGCACACCATTGTTGTTCAGTGTTCTCCTGATGGTGGACTCATGAACATTAACATTAGCCAATGTGAGAGAGGCCTTCAATTACTTAGAAGTTACCCTGGGGTCCTTTGTGACCTCACTGACTATTACACGCCTTGCTCTTGGAGTGATCTTTGTTGGTTGACCACTCCTGGGGAGGGTAACAATGGTCTTGAATTTCCTCCATTTGTACACAATCTGTCTGACTCTGGAATTGCCACTCACAGATATGTAATATTGGATCATTTTCCTCAATAAATAAATGACCAAGTATAATATTTTTGTCTCATTTGTTTAACTGTATACTCTTTATCTACTTTTAAGACTTGTGTGAAAATCTGATGATGTTTTAGATCATATTTATGCAGAAATGTACAAAATTTTAAAGGGTTCACAAACTTTCAAGCACCACTGTATGTTGTACGTCGTTCTGGATAAGAGCGTTACCAGTAGCAGGATCAGTTATAAACCGACCTGACCTGACTTACGTATGGTCGGCGACTAAACCAGCTCCCCCACCAGCATCATGCTGGTGAGGAGGGTGGCATGACTCCCAGCAGGAAGAAAAACAAAACCTGTCAAAGGGCGGATGAGCTCATCCTGTGCCAACAGCCATCATGCAACAGCAGTAAGATGCTCCTGCGGCCGTCTCAGCTTCGCTGTGCCATTGATTCAACAGGGCATCTTGCCAAGAGGGTATCATACAGTGCTGAGTGGTATTGACATCATAAGCACAGCCACACAAAATTTCATGATATGATGTCTATAGATTTATCAAGAGGCGGCACGGTGGTGTAGTGGTTAGCGCTGTCGCCTCACAGCAAGAAGGTCCTGGGTTCGAGCCCCGGGGCCGGCGAGGGCCTTTCTGTGTGGAGTTTGCATGTTCTCCCCGTGTCCGCGTGGGTTTCCTCCGGGTGCTCCGGTTTCCCCCACAGTCCAAAGACATGCAGGTTAGGTTAACTGGTGACTCTAAATTGACCGTAGGTGTGAATGTGAGTGTGAATGGTTGTCTGTGTCTATGTGTCAGCCCTGTGATGACCTGGCGACTTGTCCAGGGTGTACCCCGCCTTTCGCCCGTAGTCAGCTGGGATAGGCTCCAGCTTGCCTGCGACCCTGTAGAAGGATAAAGCGGCTAGAGATAATGAGATGAGATGAGATGAGATTTATCAAGTAAAGCTACAGCGTACGGGGCAACCGACATGCCACCCCCTATGGCAGTGGTGAAAATATTTCAAAAAATCATTTGAAAAGATAAAATCGTTAATGAATGCAAGAGGTTGGAGTCTCATTACATCGCTCCTGTGGAGGACGGCCCCATATGGACAGTTGAAAGTCACACCTGGAGGACGCTCTGGACACTTACAGTCATGCTTTTATGGCTGAGGGACTAGTTGACTTGCTAACTTTAGGACTGCAGTTGTCATGAACAGTTTTGCACTCAAGCTTCCATCAGTGAAGAGTTTATAACATCAATGAAACTGTCTTCCTGTTAAAACTGTTAATGTTATAATCACGTTGTCTGTTATCACCCAAATGAGGATGGGTTCCCTTTTGAGTCTGGTTCCTCTCGAGGTTTCTTCCTCATGTCATCTGAGGGAGTTTTTCCTTGCCACCGTCGCCACAGGCGTGCTCATTGGGGATAGATTAGGGATAAAATTAGCATATGTTTAAAGTAATTTAAATTCTGTAAAGCTACTTTGCGACAATGTTTATTGTTAAAAGCGCTATAAAAATAAACTTGACTTGAGAGAACCTTGGATCTTGGCAAAAATTACTCATCAGTACACCTAGGTGATAAACCCATAATATTGTTCCTCAAGGTGGCACTATAGGTTTTACTTTAACACCTGGAACCTGAGACCACATCATGATGATGTTAATATACTTTTTTATATCCCTTTTTAATGATGGATGATATTTTGAATTATCCATGAATGCTTTTAAAATGTAGTAATTGATGGAAAATTCTCATTTTGATTCTGAGTATTCAATACCTCAATTCAAGGGTTTGACTATCCACACACTTCTTTTTTTTTTTTTACCCTCTTTCCAAAGCATAATGTTTTTTGCTGTCTTTCTGCCTTTCTATGTACAGGTATGAAGCAGGAAGGGAAGTTGAGGATACGAGTGGAGCCAGGGTTATTTGAATGGACAAAATGGGTCTCTGGAAATTCTTTACCAACATGGATATCTCCTCTAGGCCTTGCTGCAGCCAAGCTCAGTGTTGACACAACATACAAGTACAGACAAACCACATGAATATTATTTTATAGTATAGTATTTTTTAATATATCTACATACAATGCAACTACTGTCAGAATCAAACATAAATCATCAGCAGAAATATTTCTATTTTCACAGACCTCATATAACCATTACTAAACTAAACGTGTCTGAGTCCTATGACACCTACATGAGCCGCAGCTACAAAGTGACCAAAGACATCCTGGCAGACTGCAAAAATAAGGGTGTGTGCCAAATAAGTGCACTTCCTTCCAAAACAACAGTTTGTGGTTGCGCTACGAGCAAATGCTCAGCGTGCTTGTGTTTCTGTTGATAGGAAACAACGTTCTCATCGTGGCTCATGCTTCGTCTCTAGAGGCCTGCACCCGCCAGCTCCAAGGCCTCACCCCACACAATGCCAAAGAGTTTGTCCAAGTCGTCAGGAAGGTGTGCTTCTTTCTGTCTTTTTTCCTTCTTTCAGGATATTATCTTTTGCTTTTGATAACCTTTAACAGTTATTCCACGAAATCAAGTCGTACATGAGCTGATAGCCGACGAGACGCGTAGTATCGAGTCGACTATAAGCCATGTATGACGAGACTGAGTGGAATAAGTCTTTTATTCTATCCACATTCACTGGATTTTGAGAAACGGGTGGGTTTCCCAAAAGCATTGTAGCACAAAGATCATCATTTAAATGGTAGAGCAAGCATCACAGTGAACACTCTCTCCTAGTTAAGATGCTCTTAGCGTCAAGAGGCTTTTGGGAAACCCACCCCAGAGCATTTTTATTTTTATTTTTTGCAAATTCGATAAATAAAAACTTTATACAAAACATCCAACAACATCGTTTACGTCTAGAATGTAAACAAACCGGTGAAATGACGATGACAATTCAAGAATTGACAATTCTTGAAAAATAAAAACAGATACGTTCTTACCATCAAATACTTTCATTCCATATTTTGTTTTTGTTTTTTTTGGGGGGGTTTTGTTTTCGAGTAGAGTTTTTATTTCGTCCTCGGTTGCTTCAGCAAGACGCTCCACCATTTTGTTTTTCTCTACTCACAGTACATGAGTTGATAGACTAGTAGTAGAGTAGCCAATCAGAGCGTGCGATTGCTCGTGTCCAGTGAATGTGGATAGAATAATTTTAAATGTAACCTCTCTTTAGAAAATAACCCATGATGCATCAAACAGGCCCACATGATTCCATACAAAACACTTGGTGGGACTCTTGTGGTGTTGTTTGCGATTAGCATAATTATTAGATCATGACAAATCAGGCCTTTAATAGACATCTTTTCCAGTTTGTGATGTACTCCGATTTTCAAACTCTTATTTTCCTACCAAAATTCCACTAATATTAGTGTTCATTTCTTTTACCAGATTCCATATCTGGGTCTGTGTGCATGTCAAGAGCAAGACACTGGTGTGTGGCAGCTGGTAGACCCACCTATCCTCCCCCTCACACATGGACCCAATCACAGCTTCAGCTGGAGAGAGACTCTACAGCAGGAATGACATTCCCTGACCTGTCCTCTCACCACTCCGGAGGGGTGCATCCTGCTGTCTCAGATGCACTGGAACTCTGGACAACATTTTTGCGCTTGGAAATTAACATCATGTTGGACATTAACATCATGTTTTATGTTTACAAGAGGAATAGGGACAGTAAACTGATGGATTTATTTTATTTAAATATGCGATATGGTTATCTTAGAAGCAGGGTATTCTCAGGGCATTGGTAATCACTCTTAACTGGTGAGGCACATGACCAATGGCACAAACGGCATAATTCACCCAGACTGTCTACAGACATGAGTTTGTGGACAGCAGCATAAAACAGCTCGTTCTGTTAAAATTGAGTCTTGTGTAAAATTGTTTCTTGATCACTCAAAAAATATGATTGGCAGGATAATATCTGCGACTTTCTTAGCACTTTTGATAATCATGCTATGCATATTAACTTGATCTAACTATGACATTGTATTAAGGCACTGCTTTGTGATTTCGTTTCTGTCAGGAAATAAAGACACTTCACTAACAAGCAGCCTAACCTTGTGAATGCACAAATATACAGAGGTCTTGCTAGTCCAAATGTTGGTTAATTATAAGGTGGAATAGCCCCTGTTGTCCCTCCTGATTGGATGAATTGCCATGTCACAGTTGGATTAACTCCAAGAAGAGCACACATCTTTAATGCAAAGGTTTTGTTCAGTCCACATGCACAATCCAGAAGATTGAGTTTTAATAATTATTTTCACAAATTTTAAGTAGGGCGGCACGGTGGTGTAGTGGTTAGCGCCGTCACCTCACAGCAAGGAGGTCCTGGGTTCGAGCCCAGTGGCTGGCGAGGGCCTTTCTGTGTGGAGTTTGCATGTTCTCCCCGTGTCCGCGTGGGTTTCCTCCGGGTGCTCCGGTTTCCCCCACAGTCCAAAGACATGCAGGTTAGGCTAACTGGTGGCTCTAAATTGACCGTAGGTGTGAATGTGAGTGTGAATGGTTGTCTGTGTCTATGTGTCAGCCCTGTGATGACCTGGTGACTTGTCCGGGGTGTACCCCGCCTTTCGCCCGTAGTCAGCTGGGATAGGCTCCAGCTCGCCTGCGACCCTGTAGAACAGGATAAAGCGGCTAGAGATAATGGATGGATGGATAGTTTGAAGTATCCTATATCAGATTTGCAGGTTATTTTTTTTTTGGTACCACAATGAATATACAGTTAAATGCAAAAATGTGCATTGGTTTCTTTGTTTTTTTTCTGTTGAAAACCTGGGTTACATTTTTGCCTCGCCCATGATGGATTAAGCAGGGTGAGGTATTGTAATCAGTTTGTTTGTTACTTGCAAATATCGGAGATTTTTGCAAGCATGTTGATCTGTCCGTTTGTCCGTTTGTTTGTTGGTGCTCTAGCGTCATCATTTCTTGACCAATCTTCACTAAAATGCCCAGGACAACTCACTAGGGTCACACAAAGACATCATTAGTTTTTGGTGGGTCAAAGATCAAGGTCAAATCTTGTAAAAACACCTAATCGGCCATGACTTCCGTTTCTTTGTGATTTTCGCAAGTATCATGCTCTGCACGACTTTTCATTTGTTTGTTTGTGTGTGTCTGTTAACAATCTCGCGTCTAGATGGTTGCACCGATTGACTCCAAATTTTCAAGGTAGATGGGCAATGGTCCGTAGATTATCTGATTAAATTTTGGGGGTAATCGGGTCAAGGTCACCGGAAAGGTCAACCTTTCAGTCAAAGTAACATTTTCCATTATAACTCAAAAACAGTTGCCAATAGACAGATGGTTACTATTATGAGCATATAGGAACTCCCATATGGCCTTTCATTTGGCACATGATCTTTGACCTTGAGTGACAGTGAAAGGTCAAACTCAAGGTCACAGATTTTCATAGGACTATAACCTGACAGCTGATGACTGAGACATATTACCATTATCAACATATAGGTATAAAATAAGTGCTGCCGGGCAAGGTTTGTTTTGCCTGGCAACACTTGTAAAGCAATTGAGTTGTCTTTATTTACAAAATAATAATAATAATAATAATAATTTATCCATTAATAAATAGAGGATATTACACAGTTGTGCACATGGTGGCACAAAGATATGAAGTTTATCTTCAAGTGGTGAATGCATATTTTTCAACATGAGAAGATAAACTTCATATCTTCGTGCCACCATGTAATGTTCTTTATATTATATGGACACATCCACAAAAAAAAAAGCAAGTTAATCAAAAGAATTTTAATTTTGAACCGGTTTGCCATTTTGACAATGCACTAGACATTTTGACAATGTCTAGTCAGCGGAAAAGCACTGGGAGTGACATCATCGGACTGAAATATCAGGAATTATTATACATACAAGACACTTTTTTTTCCATGGAATAAAAACGTGTTCTATTCCCTTCTAGCGGGTTTCATTCATTTGGTTCGATAGCATGCAATATTGTTAGCATATCGCTTATCCTACATGTATTACGTCACTCTACCCAATGGAGAATGAGTATTGAATATGGTTTATGATATTGCATGGCTGTCAAGACAACATGATGTCACGTCAGACGTAAAACTTCTGCCCTATCAAGCAACTGTGACAATTTGTAAACAAACATGGTCGCGAGGTTTGCTTTGTTAAATATGGAAAATTATGAGAGTATTTTGAAAGAGAAAGACGTGTTGAACACCCGAAAGGAATGTCAAGTCAAGTCATGTTTTATAGTGCTTTTAACAATAAACATTGTCGCAAAACAGCTTTACAGAATTTTAATGACTTTAAACATGAGCTAATTGTATCCCTAATCTATTTCGACATATAAATATGATAATATTGACTGGCTTTTTTTCATGGTCGATCAGATATATTCCATTCAGCTACTCATCTTCGACTCATTCAATATCATGCTAGCTGAATGAAATATATTTAATATACCATGAAAAAAAGCCATCCAATATTATTCAAATATGTCACTCAGATCCGTGATGTATTTCGTATGAAAAATGCAAGTTTTTCAACATGAGAAGATAAACTTCATATCTTCAAGCCAGCGTGTGAAGTTATTTTTATTATAGACACATTCACAAACAAAAAGTACCCAACTTTATCAAAACAATTCATCGATTTCCTCACGAGTGACATATAGAAAGAGATTTATGTCACGGTGTTGGGTCCCATGTCCCGGATGTAGCTCGTATGAAAAATACGAGTGGTGTATTTCCCAGTAAAACACTCATGTCCTTATATCAATGCATTATACATCTTGTGATCACTTTCTGATAATGAAAGGATATTTGTAAAATCTAACTCACATTAAATAAATAAATAAATGTCTATGTACAGTATTTAGATCAATTTTACAGTAGGTAAATGTGCTTCTGACTTGATAATCTTCAGGCCTGGTTACATAATGTGATACTGAAGTCTGTCGTGAAGAGTGCCGTAAACCTGTGAGGGCACCAGCCAAATTTGACCAAATTCCCCCTGGTTTTACCTTTTCAAGTTCAGGTTTTAAGGTCTACACAATACATAGCAGTCATTCATTTAAATTCAATTGTGTAATTGTCATAATTCATATTAATTTGGAAAACAGTAAAGACAGGCACAATTTAATTCAACCTCATCAGATCGATTACAAAGTACCAAAGTGGAAGCAAACACTGCCATATTCTCATCACATTTTTTAAAGGCAGCAGTTTGCTGAAGCTAAAATGTTTACCCTATTGATTTGTTCGATCGGTTCATTTGATTTGCTCTGCTGATCGCTTCTCGATCAGACTAGCCTTTCTGTTCAAGATGTCTGCTTTCATACAGGCAGCTAACTAACCTTATTTGGTACCCACACATCCATCAGGAAATGTCTTGTCTTCAGCTAATACTTAAAAGGAGCACAATAATTTCGACCAGCTTCAAAAATGAGTTTCAGTGTACACTCACCGGACACTCTATTAGGAACACCCATCCACCTGCTGTTTGATGCAGTTCTCTAATCAGCCGATCCGTTGACAGCAGCACAACGCATAGAATCATGCCGATACAAATCAAGAGCTTCAGTTAATGTTCACAATGTTCAAACATCAGAACGGGAAAAATTGTGATCTCAAAGTGTGACTTTCTTTCACTGTGGCATGGGTGTTGGTTTGAGCCAGATGGACTGGTTTGAATATTTCAGAAACTGCTGATCTCCTGGGGTTTTCACCAGAGCTGGACAAAGTACCCAACTTCATTACTTAAGTTAAAGTACAGATCCCGCTGGTCAAATGTTACTCCGATACAAGTGAAAGTTGTCCAGTCAATTTTTTACTTAAAGTACTGAAGTACTTGCTTTTAAAAATACTAAGTATTAAAAGTACATTTTCTGTCAACGCATCATTGTATTATTCCCACAACGCTTACAAAATATAATGCCGCGACCAAGGGCAGAAATGTGAATTCACAAAATGAACGCATGCTGTGTCATCATGGTGGTTTAATGTTAAGCTAGCTAGTCAGTGAAGCGCCACCGGGCATGCTAGCGAACACTTTTCAAACTTGAAATGCTATTGCTAGCTCTAAAAGCACAGACAACTTCATTGCAAGCTTTTTCTTGGAATAAAACTTTTATATGCCTCAATATGTTTTCGCAGGTTGGGTGGCGAGTTTTTGTAGGTCGTGATATGGTTTGTTTTCAGCAAACATTTAAAATGAAACGAATCTTTAATCCTTTCAGAAAACTGAAACATGGGTTCCAGGTATGATCACGAGTGCGTGCATTCCCCAGAAGAACCACATCCTTCCATTCTGCCATCAACTGTGTTCAAATAAAGCTGTTGAGAAATAACTGAGCTTGATTTTATACAGTCTATGGACGAGACGTGACCCTGGTGATTACTGACAGGCTGTCTCAGTGTCACTTGCGAAAAAATCAATCACATTTTAGAAAAGAAAAGACATCCACTTTCAAAGCTGCTTCATAGTAACGAGTAACGAGGACCTTGATAGAAATGTAGCGGAGTGAAAAGTACAATATTTGTCTTTCAAATGTAGTGAAGTTAAAGTCATAAGTTTCAAAAAAAATAATACTTGAGTAAAGTACAGATACTCAAAAACTGTACTTAAGTACAGTACTCAAGTAAATATACTTTGTTACTGTCCACCTCTGGTTTTCACACACAACAGTCTCTAGAGTTTTCACAGAATGGTACGAAAAACAAAAAACATTGAGTGAGTGACAGTTCTGTGGGTAGAAACAAACACCTTGTTGATAGAGGTCAGAGGAAAATGGACAGATTGGTTCGAGATGCCAGTGTGGCCTTGGGGAGAAAAGCGACGCGTTGACTAAATTGGACCTTAAACAGAGCCAAAGAACAATTACTGACTACGCCACCAGGGGACTTTCACCCCAGGAATATTAACCAGAAAACACTTCACAATGTTGACACGCAAGGTTCGTTTGACTAAAGACACCAGAGACCAAAGTTATGAAAATACAAAAAGGCTATTTTATTTTGTTACAATGTTTACAAAATAATTCTTTCCTTTACTTCACAATCACTTTCATTCACACTCCAAAGGACTAACTAGCTACGTTCACACTGCAGGCTGAAGTGACTCAAATCCGATCTTTTCGCCCATATGTGACCTGTATCCGATCTTTTATTGACAATATGAACGACACAGATCCGATTTTTTCAAATCCGACCCAGGCCGTTTGGATATGTGGTCCTAATTCCGATTCCTATCCGCTCTTTTCATATGCGACTTCAGTCTGAACCGCCAGGTCGCATTCATCCGACTTACACGTCATCAACAAGCCACAAACGTCACTATTCTGCGCTGAAGTAGGCGGCGGGTCTCTCAAAAAAAGTTACAACAACATGGCGCATGACCACGGGCGCAGATAGAGGGTGGGACTCGTCCCACCCAGATTTAAATTCACCTCGCTCGGTCCCCCCCACTTATAGGGAGGAAAAAACATCTATGCTGTCTTTCTTTGCATAAGGCAAACCTCACGGAAAAATCAAAAGACTAATTACCATTCGGTTTATTGAGGTGCACAGCAGTGCATACATAGTTGCAACAACTCACATAAAACAAAGACTGATATTCGGTTGGTTGAGCTGCGCAGACTGCACAGGTTGCGAGCTCGAGCTTGGTTGCTATAGTAACCCACAACAAGTTTGACAGGCATATCGGGGTTGGGGTTGGTTTGCTGGCAGCTTTGTCCCCCCCAGTTTTTTGTCCCCCCCAGTTCAAAAAACGTATCTGCGCCCCTGCGCATGACATCAATGCAAGGGACGCTTCGGGCTGTGAAGGTTCTGAATCTTCTCAATGGAAGGACGCAGAGGTTAGGGAGCTGATTTCCATTTGGGGGGATGCAGCTATTCAAGCTAGATTGGATGGGTCATACCGCAACCGGGCGGTTTTACTTCCGTAAACACTGGCCATGCTCACTGCGTGTGACGTCGTCGTATCCTGCAATGCGCATGCGGAACATTTTTAGGTCGCTTTTCGTTCATACTGAGGATCACATACAAATCGCATATATTTTTTAATGTGAACGACCTCACAAAACAATCAGATTTCACAAAAAAATCGGAATTGAGCATTAAGCCTTGCAGTGTGAACGTAGCGTAACATGCATGTGGGGCAAGGGTAAGGGAAAAAAAAAATCAATATTAACAGGGCCGAGGCCTACCAGCAGGGGACAAGATACCAAGAGACGGAGAAGAGATCCAAAAAGGCACACCATGCAAGCCCACGTGTCACACTCACTACAAACCAAATCAAAATAAATCAAATAAAATCAAAAACATAAAAGGAGAATTCCACACAGGCACACGTGAACACACACGGACAATAGGAAAACACCACCACCTAAGGAATCAACTGCCACCCCGCCTTGGGCACACAGTACCTGAAAAGTAAATAAACAAAAAAAAGATATGAAGAGAGAAAATCAAACAAAGAAATAACACAGCTAGATCACAAACTAACCAATTAAAATGCACAACCACACACGATGTAAACTAAGGGAGGAGAACTACATGGACCACTGATGATCCACAGCTTGCAATAGCTCCCACCAGTACTGGCATACAATTGGCAACCAAAGGCTGCTTGCCACGACATTAAAGGTTGGCAAACGTGGTTACTAGCCACACACAAATTCACATAAAATAAGCTCTCGTGAGCATTAAACCAATAAACAAAATAAATAAATAAAAAAAAGGCATTAACATAAATCAGGCCCAATAAGATAGCCCACTGGCTATCCACAGCTATAGAAAAAGAGCCTCCTGCCAGCAGGTAAAGCCTGAGCAGGACTAAAACAAATAAACAAAAATACCCAATTTAACAGAAAAGAAAATCCCTCATACCACACTCCAAACACACACATTGATTATAAATGAATGATGATCAGGCACACAAACAGTCTCACACATACACACCTCCTACAAAAGTTAAAACTAATGCTAAAGGGCTGTGGTGGTTTCGCAGCCCTCCTCATGCAGGCAGCTGCACCAATCAGAGAAAACGGCACTTAGCAGCAACGCGCTGGCAAGAACAGCAGCAAACCCGGACCAAAACCGGCAACACCACACGATCCAAAACTCCTCGCCTAATCCCAGCGAGGCTCACAAAATTCCATGGGTCATCTGCACTTAATACAGATGCCAAAAGAACATTCGGAAGTCGCTGCACACAAAATGCACAGCTGGACAAGACCGGGGGAAAGCCAAACAGTGGATACACGGCCACAGGTAAACGGGAAGGGGAGGGGAGGGGGTCGTCACGCCTCTGGCGTTCAAAATCACTCTACCATAAATAGGCTCGTGACGCACACCATTAATTAATTGGACTGACCCCTCCCAATGCAGCCAGATCTCAAGGAAACTGCGGAGTAAGAGGTAATTCCACCTGCTACACCAGGAAGGATATAAAAACTCATATAATCACTCTTTACAACCGTGGTGAGTAGAAAAGCATCTCAGCATGCAACAGCAGAAGACCACATTGGGTTCCACGCCTGCAGCCAAGAACAGGAATCTTAGAATAAAGAACAGGTTCCTATTAAAGTGGCCGGTGAGTGAATATACTGTATGTTTGTATATTATCTGAGCAAATACAGTGGTGCTTGAAAGTTTGTGAACCCTTTAGAATTTTCTATATTTCTGCATAAATATGACCTAAAACATCATCAGATTTTCACACAAGTCCTAAAAGTAGATAAACAGAACCCAGTTAAACAAATGAGACAAGAATATTATACTTGGTCATTTATTTATTGAGGAAAATGATCCAATATTACATATCTGTGAGTGGCAAAAGTATGTGAACCTCTAGGATTAGCAGTTAATTTGAAGGTGAAATTAGTCAGGTGTTTTCAATCAATGGGATGACAATCAGGTGTGAGTGGGCACCCTGTTTTATTTAAAGAACAGGGATCTATCAAAGTCTGATCTTCACAACACATGTTTGTGGAAGTGTGTCATGGCATGAACAAAGGAGATTTCTGAGGACCTCAGAAAAAGCGTTGTTGATGCTCATCAGGCTGGAAAAGGTTACAAAACCATCTCTAAAGAGTTTGGACTCCAGCAATCCACAGTCAGACAGATTGTGTACAAATGGAGGAAATTCAAGACCATTGTTACCCTCCCCAGGAGTGGTCGACCAACAAAGATCACTCCAAGAGCAAGGCGTATAATAGTCAGTGATGTCACAAAGGACCCCAGGGTAACTTCTAAGCAACTGAAGGCCTCTCTCACATTGGCTAATGTTAATGTTCATGAGTCCACCATTAGGAGAACACTGAACAACAATGGTGTGCATGGCAGGGTTGCAAGAAGAAAACCACTGCTCCAAAAAGAACATTGCTGCTCGTCTGCAGTTTACTAAAGATCACGTGGACAAGCCAGAAGGCTATTGGAAAAATGTTTTGTGGACGGATGAGACCAAAATAGAACTTTTTGGTTTAAATGAGAAGCATTATGTTTGGAGAAAAGAAAACACTGCATTCCAGCATAAGAACCTTATCCCATCTGTGAAACATGGTGGTGGTAGTATCATGGTTTGGGCCTGTTTTGCTGCATCTGGGCCAGGACGGCTTGCTGTCATTGATGGAACAATGAATTCTGAATTATACCAGCGAATTCTAAAGGAAAATTTCAGGACATCTGTCCATGAACTGAATCTCAAGAGAAGGTGGGTCATGCAGCAAGACAACGACCCTAAGCACACAAGTTGTTCTACCAAAGAATGGTTAAAGAAGAATAAAGTTAATGTTTTGGAATGGCCAAGTCAAAGTCCTGACCTTAATCCAATCGAAATGTTGTGGAAGGACCTGAAGCAAGCAGTTTATGTGAGGAGACCCACCAACATCCCAGAGTTGAAGCTGTTCTGTATGGAGGAACGGGCTAAAATTCCTCCAAGCCGGTGTGCAGGACTGATCAACAGTTACCGGAAATGTTTAGTTGCAGTTATTGCTGCACAAGGGCGTCACACCAGATACTGAAAGCAAAGGTTCACATACTTTTGCCACTCACAGATATGTAATACTGGATCATTTTCCTCAATAAATAAATGACCAAGTATAATATTTTTGTCTCATTTGTTTAACTGGGTTCTCTTTATCTACTTTTAGGACTTGTGTGAAAATCTGATGATGTTTTAGGTCCTATTTATGCAGAAATATAGAAAATTCTAAAAGGTTCACAAACTTTCAAGCACCACTGTACTAATGAAGCAGTTTTTATTTATTTTTTGTTTGTTTACCTTTCAGTTGTTGGTTCATGGCCCTAATCTCATCTCATTATCTCTAGCCGCTTTATCCTGTCCTACAGGGTCGCAGGCAAGCTGGAGCCTATCCCAGCTGACTACGGGTAAAAGGCGGGGTACACCCTGGACAAGTCGCCAGGTCATCACAGGGCCGACACATAGACACAGACAACCATTCACACTCACATTCACACCTACGATCAATTTAGAGTCACCAGTTAACCTAACCTGCATGTCTTTGGACTGTGGGGGAAACCGGAGCACCCACGCGGACATGGGGAAAACATGCAAACTCCACACAGAAAGGCCCTCGCCGGCCACGGGGCTCGAACCTGGACCTTCTTGCTGTGAGGCGACAGCGCTAACCACTACACCACCATGCCGCCCTGGCCCTAAACTGATTTATAACATTATACACAAATGATTTATGATATTATGTACAAATATACTGTATTAAACAGTTAATAAACAGTCAATTATTCACTAGTTAGGCATTTATGGGAAATGTATAGCCTGCAATGAAAATTATTTTATTAAAAATACAAATGCAAACAGAAAAACACTCACTGTCTACTAAAAAGTACACTTGTACACATGCTCATTTATGAAGTTATCAAATTATTCAATCATGTGGCTGCAGCACAATGCAGATACAGACCAAGAGCTTCAGTTCATGTTCACAACAGACATTCAAACATCAGAATGTGCAAGAAAAAAAAAAGATCTCTGTGACTTTAACTGTGGCATGGTTGTTGGTGCCAGATGGGCTGGTTTGAGCACACACAATAGTCTCTAAAAACATCCTGTGAGTAGAGGGTCTGCAGGAAACACCTTGTTGATGAGATCAGAGGAGAATGACCAGACTGGTCTGAGCTGACAGGAAGTCTATAGTAACTCAAATAAGCACTTTTTATAATCGTGGTGAGTAGAAAAGCATCTCAGAATGCACAGTACATCAAACCTTGAGGTGGATGAGGTTACAAGAGCAGAAGACCACATCAGGTTCCACTCCTGTCAGCCAAGAACAAGAATTTGAGGCTATTATGGACACAGACTCATCGAAAATAGAGAGGTGAAGACTGAGGAAAGACCAGGTGATTTTTCTTTTCTTCAACTTTCCAGTTTCTGTGTCCATGATAGCCTCAGATTTTGTTCTTGGTTAACATGAGTAGAGCCCAATGTGGTCTTCACGCTGAGATGATTTTCTGTTTAGCATGGTTGTATGTGAGTTATTATATGACAGCTTAAACTGGGAGCTTAACCTTTTTTTTTTTTTTTGTACTATTCTGTGTAAATTCTAGAGACTGTTGTGTGTGAAAATCCCAGGAGATCAGAAGTTTCTGACATACTCAAACCAGTCCCATCTGGCACCAACATGTCACGGTTAAAGTCACAGAGATCACATTTCCCCCTGTTCTGCTGTTTGGTGTGAACATTACCTGAAGCATTTGGCTTGCGTGATTTTAAGCATTGTGTTACTGCAACATGATTGACTGCATAAATGAGCAGGTGTTCAGGTGTTCCTATTAAAGTGGAAGGCAAGTGTACAACACTAATACTGTATACTACTAGTTGCAAAAAGGAAAAGAAAAAAAACCCCACTCCAAATATGACAGCTATATCTCACCTAAATAATAAAACAAGCAGACACATGCAATGTGTTAAACTATAGCATTTGCACATTACTATTGTCTTTGCCACCCCACACAAGCTCTTTGTCCCACCTTGGCCACCCGGTTAGAATGTTGTGGATCTGCCACTGCTTCTACCCTCAGGTCTGTTTACAAATTTGCTGAGAAGGGGTTCTTACATGTAACTCTTCTTCAGACACACAGATGTCCTTTTACATATTACCCTCACGGGGTTGCAGACCACTAATCAGGACAAGCCGTATGTAATTTTAAATCTTCGGAAGAGTTGGATTGGCTGAGATAAGTGTCAGTTTTTTTTTTAAAGATATTTTTTGGGGCTTTTTCACCTTTTTTATTGGCTAGGACAGTGTAGAGACAGGAAATGAGCAGGAGAGAGAGACAGGGAGGGATCAGGAAATGACCTCGGGTCGGAATCAAACCCGGGTCCCCAGATTTATGGTATGGCACCTTATCTACCTGAGCCATGACGCCCCAAGTGTCAGTCTTTTGACACAAAAAAGCTAGATTGTGTAAGGTGCCTGCAACCAAACACAGTCCTGTGCTAGATAAAGAGATAGGTACAACAGTGCAACAATTTAAGAATAACGTTCCTCAATGTAAAATTGCAAAGGATTTGTGGATCACATCATCTCTGGTGCATAATATCATTAACAGATTCAGAGACTCTGGAGAAATCTCTGTATGCAGGAGACAACGCTGAAAACTGACACTGGATGCTTGTGATCTTCAGGCCCTCAGGAGACACTGCATTAAAAGCAGACATGTGTCTGTCATGGAAATCACTGTATGGGCTCAGTGACACTTCAGAAAACCATCGTCTGTGAAAACAGCTCATTGCTGCATCCACAAACGCAAGTTAAAACCAGATATAAACAATATCCAGAAACACCGCCACCTTCTCTGGGCCTGAGCTCTTTTATGATGGACTGAGGTGAAGTGGAAAATTGTCCCGAGGTCTGACGAATGAAAAGTAGAAATTCTTTTTAGAAATCATGAACACCACGTCCTCCAGGCTAAAGAGGAGAGGGACCATCTGGCTTGTTATCAGTGCGCAGTTCAAAAGCCAGCATCTGTGATGGTATGAGGGTTCATTAGTGTGCATTACATGAGTAGCTTGTGCATCTGGGAAGGCAGCATTAATGCTGAATGATATATACATGTTTCAGAGCAATATGCTGCCATCCAGATAAAATCTTTTTCAGGGAAGGCCTTCCTTCTTTCAACAAGACAACGCCAAACCGCTTTCTGCACATATTAAAACTGCATGGCTCCACAGTAAAAGAGTCCGGGTGCTAAACTGGCCTGCTGCAGTCCAGACCTGTCTCCCATTTAAAACATTTGGTGCATTATGAAGCGCAAAATACGACAAAGGAGACCCCGAACTGTTAAGCAACTGAAATTGTATACCAGGCAAGAATGGGACAACATTCCTCTTTCAAAACTACAGCAACTGGTCTCCTCGGTTCCCAAATGTTTACAGAGGGTTGTTAAAAGTAGAGGTGATGCAACACAGTGATAAATATGCCCCTGTCCCAACTTTTCTGAATTGTGTTGCTGACATCAAATTGAAAATAAGCATGTATTTTTAAACAAACAGTAACATTTCTCAGTTTCAACATTTAATATGTTGTCTTTATACTATTTTCAATGAAATATAGGGTTTCCATGATTTGCAAATTATTGCATTCTGTATTTATTTACAGTTTACACAGTGTCCCAACTTTTTTGGAATTGGGGTTGTAGACAGAGAGAATCTCTTTTTGGGATCTCTTACAAATGGCTGTCCATAGCAGTCTGGCCACAGGGACGGACTGGGACCAAAAAACGGCCCTGGAGTTTCCCCCCAAATAGGCCCACTATACTATAGTGCTATAGTAAAGTGCTTTAGTGGTATTGTCTGTCATAACAAAACCCACACAGATGAACTATTTATGATTGTTTATTCAAGAACTCAAGAACACCTAATATTCAAGAACGACTAAACATCACTCGCATCTCCTAAACAAAGTTGAACATAGACATTGTCTTTTGTACTGCTATTTTACAGTCACTTCTATGCTTGCATTTTAAAGAGAAAAAAAAACTGTATCACTGATATTTGTAACTGACTTTGCCAACAATAATTACACTGAGCAGTCATTCTGAATGTTGGCTATTAAAGGTTGGTACAATTAGTGCTGAGGGAGAAGTAGTTTCTTCAGAAGGTCACTGTTTTCTGTCGCTCTGTCAATGATACAGTCACTATCCAGGGACATGAGGTTTCAGTAGCCATTAACATGAAGGCCTCAAGGTATTATTTGGAATGACAGCCTTTAAACCTGTACTTATACCTCATTCTATGTTTAAAAACCAGCCAAAACTTTGGATAAACATAGCATTTGATACCTAGGCTACAGACAAGAAGAATAAAACAGATTTGGAGGTTTTTCCTAAATCCCAATTACATTTTTAGCCTTTTAGGCCTATTCTGTGTAAGAATTAGCCTGCTTGACACATTTTATAGTTTTAATATTATGCTGATTTTTTGGTAGGTAAGCCTGACAAAGAGATCTAAAATTAGGCTATTAACAAATTGCACAATGCAATGCTGCTGTGATTAGTTATGATACCATTCAACCAATCATTCTTCAAACAACATTTGTAGCCTATTCCACAGACATTCCACCACGCACCACAAAAGAGTAGACAAAGATAAATGGTGCCAAAATGGAAAACACTTCTCCCCCTCAAACTTTTGGTTAATGATGGGCTAGAGCTTTGGTTCTCTTGAACGTAAAGAGCCTAATCTGCATGAATTATGCAGAGGTGAACATATGAAATTGTGGCCATTTGTGCTTGCCTGTCTATTTATAATTGGCTTGCTTGGTAGTTACGTGTTTGTTTTGACAGCAATAAACCACATATTTCTCATCATCACACCGCAAATCCAGTCAATAGAAGATTGGCCTACTATGAGAGGGGTCTATGAGTGGCCTTTACGTAACCTGTTTTATGCTATGGTTTTATGTCGTTGTCACTTACCGGTACCTCCTCCTCCGGTGAAATTCCCTCAGCTGCCTGCCCCTCATGACTATCATCTTCAGCATGTGGTTGGTCAGGTTGGATGTCCACCTGGTTCTCAGTCTTGCTTGGTGATAATGTGACATGAACGTTACTGCTGCTGCTTGCAGTTGCACTGCTGCCAAAAAGCTCTGTGAGCTTTCTCCATTTTGAAGCATCTTCTTCAGGTGACTTCACTTTCTTTTGTTTTAACTTTTCCCATCCACCTTTCTCCTTATGTTTTCTGCTTGCCATCTTTCTGTTGACAGACACTAATGTTACTCTTCTTTGTTGGCTTTTAGGCCTATGGAATAATGATTGATGGATAAATTATCGTCTTAGCGCCACCTGTTGTTAGTTGATAGACTGAAAATTTTGGTTATTGAACAGGGCCGACGGCCGTAGACCAGACAGCCGTTCTGGACTTTTCCAGAACACACAGATTGCCAGTCCGCCCCGTCTGGCCATGTGCACCGAACAATATAGTTAAGAAATATGCTTCCATTATTCGTAACTGCTTATCCTGTGCAGGGTCACAGGCAAGCTGGATCCTATCCCAGCTGACTATGGGCGAGAGGCGGGCTACACCCTGGACAAGTCACCAGATCATCACAGGGCTGACACATAGACACAGACAACCATTCACACCTATGGTCAATTTAGAGCCACCAATTATCCTAACCTGCATGTCTTTGGGAAACCGGAACATCTGGAAGAAACCCACGCAGACATGGGGAGAACATGCAAACTCCACACAGAGAGGCCCCCGTTGGCCACTGAGCTCAAACCCAGAACCTTCTTGCTGTGAGGCAACAGTGCTAACCACTACACCACCGTGTCACCCCTTATTAAGAAATATGAATTGGAGAATTTGAAGATACTGCTGATATTTTGAGCTTTTGTTCTTAATGTTTGATCTAATTGGGGCAAATGTGAATTCCATGAGGAGGTTTCTGAAGCAGAATATTTTGCCTTAGACAGGAAACCATTAATCTGGGTTCATCTAGCTGTCTGAGATGATGTAAATGAAACTAATTGGAAAAGAGGGATTTAAACCCCGTGAGGGCACTCAGGAGTCGGTGAAGTTTTTAATTTTGAAAGCCATGTACACTGTTTAATGCTCATCAAAAATAAAATAAAACAAAAATAAAAACAGCCTCTAACTTAAATGAATTAATTCATAAAAAGTAATTAGTTAATTTAGTTATAACATCATGGTAAAAGGGAAAACACTTGTCAGTGTTTTGAGTATAATACCATATTCATGGAGAGGTAAACAAACAGATGAAGGAATTATATTTGAATTAAAGTTTTGACTGTAAATATGCAACAAATTTTAGCAGTAGTTTGCTAACTTGAGGCAAATTAAACTATTAGGTATGAAGGAATAATTTGGACTGTATTAATTAAATAAACAGCCTAGAACTATTCTGCAATAGTTATTTACCAGTCCAGCTCCTGGTGTGACTCATATGTAATTTGCTTTAAATATATTAATGCATATAGCTCAATTTAAATGTGTCCCAGGACTAGCTAGCTCTGGGAAACATTTCCATTTAGTTAATTTAATCAATGTAAATGTGTCCCAGGACCAGTATTAGACTCTGGGACACATTTACCTTTAGTTAAATTAAAGCAAGTAAAATAGATCTGTATCCCACAACCAGTATGAGGTGGCTTTGTTCTAGGCTACGCACCAAGATTGTAGAGTTATGACAAGCGAAGAGGCTGATCAGCTTTACCACTCTGCTTCTTGGCTGGAATTTTCAATAAGCTGTGTTAAAAGGCATAATGATCAGTGGTAAACCCAGGCAGCGTTTTCTCATTTTGTTTAACCTGAGCTTTTTCTTCATGACTCCTTGCTGTCGATTCGGTATGTGATTTGTACCCCGATTAACTGGAGATATTTGTTTTCCAATTTCAGTGTTGTCCTCTTCCTGGAGTTCTCAAATTAAATTGAAGTATTAGAGTGGTCACTAATATAATTTTTGCCCAGTTTTATCAGTGGAGATAATTGGTTCAATGTTTGTTCAGTTGTGTGCTCTGAGATGATTTTCTGCTCACCGTGGTTGTAAAGAGTGCTTATTTGACCATTCTGATCTAACCTCTCTTCTCATCAAGGCATTTCTGCTTGCAGAACTGCTGCTCAGTAGATGTTTTTTGTATTTTGCACCACTCTGTCTAAGCACTAAAGCAGTTGTTCCCAAACTTTTTAGGTCACATGTGCACTTCTATACATCCTGACCGAGTTGATGCAGCCCTCAACATTAAAAAATAAAGCAACATTAATGATATTTGCATCAAGTTTAATCATGTATAAAATAATTTGTCACGATCATCATTAAACCACTTATAGGCAAACAAGTTCGACTGAAAGAAATTGCAACAAAACATGCTCAAAATGCATATGAAACCAATCAACAATGTTTAAAAAATATTTAAAAAAAATGCATGGCACAAAGGTATGTAATTGTTAGAGTCTCAAATATCATAAAGAATTGTTATTTTTATCACCATGCAAACTGACATGCATGCAGACTTTGTCGCATTACAAGCTTGAATTAAAATGGATTTTTGGAGGGTTAGTACCATTTGATTTACACAACATGCCTACCACTTTAAAGGTCAGGGTTTTTTTTTTTTTTGTGTGTGTGTGACACAAACAATAATTCAGATGAAAAAAAAAAAAACAGAGATCTGGAGTGTGTATAGGTATTCACCCCCCAAAGTTAATACTTTGTAGAGCCACCTTTTGCTGCAATTACAGCTGCACATCTCTTGGGGTATGTCTCTATTAGCTTAGCACATCTAGCCACTGGGATTTTTGCCCATTCCTCAAGGCAAAACTGCTGCAACTCCTTCAAGTTAGATGGGTTGTGTTGGTGTACCGCAGTCTTCAAGTTATGCCACAGATTCTCAATTGGATTGAGGTCTGGGCTTTGACGAGGCCATTCCAAGACATTTAAATGTTTCCCTTTAAACCACTCCAGTGAAGCTTTAGCAGTATGTTTAGGGTCATTGTCCTGCTGGAATGTGAACCTTCATCCCAGTCTCAAACCTCTGGCCAACTCAAACAGGTTTTCCTCCAGAATTGCCCTGTATTTAGTGCCATCCACCTTTGCTTCAGTCCTGACCAGCTTTCCTGTTCCTGCAGATGAAAAATATCCCCACAGCATGATGCTGCCACCACCATGCTTCACTGTCGGAATGGTGTTCTCAGGGTGTTGGGTTTGCGCCACACATGCCATTTCCCATGATGGCCAAAAAGATCAGTTTTAGCCTCATCTGACCAGAGAATCTTCTTCCATGTGTTTGGGAAGTCTGCTACATTCTGTTGGGCAAATTCCAAATGTGTTTTCTTAAGCAATGGCTTTTTTCTGGCCACTCTTCCATAAAGCCCCACTCTGTGGACTGTACGGCTTAAAGTGGTCCGATGGACAGATACTCCCATCTCCACTGTGGATCTTTGCAGCTCCTTCAGTGTTATCTTTGATATCTTTGTTGCATCTCTGATTAATGCCCTCCTGTGAGTTTTGGTGGGCGGCCTTTTCTTGTCAGGTTTGTAGTGGTGCCATATTCTTTCCATTTTGCTATAATGGATTTAATGGAGCTCTGTGGGATATTTAAAGTTTGGGATATTTTTTATAACCCAACCCTGATCTATACTTCTCCACAACTTTGTCTCTGACCTGTTTGGAGGCTCCTTGGTTTTCATGTTGCTTGCTTAGTCGTGTTGCAGAGTCAGGGTCCTTCCAGAACAGGTTGATTTATACAGACATCATGTGGCAGATCATGTGACACTTTGATTGCACACATGTGGATCTTAATCAACTAATTATGTGGCTAATGAAGTGAACTGGTTAGACCAGCTCTTATTTAGGGGTTTCATACGAAAAGGGGGTGAATACCTATACACACTCCAGATTTCTGTTTTTTTTTATCTTAACTATTGTTTGTGTTACAAAAAAAAAAAAAAATTGACCTTTAAAATGGTAGGCATGTTGTGTAAATCAAATGGTGCTAACCCTCCAAAAATCCATTTTAATTCCAGCTTGTAATGTGACAAAACAGGACAAACACCAAGGGGGATGAATACTTTTGCAAGACACTATACCCCACTTTGGGAAACCCAGGTCTACATAATACTGTACATGAAAATCCAAGGAGATTAGCAGTTTCTGAAAACTAGCCCATCTGGCACCAACACCCACACCATGATTAAGCTCACTAAGCTCACATCCTTCCCTTTCTGATTTTTGATGCAAACCTTAACTGAAGCTCTTGGCCTGTGTCAGCATGGTTTTATAACTTACTACCACATGATTGACTGTCCCTATCAAAGTGGCAAATGAGAGTATTTAGAGATAGCTAGGGAGCCATCAGGATGCATTTTAAACTTTTTTTTTTTTTTAAATGCAGGAATCTGAGGACTGAGTTTCTTTTCTGAGCTGTATATACACTATACCCTACGGCTGTAAAGGTATGAAGGATCTTTAATCACATTGGACTGAACCTGAGGCACTTTGGTGAAATCCTTACAGATTAATTACACACGTTGTAAGCAGTCCTTTTCTCCCTATGGCTCTCATCTGACACCTGTAGTATTTCAGTGTGCGGGCAGTTAGATTTTGCCTTGATTTATGGCAGTAATTGGTAAAAGAAGTGGCCGATAAATGGCTGGGGCCTTTCATTCCTCGAAAAATTCAAGTCATTATCTGAGCGCTCCGAATCCTTTCAATCTAATAATGCTCTCAGTGTTCTTTTTAAGCTTTTAAACTAATTTGTGATTGATTGCTAATTATCAGTGATGGAGCCTCTTGAGACAGTACTTTCCTATTCCAAGCATGTGTTCCTATCTTTAAACTGTTTGAAAGGGCCTATAACTTTCGAACGGTCGACTCGGCTCCCTCAGTAGAGTCAATACTCAGCCGCCAGACAGTTGAGTGATCATTGATGTCTTTTGCCAATACTGGAAATTGCTTCTCAACAAAAATAAACCACCTGACACATAAATGCCTAGCCTGGTTTTGATAGCACTGTAGTCACCACTCAACATTGTTACTGCTGTTATTGAGCTTCTTATTGGTTATTTGTTTCATACCTTCTTCCCCATGCACTTTGCTTGACAGATCCACGTTCCTTAATTACGTGACCATTGATTTCGGCTCCAGTCAGAGAAAGGGAGAAAGTGGAAGAGAAAATACCCTCCTAAAGACTGGACATATATAAGTCTTTTCAGAGCTACAAGAGCTGCGAGTGAAAAGGCTCTGAAAAGGCTACGTCTCTGAGAAGGAGATGCCAAGTGGCGCTTGCGTTCTAGAAATTTTATTTTCCTAATGGCATTTTTTTAAAAATATAACTGTTCAGATACTTAAAAGGTTAGTTTTGAAGCCTGTTTTCATGTTTGTTTATCACAGGTTAGGGCAGTCACAGTTGTAACAGGACTCAATTACATTGTTCGCTCAAGTGGAACTTCAGTTTGAGAATTAAAGGCTGTTGCTGATGTGCAGAACATGAATAGGTGAGTGATTTAAACATGAATGATAACCTGTCCATGTAAATATTCTGTCTATACTTAAAGTTTTACGTTAAAGCATTGGTCTATTTTGTGTACGCATGTGTGCAAATGTGAACTACTACAAAGCACATTTTAATAACTTCTCAAATAGCGGCTAACCCAGATTTGACGAGGAGTCTACTCAGAAGATCCAGGACCTTACAGTACCTTCAAGCGCTTGTTCCATTCAGTGCCAGTAGGAGGCAGTAGAGATTTACAGTAGCAGTGCTGGACCACTTTCTGTTCTTGCACATAGACAGGGCAATGCGTATACAATGCATATCCATGCATCATATCACAAAGCAAAAGTCGTCTCAGACTGGTTTCACGAACATGACAATGAGTTTAGTTTTCTCCACTGGTCTTCCCAGTCACTGGATCTGAATCCAGTAAAACATCTTTGGGATGTGGTAGAACAGGAGATTGAAAGCATGCAAGTGCACCTGAAAAGTCTGCAGGAGCTGCATGATGCAATCGTGAACATGGACTAGAATTTCAAAGGAATTTTTCTATCACTATGCCATGAAGAATTAGGGCTGTTTTGAGAGCAAAAGGAGGCCCTAGCCAGTATTCGTGTTGTGTTCCTAATAACATTTTCTGTGAGTGTGTTAGTGTGTTTCCTTGCAGTTTACTAGGCTTGGGTTTAGTGATCTAATTTGTATAATGCAATTTTTTTTTTTTTTTTTTTACTCTGGGGTCAGTGAATGCCCTTTGCAAACTGTCTTCACGCCAGACCAGTGTACCTGAAGATATAACATTTAGAGAAGTGACAGTGAGATGTAATTTGTGTATGTTTGGAAGAAGCAGTTTTGAGGCTACATCTAGTTTACAAGAATATTTTGCATTGTAATGTTTTGGGTTTTTTTCCCCCGTGCTGCAATACTGCCATCTGTCTGACACTGAAGCTCATTATTCAATTCTGTAAATGCCAGATGTTGTCATTTAAAGGGCCCATATCGCACACTTTTTTATTTGTTCATTAAGCCTATTTGTGTGAATTTAAGAAATATAAAAGAAATATAATTAATTCTTACATAACTGACCTCTAGAATTATTTCACTGATTTTGCTACCCTCTGTTTAATGTAAATGTCCACAGGTCATTGAAAGTCTTAATTTGTCCAAAATCCATGCATCCATTATCTGTAACCACTTATCCTGTGCAGGGTCGCGAGCCTATCCTAGCTGACTATGGGCGAGAGGCGGGGTACACCCTGGACAAGTCACCAGATCACCACAGGGCTGACACATAGAGGCAAACAACCATTCATACTCACATTCACACCTACGGTCAATTTAGAGCCACCAATTAGCCTAACCTGCATGTCTTTGGACTGTGGGGGAAACCAGAGCACCCGGAGGAAACCCACACAGACACGGGGAGAACATGCAAACTCCACACAGAAAGGCCCTCGCCGGCCACTGGGCTCAAACCCAGAACCTTCTTGCTGTGAAGTGACAGTACTAACCACTACACCACCGTGCCGCCTTGTCTGAAATTACATTTTATATATTGAAGGCCGGGCGGCACGGTGGTGTAGTGGTTAACGCTGTTGCCTCACAGCAAGAAGGTCCGGGTTCGAGCCCCGTGGCTGGCGAGGGCCTTTCTGTGTGGAGTTTGCATGTTCTCCCCGTGTCCGCGTGGGTTTCCTCCGGGTGCTCCGGTTTCCCCCACAGTCCAAAGACATGCAGGTTAGGTTAACTGGTGGCTCTAAATTGAGCGTAGGTGTGAATGTGAGTGTGAGTGGTTGTCTGTGTCTATGTGTCAGCCCTGTGATGACCTGGCGACTTGTCCAGGGTGTACCCCGCCTTTCGCCCGTAGTCAGCTGGGCTAGGCTCCAGCTTGCCTGCGACCCTGTAAGACAGGATAAAGCGGCTAGAGATAATGAGATGAGATGAGATATTGAAGGCCTTCAATATTGGTATTACAACCCCAAATCAGAAAAAAAAATGGGGGCAGTGTGTTGAAATTGGGGCGGCACAGTGGTGTAGTGGTTAGCACTGACGCCTCACAGCAAGGAGGTCCTGGGTTCGAGCCCAGCGGCCGGTGAGGGCCTTCCTGTGCAGAGTTTGCATGTTCTCCCCGTGTCCGCGTGGGTTTCCTCCGGGTGCTCCGGTTTCCCCCACAGTTCAACGACATGCAGGTTAGGTTAACTGGTGACTCTAAATTGAGCGTAGGTGTGAATGTGAGTGTGAATGGTTGTCTGTGTCTATGTGTCAGCCCTGCGATGACCTGGTGACTTGTCCAGGGTGTACCCCACCTTTCGCCCGTAGTCAGCTGGGATAGGCTCCAGCTTGCCTGCGACCCTGTAGGACAGGATAAGCGGCTACAGATAATGGATGGATGGTGTTGAAATTACAACTGATAACAATGATTTGTAAATAATCTTTGACCTGTATTGCACTCAGAACAATACAACAGCACATTATTTGATGTTTTACCTCATTAAAGGTGCTGACTGCAAAGTCATCTGAATTTTTTTAATTGTGCATGGCATTTTCCTGTTTCACAAGAACAAAATCATAGAGATGAGATGCGATCTTTTTGATGTCCTGAGGGTCGCTTTTCTCCATTTTGGGACTGTTTTCTTACCTCTTGAGGTAAACAGTACAGCCCGACCGAAACAGCCGAACACGAGGACCTTTAACTAATTAGCATAACTACGAAACTGCATCACACCAAGATGGCGATACCGAAAACATCGTGACTCTGCATCGACCTTGGAGAGTTTTGAGTCGCAGGGATGTAATCTGTGGTCAACATTCGTGAATAGATCCGTGAAACAAAAGACAAATATATCTTTTCTGTTACTGCTTTTGTGTTCTCGTTTCTTTCTCTGTAAGATCAAAACATTAGGTGTAGAACTCCATACTTGCTACTGTAGAGTCGAGCCCATGCATTCTAAGGCTAAGATAGCTAAGTGCTAGCTAGAATGATTTAGTTATCTGTCCAGAAAAATTGTCATCTAACCTTGTTCTATCTTGCAGCTACACTCACGAGGCAGGCTTTCCTTTTCTTTTCTTTTCCGCTGGCTTTTAGCTGGAGGGAGAGCGGAGTCCGCCATGTTTGCCCACGCCGACTTGTTTTGGTTAAAAGTAGATCAAACACGCCCCACGACGGTCATGTGATATTGTTGCTCACTTGCTTCAGCAATCTCCGGAACTGTAAAATGTGGGACACTTTTTATCTCGGCAAAACATTTACACATAGGATACACAGTGTGTGCAGCAGAGAAACATCTCAAAACTCCAACAGCAAGAGAAACAGAAAATTTTTCCCAGAATTCAACTTTGCAGTCAGAACCTTTAATTTTATAATTTTTACAAAATAAAACACAATCAATTTTTGCTTTGTCATTTCAATTTTGATTCTTGCAACACACTTTAAAAAAAGTTGGGATGGTAAATTTTTTACCACTTTATAATGTTGCCATTCCTTCTCACAACACTTAAAAGATTTTTAGGGACTGAAGACCCCACACAATGAAGCAATTCAGATGTTATTTTGTCCCATTCTTCCTGCAAACAGGTCTTAAGGTGTGCAACAGTACGAGGCCATCGTTATCATAATTTTATTTCAAAAGTTCTCATGCATTCTCTATTGGGGACAGAGGGGACACACCCTCTTCTTCCACAGCCATGCCTTTGTAATGTGTGCAGAATGTGGTTTTGCATCGTCTTGTTGAATGTCATCTTGAAGGTAGCATATGTTGTTCCAAAATCTCAGAGTACTTTTCCAGGGCTGCCAACTTTTCGAAATTCCTTGGAGTGAGATTTTTTTTGGGGGGGGGGGGTCGACGACACAATTTTTCCACACACCATGCAGTAAGTGGGAATTTTGTATTCAGTTTGATATTCACTTGTCCCCCTGCATTCTGGTGTTTTGTTTGTGGGTCGTCCAGCTGGAGATGGACAATGGGGGGGGGGGGGGGGGGGGGTGAGATTTTGGATTTAGTAGATGTTCCTTCATTCTGGTGGATTTTTGGAGTGGCCTGCTGTGCCATACCTACATTCTTACACACCCTGACTTGCCAGGCCTTCAGCTTGTGGCCAACAAAAGCACCAAGTTTTGGCTTAAAAGCCCCCACACTAGAAAACTACAGATGACTGCCAATGTTCCTGTAGCCCTATAGACCTGTGTTTCAGATTTAAAGGCAAGTTCATGTTTGAAATATTACATCAGCTAAGCCTAAACACCTTCTGAATTGAAACTAAATGTTAAGTTTTTAATAACTGTTGCAAAAAATAAGATTGTCCCTCACTGACTATTCATTATGCATTTAAGGGCTTTCCCCACCACTGGGTTCAGCAGAAGATTGGCATGGGGAAAAATATCAACAGCAAAAGAACAAATAAAATGCTTAAACAGTAAGCAAAATGTGCATGTGCTACAAGAAACATTAAAATGATTAACTTTGAAGAGTATTGAAACACAAAAAGCTGAACCTTGGCCATAGGTGGGAATGTGCACACAAAGTTGGGCTTAAAAATTTTGGTCATACTTAAATAAGCTATATTAATACATTTCTTATTAATTTATTTCTTATCTATGTTTCTTATTAGTAATAGAGCATTCATCAGGGCCTGTTATCTGACAAATATTCTCTACCTGTCTTGCCCTCTTTGAAACCCTGTCTCCTCAGTATATTGTTCTCTGTCTTTTTTTTTTTAATTATTCACAAGTTCAAGTTCTTTGATATTACAGGTGACCATGCTTTATTTACTTTAACTGAGCAATTACATACATCATAAATAATTAAAAATAAATACCCTGTAAATAAACAATAGGTATGGTGGCTAATGGCTCTTCTTGCATTTGTAATATTATCTCTTACTTGCTTTATTTTACAACATTTCCAGTATGGCTTCAAATAAAGTCATAAAGTATGATAACATACAGTAAACAAGCTAAAAATGCGCCTTAATAAACGTGTGCTAAGGAGGTGCTCTCCCGTGCTGCTTGTTGGGGAAGATAGAGGCTGTGGCACGGCAGGAGGCCTATAATGATTTAGCATGCCTAGTACACAGCTCTCGATATGGCATTAAATATTCTCACAACACTTATAGGCTAAAACGATTCAGAAACTTTATACAAGTTCATAATTACGCCAGTAACACCACACATTGGCGTGCATATGTACAAACCTGTCTGAGACACCTGTCTTCAACTCGGATACCTTCTTCTCTCTCCTCTTTCTCTAAATTGATGGTAGGCAATTATCCAACTTCCGGTGAGTGCAGCATCATTAGATGCGCCACCTACCATAGGGGAGTGTGTACTGAAGGGAACACCTCTCTGCCTGTTTAGCCGTGCGTAAGGCGTAATTGATCGATCGCAAGTGGTTGGCGCGACGCAATGGGTAGCCTAGATCAGATAGATAAACTAGATTTTTTTCTAGCGTGAGAAATCGGAGGTATGAAGACAATCAAATGCGTGTGTCTCACGCTCATTGCGTGAGAGTTGGCAGCCCAGACTTTTCTGCATTAATGCTCCATCACAGAAATGCAAGTTACTTTTGCCATGGGCACCAACACAACCCCATACTATGACAGACTCTGGCTTTTGGACTTGTTGCTGGTAACAGTCTGGATGGTCCTTTTCCTCTTTGGTCTGGAACACATAGCATCTATTTCTTCCAAAAAAAGACCTGAAATACTGGTTCATCTGACCACAATACACGTTCTCACTGTGTGATGGTCCATCCCAGATGCCTCTGAGCCCAGAGAAGTCAACATAAGGCCTTTTTTGCACAGTAAAGTTTTAATCGGCATGTGCAGATGTCACTTCATATTTCTGTGCTTGATAAAGGTTTGCCAAAATAACCCCAAGCCCATGTGATTCTATCAGCTATAGATGAATGATGATGCAGTGCCGTCTGAGGGATTGGAGATTACAGGTGTTCAGCTTTGGCTTGCGCCCTTGCCCTTTACGCAAATTTCTCCAGATTCCTTGAATCATTTAATCATATTATGGACCATAGAGGGTGAAATATCCAAATCCCTTCATATCTTTCTTTGAGGAACATCGTTTTTAAACATTTCAAAGATTTTCTCATGCATTTGTAGACAACCTCAGATCCTCGGCCCATCTTTGCTCCTCAAACACAAGGTCTTTCCTAGATACTGATTTTGTACCAAATCATGATTACAATCACCCACTGACATCACTTGTTTCAAATCACATCATTATTTAATTGTTTTACCACATTACTAGCCCTAAATTGCCCCATCCCAAGTTTTCTGGATTGTATTGCAGGCTAGAAATGCAGGAATGGATATGTATTAGCAAATGAACTGAAGTTGACCAGAAAAAAAAACATGAAATATTTTGGGTTCATCCTGACTACAATGAAACACAAATCAAAGTAAATGCATAAATCAGTGCTTTTTTTTTTTTTTTTGCGTTTTCCATACCATCCCAACTTTTTCTGACTTGGGGTTGTACATTGTCTTAAAATTATGAATGAATAAAACCTAATCCGGGCGGCACGGTGGTGTAGTGGTTAGCGCTGTCGCCTCACAGCAAGAAGGTCCGGGTTCGAGCCCCGTGGCCGGCGAAGGCCTTTCTGTGTTGAGTTTGCATGTTCTCCGTGTGGGTTTCCTCCGGGTGCTCCGGTTTCCCCCAAAGACATGCAGGTTAGGTTAACTGGTGACTCTAAATTGACCGTGAGTGTGAATGGTTGTCTGTGTCTATGTGTCAGCCCTGTGATGACCTGGTGACTTGTCCAGGGTGTACCCTGCCTTTCGCCCGTAGTCAGCTGGGATAGGCTCCGGCTTGCCTGCGACCCTGCACAGGATAAGTGGTTATGGATAATGGATGGATGGATATATTAGGTATATATAATTCCTATTATATAGGAGTGTAGCCTATGGGAGCACTGCACTTTTATTTTGATGCGGCAGCCAGCCCCTTGTTTTCCCTGTTGGTCTCACGTAGAGTTTAAAACGTCACGTCTTTAGCTCACCTGGGAAGAGACACCGAGTTGATGCTGAGCACCTGCGGTGGTATATGTTGTGTCTCCTCTCCGTGGTTGTTATTTTTGTCTTTTTTACAAAGAAGCTGGTGGTGTGAGCCCAGCTGGTTGTGTGTGTAGTGACTTCAGTGCCTGGACAAGCAAACGGAAGGTAAAGTTGCGTCTGTTTGCATTCGGTCCATGCATTTGTTTCATGTAAATGTTTGCAAGTTTATTGACCTTGCTTAATTTAATCACAGTATTGCCAGTGGCCTACAGCTGGAAGCCTGTGTGTGGGTAACAGCTCATGCGATTTGACGAGCAAACGGAAGGTAACGTCATGTCTGACTTTAGCCAAATTTAAACAATGTTTTCTTGTTGTTGATTTTAATTATTGAATTTATCACAGTATTACTGATGGGGTGGACCCAGCTGGAACCTGGCCTTCTATGAGTAAAATTCGTTTCTGTGTAGCTGTCCAAGCGGGAGGTAATGTTGCCTTTGTTTTGTAATATATCTCGTGAAAGTACTACGGTGCCCAGCGCTATGCGGGAGTGGTCAATGTTTTTTTTTTTTTTTTTTTTATGTAAGTGGGTAACCATAGTATTTTCCTAATGGCAACCTTGTTAAAAACATGCAGGAACACCTCGTCATCACCATTGGTGCTACAGCAACTGTAGATGGGGCACCACTGTTTTTTTTCCTTATTGAGTTTTAATCAATTTTCTTTTTGTTGGTTTAATACTCTGGGCAATTAGGAAATTGAGCTTTGGTGATCCTGTGTGTCGTGACTAGGTATTCGGTTTGTGCATTTAAAGTGTGCAGTCTATGGGCTGTAGTTCCATCCTTTTAGTAGTATTTAGGCTACCGTTGTGGGAAACCAAATTAAGTATTCTTAGGCTACATCCACACGACAATGGCAACGAGATGTTATTTAAAAATATATCGCGTCCAAATGGGCAACGATCAGTAAAATATCAGGTCCATATGGCAACGCTTGCTGAAAACCATGCAATACACATGCCACACCTCTAGGGGCGCTGTAAGACGGTCTCTTCGGAGACACCAGAACAATAGAAGAAGTAAGGACGCCTGCACATAAACTATTATGCGCGAGACTTCATATTAGCCACAAAGTCAGGAAAATCTGTTCGTAAAATTACATTATAATGACCAAATACAATGAAAAGTATTTTTCCAGTCTCACCTGTGAAAGGTAATCCCATGTGATCTCGTTTGGACGGCAAACCTGTTGGTACAGTTAAACGCAGCTAATCTTTATTCTCCGCTTTGACCTATCCAATATGGCAGCGAGGATGACGTATGATTCTACGCAGAAGGCGGCGTCTTTAATGGTCCGGAATAAATTGAATGCTACACGTTGATGGATTAATTTGCTCCTCTACGCCCTTTTTGAGGAATGTATTGTCGGACTTAAACCAACATCTGAAGAGGTGAGATCGCTCCTTTTTTTTCCCTATTTTTGCTGGTGGGATTGACTCTGCCCTAAGGGCAGAGTCTCTCTCTCTCTCTCTCTCTCTCTCACTTTGCACCATTACACAATAAATATTCACAGTGAAAATATTTTGTAAGCGCGTTTCATGAACCAAGTTATAGGATTTGTTGACAACTCGCATCGATTTCGTTACACTTCTACCCGGCGTGAAGCACATGTGGTTGTGACGTCATCGTAAACAAATCCGTTCTACTCATCCAGACGACTTCACAACGGCAACGTTGCCAGATCTTTCCACTCTGGAACCTGTTCTCAAAAAGATTGCATTTTGGGGCACCCAAAACGCCGGTGCCGTGTGGACGCCAGGCCTAAACGATAAGCAATTGTATTGGAGTCACCTGAATCCGTTGCCGTGTGGAAAGGGCCTTAGAGTAGTACGTGTGTGCAGGTGTGTGTGTGTTGTGTTACCATTTAACAAATTAGACTGTGCCCACGTGGCAGTAACTTTTTTTTTTTCTTCTTTTTTTGGGTTTGTGGTTTGTTTGTTTTTTTTTTTCTTGTGCCTTGTTGATTAATACGTTTGCTGTGTATTGTCTTTTGGTTTTCCTCTCATGAACACCTATACTATTTATACCATACATTATTTATTTTTGCTATTTGCACATTCCTGTTGCCAATAGGCACATTGTCACCTTACCCTCTGGGCATGGGCATGTGGCTGAGAGCCTAGTGCCCATGAGTAGTCTTGTTTTAAATTAAAAAGAGAAATTAAAAGAAAATAAAAGCTTTTTATATGACTATGACAGTTGTATTTCAGTTATTTATGTTGAACTGTTGTGGGGAAGTAAATCCAGGTGCCTTATTGTAGGGTTCTCTCATCCTTGAAACAGAGTGGCGTAGTCACTTTTGTTATAGCAGTGGCCACAGGAGTTATATATAAAATGAGTTTTTTTTTCTTTCCTTCATTTGATAAAGCATACAGTTTGAAGCTTTTCTCCAGCTTGCTAGAAAGGACTTTGCTAGAAAAGGCTTGCTGCTGAATGCCATTGATGTTCATCTTTCAAGCTCTTGCAGACACCAACTGTAAAATACCACCATTATGAGTGTAGAGAAAGAGCCAGAAATGTAGAAGTAGTACTAAAAAGAATGCAGAATTGCAATGAGCCCATACACAAAGTAATGTGGACCTTTAACACTGGGAATGACGAGGTACGTGTGTCATACCATTACCGTTCTGCAGTGCTTTTCAATGGGAGTTAAAATCAATCTGGGTATTGAAAGTTTTGCAACTGTGGTGCTCACACTGTGTGTTGCATAAAATAATCTTAAAAATAGGCTTAACTTGTATTGCCAAGTGACTGACATGTCAAAGTCTTCTGTTGTCTAGAATAGAAAGTCAGAATACAAACTATTGCCCTGTCAGGTGTTATCTCAAGTAAAACTTATGTTTCACCTGTTACCTCAAGCAAAAAATGAAGTAAATAATAACAGGCATCATTACAGCCATGGGATGTGACAAGTTTGTTTTCTACATTTGAAGTAGCAAGGCTTCAAAAGCATTACATTTTACATGATGACACCAGCAGACACTCTGATCCACATGTGCAGATTTATCAGCGAAACAGAAGAGATCAATAATGAAATAATTATGCAGGAATCTTTTGCTTAGTAAAAATAAACTTACACTTGTGGTGCATTTTGTCTAAACTAAGCAGCAGCCTTATTTCCATATAGCATACATAAGTGTCACAATGCAACTTGACTCATACTCTGAAAACAAGAGATTTGTCCATCTCATCCATCTAATATCGTTAGCTAATTGAAGCCTATTAAATGTACAACAGCTCAATGTAAGAACGTCTGTAATTGACACAATGACGATGGAATTATCTTGCATTCACAAAGCTGCAGCTACCCAGCTAGCATATTACCAGCTGTGCATTTATTGCCCAGATCTACCTCCTCATTAAAGTTCATAGTCATTGCTGGATTAAAAAAAAGAATGAAATGGAATTGATCACTCATTTGTCTGTAATACAGTCACCTCCAAAAGTACTGAACCAGCAAGGCCAATAATTTTGTTTCAGCTATACTGAAGACGGGCAGTACGGTGGTGTAGTGGTTAGCACTGTCACCTAACAGCAAGAAGGTTCTGGGTTTGAGCTCAGTGGCTGACGGGAGCCTTTCTGTGAGGAGTTTGCATGTTCTCCCCATGTCTGCATGGGTTTCCTCTGGGTGCTCCGGTTTCTCCCACAGTCCAAAGACATGCAGGTTAGGTTAACTGGTGACTCTAAATTGTCCGTAGGTGTGAATGTGTGTGTGAATGGTTGAGAGGAGAAAACCTCTATAATAATCCAGGAGAAGGCAATGAGAAACCACTACTGTAATGTTCCCTAGAAACTTTGATGGCTGAAGCCGTCAGAGCAGCCACATCACTGTAGTGATATGGATAATGAAGATATTTGGTTTTGAGATCAAAAGAAGAATACGAGACAATAGATAAGAATTTCAGCTTTTATTTCCTGGTATTTACACCATTTTTCAAGTGATCAAAAATAATGGAAAATGTGACTGATGGGTGTTTCTTTTTGTCCAGGTATGTCGTGTTATGTTGAACATTGCATATTTTGCTCAAAATGATAACTTACTAGGTTGGCCTCAGCCAGGTCCAATGTCATAATCCATATTTGGGCCTGACTCAGTGTAGGGGTCACAACTCCTCCAATGCTGGAGCACCTGAGCGTAGGGGTCACAACTCCTCCAATGCTGATGGATGGCCAGTGGCCACCTATGGGCAATTTAGAGTAGCCAGTTGGCCTAATCTGCATATATTTGGACTGTGGGAGGAAACCAGAGCACCCGGGGGAAATCCCCACAGGCATGGGGAGAACATGCAAACTCCACACAGAAAGGCCCCAATCAGCCATGAGGCATTGAACCCAGGCCCTTCTTGCTGTGAAACAACAGTGCTAACCACTGTGCCACCAAAAAAAGATCAACCAACATGAAAAACAGCAAGCTGTCTATGGGAGAAAAACAAGCCATTTTGAAGCTAAGAAAAGAGAGAAATTGTAACAGTTCCTGATGTGGGTGGAGCACAGAAGCACGGCAGGCAAGAGTTGATGTTTACACAAGACCACTGTATTTAGCTTTTCAGCTTGCTATTCACTCACTCACACAAGCGTTGTGGTCAGGGAGAGAGAGCCTTTTCTCTGCTCTCTCTCTCCTTTTATGCTCCCTCCCTGTAACAAACACACACACACACATTAATTGACAGCAGGTGGAATGACTTAGCCACTTACCTTCCCTGCCCCCGCCCTCCATTCACAGACTGCTGCTTGGCCATGCCCTGCAGTCTTGTTAATTTGGGGATGCACCTGCCCATGGCCCAAGTGGAACCCCAGATACCGTACTTTCACCTGCCCAATCACACACTTTTTCGGGTTAGCTGTGAGGCCTGCTTGCCTCAGCGACTTTAGAATGACCCTAAGGTGTTCCAAGTGCTGCAGCCAATCATGACTGTAGATTATTATGTCATCTAGATAGGCAGCTGTGTAAGCAGTGTGAGGGCGGAGGACCCTGTCCACAAGCCACTGGAACATACCGGGCGCCCCAAACAACCCAAAAGGGAGCATGACAAATTGGTGTAAACCAAATGGTGTGGAAAAGGCCATTTTCTCTCAGGATAGAGGAGTCAAGGGGATCTGCCAATATCCCTTTGTTAGATCCAGTGTCGAATAAAAGCGAGCAGCACCTAACCGATCAAGCAACTCATCAATGCGAGGCATTGGGTATGCGTCAAATTTAGACACCGCACTGACCTTTCAATAGTCCACACAGAACCAGACCGATCCGTCAGTCTTGGGAACCAGGACCACTGGGCTGCTCCAGTCACTGTGGGACTCCTCGATTATGCCCATTTCAAGCATGGCCTTGAGTTCGTCCCGAACCACCTTTTTCTTGTGTTCGGGCAAGCAGTAAGGGCGGCTATGCACCACCACCCCTGGGGGCATTTTGAGGTGGTGTTCTATGAGGTGGGTATAACCAGGAAGGGGCGAGAACACGTCGGAAAATTCCTTTTGGAACTTGGCTACCTCCGTGAGTTGGGCCGGTGAGAGGTGGTCTCCACAAGGGACTGGAGTGGTCTGAGATGTTATCTTTTTCACCTCCAGCCCCAGCTCCGCCTTCTCCGGGACTACCAAAGTCAATGCCATGGGGACCCCCTCATTCCAGCATTTTAAAAGGTTGAGGTAGTAGATTTGCAGTGCCCCGCCCCTATCCGTTCGCCTCACCTCATAGTTGACGTCCCCGACTCGCCGTGTGACCTTGAAGGGCCCTTGCCACTTGGTTACTAATTTAGAACTTGACGTGGGCAATAATACGAGCACTTTGTCTCCCGGCATGAACTCTCTAAGGTGCGTGCCCCTGTCATACAGCCAGCTTTGATGTTCTTGTGCCTGCTGCAAATTCTTCTGGGTTAGGTGCATGAGGGTGTGGAGTTTTGCGCACAGGTCAAGAACGTACTGGATTTTGTTTTTACTAGGTGAAGGTCCCTCCTCCCGGTTTTCCTGTAGCATGTCCAGACTGCCACGCAGCTTACGCCCATATAATAATTCAAAGGGAGAAAACCCCATGGAGACTTGTGGGACCTCTCATACTGCTAATAACAGGGGCTCGAGCCACTTATCCCAATTACGCACATCTTCACTTACGAATTTCCAGATTATGTTCTTGAGTGTTTGGTTAAATCGCTCTACTAAGCCATCCATTTGTGGGTGACAGACACAGGTGCGGATAGACTTAATCCCCAGTAACCCATACAGTTCACGCAGTGTGCATGACATAAATGAGGTGCCTTGGTCTGTCAGGATTTCTTTTGGAATCTCGATCCGGGAGATAAAGCGGAAGAGCACTTCCGCAATACTGCATGCTGAGATATTGTGCAGAAGCACTGCTTCCGGATATCGCATTGCATAGTCCACCAGAACTAAAATAAAGCAATATCCCCATGCTGACCAATCTAATGGCCCGACGAGATCCATCCCAATTTGCTCAAATGGGATCTTGATTAGAGGAAGAAGGCACAACGGCGCTTTTGGAGTGGCCGCGGGATTTACTAATTGGCATTCACGGCATGCCGCACACCACCAACAGACATCCCTGTGAATCCCTGGCCAATAGAACTGGGCCATTATTCGGGCTAGTGTTTTATCTTGGCCTAAGTGTCCAGCCATGGGATTAAAGTGAGCCACATGGAATACAAGTTCCCTATGGCTCTTTGGGATTAACAACTGGGTTATTCGTTCATTAGTTTGAGTGTCCTGCGTCACTCGGTACAATCTATCTTTAATAATAGCAAAATAAGGGAAGGTCAGTGCCGCGCTTGGCTGAAGAGTTTGACCATCGATTACTCTCACTTGGTCAAACGCATGCTGCAGAGTCTCATCTTGCGACTGCTCTAATGGGAAATCCCCAAGGGAATCCCCGAGAGGCAGAGGAGGAGTGGGCTGCTGTAGACGGCTCTGTGACAGTTTCTCCCATCAATGCCACACCGGGATTTTCCCATGACCTACTAGTGCAGGACCCACTACGTGTTAGATATTCCATCAGTTTTTTAAACCCTGGCCAATCAGTACCCAAAATCAATGAGTGGGTGAGACGAGGATTAACCGCCACCTTTACTCTATGCATTTGGCCCCAGAATAGAATATGGACGGACACTAAGGGATAATTGTGAACATCCCTGTGCACACACAACACTTTCACCGCTTGTACTCCCCCCAATGACTCACCTTGCACCAGGCGTTGGTGAATTGAGGTCTGATTACAACTGGAATCCACCAAAGCGTGATATGTATCCCCTTGAATACTTACCAGGATGCAATACACTCCGGCCCAATTGGGGGCAGTTTCTGGTGCATTGGGGATCTGGATTACAGCACCCACCTCCCTTGCAGAGCTCTGACTCTGGAGATGCTCCGATTCACCGCTGCGCCAGCACACTGGCCCAGGCTTTCCCTCTGCACTGGTGTTATGGGTGTCACTCATCTGAGGGGGAGACAACACAGACATGGAAGAGGGAGATGGGAGGACACCACGGGTGCGATGGGCTGGCTGGGGAGGAGCCAGCTGCCGCCTCCATGGCAGGGGAATGGGATGGGGAGGGGGACGAGAGACGGGGGGAAAGAGAGAGAGAGAGAGAGAAGCAAGGGGAGATGCCTCATCTGCCTGCCGTCGGAGCTGCCTCCAGATGGTCCTTTGCTAGCTTGATGGCTCGTTCCAGCGACGCCGGGCAATGACACTGGACCCAATCCACCGTTCCTTCCGGAAGTCGAGAGATAAACTGTTCCAGTGCCACCAGATCGATGATCTCATTGGCATCGTGGTTTTCCACCCTCAGCCACCGCCAGCAGGTGTCCCAGAGTTGCTGGCTGAAATGCAAATGGCTGGCCGACCTCCTCCAATGCCAGCGTCTGGAAGAGCTGGCGATGTTGCTCCAGGGAGCAGCCAACCCGCTGCAGGATGGCTTTCCTCAGGTCAGCATACACCAGTCGGCTGTCAGCAGGGAGCTGCTGCACTGCGAGCTGCGCCTCGCCAGTCAGGAGCAGGAGGAGGCGCGCCACGCGCTGCTCCAGCGGCCACCCCCACGCCTCGGCTGCTTGCTCGAAGAGGGTGAGGAACACTTCTGGATTGTCCTGCGATCCCATCTTCGTGAGGGTGCAGGCAACAGTGGCCAACACCCCTGCTGACGTGAGCAGGTGCCGGAACACCTGGCGATCTTCCTGCTGGGCCAGCATCAAAGCTTCGAAGTGTTGCTCCTGTTCCTTTCGGAAGGTGATCAGCGCTTGATGCTGGTTCTGCTGGGTGGTAGCAAGGGCAAGGATGAGCTCTTCGAATAGGGAGTTTTGGCACCACTGTAACAGGGCCTGATGCGGGTGGAGCACAGAAGCACGGCAGGCGAGAGTTGATGTTTACACAAAACCACTTTATTTAGCTTTTCAGCTTGCTACTCACTCACTCACACAAGTGTTGTGGTCGGGGAGAGAGAGCCTTTTCTCTGCTCTCTCTCTCTCCTTTTATGCTCCCTCCCTGTAGTCCAAAGACATGCAGTTAGATTAAAGTGGGGCGGCCTTGGGCTGAAGTGCCCTTGAGCAAGGTACCTAACCCCTGACTGCTTCTCGGGTGCTCTAGTGTGGCTGCCCACTGCTCTGGGTGTGTGCGCACGTGTTCACTGCTTCAGATGGGTTAAATGCAGAGGATGAATTTCACTGTGCTTGAAGTGTGCATGTGACAAATAAAGGCTTCTTCTTCTTTAACACACACACACGCACACACATTAATTGACAGCAGATAGAATGACTTAGCCACTTACCTTCCCCGACCCCGCCCTCCATTCACAGACTGCTGCTTGGCCACGCCCCCGCTGCCACAGAAATCAATCCATTGCACAAGCATTGGGCATAGTCAATACAACAATTTGAATGTCCTGAAAAAGAAACAAACTATTGTGATACTAACAGCCAGATATTGAACAAGTCGTCCAAGAAAAAGAACAGCAGTTGATGACAGAAACATAGTGAACGTTGTGAAGAAAACCTAAAAACAGTCAGTGACATCACCAGCATCCTCTGAAGAGCAGGGGTGAAGGTATTACAATTTACTGTTCAAAGAAGACTTTGCAAGCAGAAATGTAGAGCCCATACCACAAGGCCACTCATCAGCAGTAAGATTTGGAAGGCCAGATTGGAATTCACTGAATAAATACAGAGATGAGCCACAAAAGTGTAGAGGAAGAAAGGATATGCTCATGATGCAAAACATACAAGCTCACTGCTTAAGCATGATGGAGATAGTGTCATGGCTTGGGCTTGCATGGCTGATTCTGGAATAGGCTCACTAATCTTTATAAAGTAGCTCATGATGGTAGCAGTAGAATGAATTCATAAATCTACAGAAACAGCCTGCCTGCCAATTTACAGAGAAATGCATCCCATCTAATTGGGAGGAACTTAATCATGCAACAAGACAATGAACCAAAACACAATCCTAACACAACAAAGGACTTCATCAGGTAGGAAAGTCAATCACTAAACCTTAACCCAATTGAGAAGCCTTTTTCCTTGTAAAAAGGAGACTAAAGAGAGGATCCCCCTCCCCCCCAAAAAAAGTAATAATCCTAGAAGAAACTTTTGCATAAGCCTGGAAATCCATGACAAAAGGAGAATCCAACAGTTTTATGATATCAGTTATTACAAGCAAGGGCTATGCAACCAAATATTGTTATTTCATTATCTTAAGACTCTCTATTCCTTTTGCTAACCTAAAAACCGACTGTTCTGCCATCAGAGGTGCCATGTTCTAAGTTGTTTAACACTTTTAGCTTTCATTTCCTGATAGTTACACCTAAAATTTTCATTTATCATCTCATGTCCATTCCTGTAAATGCACATTTCAGTTTTTTAGCAGCCAGGACATATTCAGATATCTACAACTACTTTTAAAATCTTACATATCATAAAGTGTACAAGTCCCTGGAATCATAATTACTGTTTTTTTTAATCTAAGATTGTCTCATTATGGATAGATAAACTAGTCATATTGATTTTACAGTGGATGCATATGTGTTTTGTCCTCTGGTGAGTTTTTCTGCCAGTAATATACTTTGATTTAAAAAAAACCCCAACCTTTAAACAAAATGACTTTTCGTTACAACTCCAAATCAGAAAAAGGTTGGGATGGTAGGGAAAATCTCATTATCTCTAGCTGCTTTATCCTTCTACAGGGTCGCAGGCAAGCTGGAGCCTATCCTAGCTGACTACGGGCAAAAGGCGGGGTACACCCTGGACAAGTCGCCAGGTCATCACAGGGCTGACACATAGACACAGACAACCATTCACACCTACAGTCAATTTAGAGCCACCAGTTAACCTAACCTGCATGTCTTTGGGGGAAACCGGAGCACCCCCACACGGACAGAACATGCAAACTCTACACAGAAAGGCCCTCGCCAGCCCCGGGGCTCGAACCCAGGACCTTCTTGCTGTGAGGCGACAGCGCTAACCACTACACCACCGTGCCACCAGTAGGGAAAATGTAAATTAAAAAAAGAAAGCAGTGATTTCTAAATTTACTTTGACTTGTATTTCGTTGCAGACAGCATGAACTCAAGATATTTCATGTTTTGTCTGGTCAACTTCATTTCAGTTGTTAATATACGGGGTGTTTCGAAAAAATTTATATTATTTGAGATGTAAATATCCCAGAAACGACATAGTCTTGGCAAATGAAACTGAACAGGCTTAATGTTGAGCAATATAAGATTTATTCCTCAAAATTTGAATGAGAAATTCAAAGGTATGTGGATTCCATGAACGATTTCACGAATTTTCAATATTCGAGAACCCGCTCGACCATCTCTTCTGATGATGGTGGTCGTCCAGATCCTTTTGCCCTGCACACACAGCCTTCCTCTTTGAACTTCCTGTGCCGTGTCCAAATCTACATTGCAGTTGGTGCATTTTTAGAGAATTCTCTCATAAATGCACGCTGCACAGTCTTGTTCGACTGTGTTCGAGCGTACTCTAACACACAAAACACCTTTTCTTTTCCAGCATTTCTATACCTACAAAGATAAAAACAAACAAACAAAAAACATTAGACATAAAATTTCGACCTGTTTCCACACATGCTGTTAAAATTTGAGGTCAATTGAACAAGAATTGGCAAAGTTATTACACTGTGAAATTATATCAATTTTTTTTGAAACACGGTGTACATCCATTCCTGTGTTTTAGGCCTGCAACACATTCCAAAAAAGTTGGGATGGGAGAAATTTAGGGCTAGTAAAGAGGTAAAACAATTAAATAATGATGTGATTTGAAACAGGTGATGTCAGCATGTGATTGTAATCATGATTTGGTACAAAATTGATATCCAGGAAAGGCCTAGTCTTTGAGGAGCAAAGATAAGCTGAAGGTCTCCAGTTTGTCAACAAATGTATGAGCAAAAAATTGAAATGTTTAAAAACTATGTTCCTCAAAGAAAGATGTTAAGGGATTTGGGTATTTCACCCTCTACGGTGCGTAATAACATTAAACGATTCAAGAAATCTGGAGGAATTTCGGTGCATAAAGGGTAAGGGCGCAAGCCTAAGCTGAATACCTGTGATCTCTGATCCCTCAGACAAACCTGCATCAAGAACCATCATTCGTCTATAGCTGATATAACCACATGGGCTTGGGGTTACTTTGGCAAACCTTTGCCAAGCTACAATACAGAGTTGCATCCACAAATGCCACAGTATGGGGTTGTGTTAGTGCCCTTAGCAAAGGTAACTTAAACTTCTCTGATGGGAGCATTAGTGCAGAAAAGTATATTAGATTTTGGAGCAACATATGCTGCCTTCAAGACGATATTGTTTCCAGGGATGTTTGAACAAGACGATGCAAAACCACATTCTGCACACATTACAAAGGCATGGCTGTGGAAGAAGAGGGTGCAGATGCTGGACTGGCTTGCCTGCAGTCCTGACCTATCCCCAATAGAGAATGTTTTGCAATGAAAAATGTGACAAAGACGTCATACTGTTGCACACCTTAAGACCTGTTTGCAGGAAGATTGAGACAAAATATCACCTGAAAAGCTTCATCACTTTGTGTCTTCAGTCACTGAACATACAGTATTTTAAGTGTTGTGAGAAGGAATGGCAACAGTACAAAGTGGTGAATGATTTATGATACCAACTTGTTTTTTTTTAATGTGTTGCAAGAATCAAAACTGAAATGTGTTTGTTTATTTTGAATGAATGAATAAATACATAAATATCAAGTATAACATCAAATAATGTGCTGTTGTATTGTTTTGAGTGCAGTACAGTTCAGCAATTATTTACAAATCGTTGTTTGCAGTTTTAATTTCAATTTATATACCGTCCTAACTTTTTCTGATTTGGGTGTTGTAGGTTATTTTCCAACTTTGCCTTGACATCTGCCTGAAGATGTTGGGTAAAGAGCCAGTTTAACAAACACAGCGGTAAATGCAGTCCGCGTGTATATAAAGATGTCTAAAAATTGTGGCTGTCAAAATGTCTGTAATGTTCCTGCACTGTCACACCATCAAAAAAAAAGAGAAGAACTCTTACACACACTCTGTACAGATGGCAGCCAATAACGCTTGAAAAATGTTTTGTTGACCTACTAAAAGGACGTTAATAACAAGAAATTTAATCAACAGAACTGACTGAATTAGTCAGAGGTGGTTTCCCCAATTTGGTTAGCATGAAAAGAAGAGTGAAGTGATGATGATGAGTCTTGAATTTAAATATATGCGTGATTTTGATGATGCGGAGGATGTGTATACTGTAATCAAAGTGATAACTCATTTCCCATTATAAACTTTTAATTCTTTAAAATGTGGGAGTAATTTTCCATCCATCCATTATCCGTAATCACTTATCCTTTGCAGGGTCGCAGGCAAGCTGGAGCCTATCCCAGCTGACTATGGGCGAAAGGCGGGGTACACCCTGGACAAGTCGCCAGGTCATCACAGGGCTGACACATAGACACAGACAACCATTCACACTCACACCTACGGTCAATTTAGAGTCACCAGTTAACCTAACCTGCATGTCTTTGGACTGCGGGGGAAACCGGAGCACCCGGAGGAAACCCACGTGGACACGGGGAGAACATGAAAACTCCCCACAGAAAGGCCCTCGCCGGCCACGGGGCTCGAACCCGGACCTTCTTGCTGTGAGGCAACAGCACAAACCACTACACCACCATGCTGCTGAAAGTAATTTTATATTTCCATAAGTAGATTAGGTTATAAATGTTGAGGCAGGTGGGGTGTCTTTCAGTGGAATTGTAATTAAATCTTTAAATGCAATTTTCTCTCATTTCAGTTTTAGGGATAACCAGATTTTAAAATGCTTTAAGTGGAGATAAATGCAAAAGAGAAACATTTGGCTTAGGTAGTTGTTTGAACTACATATTTAATCAGAATTTGACCATATGATGGGTTTTCCCAGGCTTCTACACAAATGGCATTAGTTGACACATTCAAATGCAGACTTGAACTTAAAGGTTCTGACTGTAAAGTTGAATTCTGGGTAAAATGTTCTGTTTCTATTGCTGTTGGAGTTTTGAGATGTTCCTCTGCTTCACACACCATGTATCCTGTGTGTAAATGTTTTGCCGAGATAAAAAGCATTCCGCATTTTACTATTCCGGAGATTGCTGAAGCAAGTGAGCAATGATATCACGTGACCATCGTGGGGCGTGCTTGACCTACTTTTAACCAAAACAAGTTGGCATGGGCGAACATGGCGGACTCAGCTCTCCCTCCAGCTAAAAGCCAGCAGAAAAGAAAAGAAAAGGAAATGAGTGTAACTGCAAGATAGAACAAGGTTAGATGACATGTCATTTTTCTGGACAGATAACTAAATCATTCTAGCTAGCGCTTAGCTATCTTAGGTGGGTGGGCTCGACTCTACAGTAGCAAGTATGGAGTTATTATACACCTAATGTTTTGATCTTACAGAGAAAGAAATGAGAACACAAAAGCAGTAACAGAGAAAAGATATATTCATCTTTTGTTTCACGGATCTATTCGTGAAAGTCAACCACAAATTACATCCCTGCGACTCAAAACTCTCCAAGGTCGATGCAGAGTCACGATGTTTTCTTGATGGTGTTGCCATCTCAGGCTACATCCACACGGCAATGAGATTTAAAAAAAAAATATCGCGTCCACATGGGCAACGGATCAGTAAAATATCAGGTACATATGGCAACGCAACGCTTGCTGAAAACGATGCAATACACATGCCACACCTCTAGGTGCGCTGTAAGACGGTCCCATCAGAGACACCACAACAATAGAAGTAGTAAGGACGCATGCGCATAAACTATTATGCGCGAGACTTCATATTAGCCACAAAGTCAGAAAAATCTGTTCGTAAAATTACGTTATAATGACCAAATACAATGAAAAGTATTTTTCCAGTCTCACCTGTGAAAGGTAATCCCGTTTGTGATCTTGTTTGGACAGTAAACCTGTTGGTACAGTTAAACGCAGCACATGAATGAGGCATCTTTATTCTCCGCTTTGACCCATCCAATATGGCAGCAAGGATGACGTATGATTCTACGCGGAAGGCGGCGTCTTTAATGGTCCGGAATAAATTGAATGCTACACGTTGATGGATTAATTTGTTCTTCTACGCCCTTTTTGAGGAATGTATTGTAGGACTTAAACCAACATCTGAAGAGGTGAGATCGCTCCTTTTTTTTCCCTATAGACCCCTTCGCAGTAAACGTCATTCATACGTAAGCGGAAATTGCGCGCGCAGCCTGGACCCAAAAAAGACTCAGAAATGCCTAGTTGTTGTGTTTTCGGGTGTCAGAATCGTAGCAGTGATGGGGTTAAAATGTTCAGAATTCCAGCAGGATCTCACCTATTCCAAAAAAATCGCCAACGTCTATGACTACAAGCCATCAAACGTGTAGACTGGGATGAAAGCACCATCAAAAATGCGCGGGCTTGCAGCGCCCACTTCATCACAGGTAAGATCAGGCTATTTATTAAATCTTTCTTTTTTATTCTTTCTAGTCTTCGTTTATTGATGTAGCAAAATACTTTGGTAACATTTGTCTGATTAGCTGGGTCATAGTTACACAATGTAATGAATATTGTTGGCATGTTAACTTAGCTTTGCATGCAATTTTGTTTGTAGGAGAGGTCTCGCTTGACTCAAGCAGTCCAGATTTTGTGCCATCATTATTTGTGTATGCCGAAAATCACAATTTTAAAGCAAGGATGGAAAGGTAAAATTGTGTGCCCTCACTCTAAATGCCAAATTACGTTGACTGCTCTAACCTAGCTCCCGCCCCGTTCAGTTTCATTTCTGGTCTCTGCCTCTCGATTTTTACGCAGCTCTGATTTCTCTTAGCTGCACTCTTTACACTATCATTCCTTTCATGCCATTACCTCCTGCAAATTGCTGTTTAGTGTTGGTATTTGCTGTTGTAGCTAAAGCCACATTGCCATCACATCACTGGCATAATTTGATTAAAACAAAATGAAAATGAATGTCCCATTGTGAATCAAGTTGTACATGCCCGCACATAACAATCATATGCGTCTAAAGACTTGTAGGCACGAAGTTTTTCGTGGGTGTACACTGAAGTCTGGTCAATAAGGTACGAGTATATATCTGGCCATTGTATCCATCCACTCTTTAATTAAATGCGGATCCGGTAGGCGATGTCCACTTGTTAGAGTTAACTTATTTATGTAGCATTCTCGATCTTGTAATGACAATTGTTTGGCATAATCTGACAGCTCATAATGCCGGTCTATGGGCAGCGCCATTGTTTCTGAGTCCAGGCTGCGAGCGCATCCTGGCAACGGTCGGTTTGTTTACAAACATGCGAAGGGGTCTATTTTTGCTGGCGGGATTGACTCTGCCCTAAGGGCTATTCTCTCTATTCTCTCTCTCTCTCTGCACCATTACACAATAAATATTCACAGTGAAAATATTTTGTAAGCGCGTTTCATGAACCAAGTTATAGGATTTGTTGACAACTCGCATCGAGTTCGTTACACTTCTACCCGGCGTGAAGCACGTGGTTGTGACGTCATCGGAAACAAATCCGTTCTACTCATCCAGACGACTTCGCAACGGCACCGTTGCCAGATCTTTCCACTCTGATCTTTTCACGCCGTTCTCAAAAGATTTCGTTTTGGGCCACCCAAAACGCCGGTGCCATGTGGACGCCAGGCCTAAACGATAAACAATTTTATCAGATTCACCTGAATCCGTTGCCATGTGGACAGGGCCTCAGGCTACGTTTACACTAGACCGTATCTGTCTCGTTTTCTTCGCGGATGCACTGTCCGTTTACATTAAACCGCCTGGAAACGCCGGGAAACGGGAATCCGCCAGGGTCCACGTATTCAATCCAGATCGTGTCAGCTCCGGTGCTGTGTAAACATTGAGAATACGCAGATACGCTGTGCTGAGCTCTAGCTGGCGTCTCATTGGACAACGTCACTGTGACATCCACCTTCCTGATTCGCTGGCGTTGGTCATGTGACGCGACTGCTGAAAAACGGTGCGGACTTCCGCCTTGTATCACCTTTCATTAAAGAGTATAAAAGTATGAAAATACTGCAAATACTGATGCAAATACTGCCCATTGTGTAGTTATGATTGTCTTTAGGCTTGCCATCCTTCCACTTGCAAGTAGTAAGTGATCTGCGCTGGGATCACACACACAGCGGCTCAGTCCCGAATCGTGGCTCGTGCACTTCACTCGCGCGCTGTGTGAGCTGCACAGGGCCGGAGTGCGCACCCTTCAGAGGGCACTCGCTGTTCAGGGCGGAGTGATTTGGAGCGCAGGATGCCTGCGGAGCCGAGCGTATCCGCATATTGGCGTTGCTGTGTGCACGGCTAACGGTTTTAGTGTAAACGCGAATCGTTTTAAGAACGTTAATCTGATGATCCGCTGATTCGACGTAATGTAAACGTAGCCTCAGTGTGACGCAGTTCTATAGTTATGCTAATTAGTTAATGTTCAGCTATATCTGTAGCTCCATACTGTTTACCTCAAGAGGTAAAAAAAAAACAGAGAAAACGGAGAAAAGAGCAACCCTCAGCACATCAATATGATCACATCTCGTCCGCATGATATTGTTCTTGTGAAACATAGGAAAATGCCATGCACAATAAAAAATTGAAAATTTCAGATGACTTTGCCTTCAGCACCTTTAATTATTCACTTTAAATTTCCATTACAATTTTAAAACATTTCTTATATCACACCCTGTCTGGCAGCAGGATGCCATGGGATTTACCACACTGATAAATTATATGGAAAAAGTCAGATGATAATTGTAATGAAATACAACTGAATATTCTGTTTTAACTCCAAGGTTACATTTTTTGAATGAGATGCTTGGGTCATTGAATGTTGTTGAACCTGACCTTTGTAAAGCAGCACATTTCCCAGCTTTGTTCCGCTTGCAGATTTTGTATAGAGACAAATCCAGACTGTTTATCTGCTTAGAATAGACAAGTGGCTAATAAGGCCAAGGGCGAAGGGCACTGGCTGCTTACATGATAGGGTCTCTTAAAACTTTTAATAGGCTTTATATGCAGGCTTTGAAGTGTCTTGAGCTTACTGCTTTTATTTTGGTCATCTTGTTGACAAGCATCCACCCCCTTCCTCACCTCTATAGGCTGTATTGTTCTGGTTCAGTCTGAACACTACCTTCAGTTCGGTGCAAGTGCTGTTATCCGCCTTTGTTCTCTGTGGCCTTTGACCTTTCTGACAGATCTGCAGGCAAAGTAAAGCCCTTCACTTTTTATTTCCCCTTTTCTGCAGTCAATCAGAGGGAACAGACTGCAGTGGTGTCCAACTTAACCCCTTAAATTCCTAGAACCCATCAGTGGGTCTTGTCAATTCTCAACTACCCCTTTCCACTGGCTCCATAAATAACCTGTAATTATATCACGGCACCAAAACTCTAAGAATCTGGGGATATCTTTTTAAATTCTTGCAAGAATCTGGATCATATCTGGAGATTTTTTTTTGACAATGCCCTAATTGGAAAGTACCCAAAATGGATTTCATCATATATGGGTCATAGTTTGAAATAACTCATCTCTGGATTCTGGGGGTATTTTGTGGAGTGTATGCTTTATAATAGACTTTAATAATAAACCAGGTCATTAAGTGGTTAAACTAGGATTTACATTTCAGAACTAAGTAATAGTAGTAAAATATTCTCTGATGTGTCTACAAGTATATATAGTAAGGTTAAGAAATTGTTCTGTTCTACATTTTCAGAGATGCTATAGATAGGCATATCAGGTGAAAATTCAATCCAAATTGCTTGACACTGCTCTTGTTGAATTCAGAATTGAATGCAGAACAACATACTTTTTACAGAATTAAAATATGTTTATCTGTTCTTGAGATATTACAAATCAAAGATTGAAAAAACAGCTTAATTTTTTAGAAAACTGCCATAATATTCTGTCTGAGGATCACATGGTCCTAAATGGGCATCATTAACCAATGAGATCAAATGTTTTTTCTTCATAACTTTTTTTATTTTTCCAAGATATTTACATGGAAATTGGCAGGAACATAGATGGTTGTATACTGAATACAAAGTTTGAAAAATTAGTAAAAACAAAGTATGCAAATTAGCATTTAATTAGTATTAATTATGCTAATTAGGTAAAACTGTTAAATCGGTACACTCTCTTCTTCAAAGTTTCACCAAATGGCTTTATTTGTGCAATATAAAGCTGATCTTAACTCTTCTTTATACATCACAAAGAAGGAGAAATCAGTGTTAATTATAAAATATGCATAAATAAGCATTGAATGTCATTCACATCTACCATTCTCTATCAAAATAAACAAGTAATAAAAGATTATTTCTAATCCCCTCTTTGTGCTCTGTAGGGTTTTATATTTCTAAGTCAGGCCTACTAGTGGTAGTGTTTATATGAAAGAATATAAATGATTATTTTGATTAATATTCACAGCTTTCAAGGCAAACCTTGAAAAAAAACTGTGTGATTCACAGCCAATAAACAATTGCAATTAATTGAATTGAAATTAGGGCGGTGTAGTGGTTAGCACTGTTGCCTCACAGCAAGAAGGTTCTGGGTTCGAGCCCAGTGGCCAATGGGGGCTTTTCTGTGTGGAGTTTGCATGTTCTCCCCGTGTCTGCGTGGGTTTCCCCCGGGTGCTCTGGTTTCCCCCACAGTCCAAAGACATGCAGGTTAGGCTAATTGGTGGTTCTAAATTGACCGTGAGTGTGAATTTTTGTTTGTCTCTGTGTGTCAGCCCTGCGATGATCTGGTGACTTGTCCATGGTGTACCCCGCCTCTCACACACAGTCAGCTGGGATAGACTCTAGCTTGCCTGTGACCCTTCACAGGATAAGTGGTTACGGATAATGGATGAATTGAAATTGACACTCGCGTTTCTGACTTCCGGGTTTTTAAACTATCCTTCCGACCTCTAAGATCTCAATATTTTTCATCAAAACAACTACAGTTGTATTCTAAAATAGTTATTTATTTACATGAATCAGTTTGATTTGAAAAAATAAGTAGGTAAAGCTATGAAAACTCACTTCAAAGTCTCCTGTGAATCATAACATCAAAACTAGCAGATGGAAAATTTTGCTGAATCCTTCATCAGAAACAGTGAGAGCGAGAGAACATCCCTATAAAAGTTATCTGATTGATACTCACGAGTAATCCAGTGGGAAACTGATGAGAAGAGAGAGAGAGAGAGAGAGACAGAGAGAGAGACAGAGAGAGAGCCTGACCGCTTTCCCATGACTCAAAAAGAAAAGCACCGGCAGTTTCCCGACGTCCCGCGAGCAGAGTGTGAACTCTGTTGTACTAACTTCAACCTGCCGTTACTCCCAAAGTACTGAACAGATCTTACCCAGAAACATTTCTTTGGAAAGCAGAGATTATAAGCTTTTTAATGATAGTATTCATGATAGAAAATATTCAAGAGTGAAGCAATGACAGATTTGGAAACTTAGATGAGCGTCTGCATGCACAATTTTCACAGCACGGCCGGCGAGCGTCTGATACGCCTACGATAGGCTCTTCACATGTTGAACTGTTCACAGTCAGTTCCACTGTTTAACTTCTTTGCAAATGTTGTACAATATGAATTACCATGCAAGCAATCCAAGCACTTCTCAAGTGTGTAACCACAAAAAAAGAACCAGGGTGATGAACATGAGCTGATTATTGTGTGTACATCAACAGTGGTTTCCGTAATGAGCAGCTGTGAACTGACAAACTGAGGTCAGGGAGAAGGATAGAAAGTGGCAGTGAAGAAAGTGGCAGGCTAAAAAAAAACAACCATGCGCCTCTAGAAAATTATGCGCTCATTGTACAACTTATTTTGATCTGACAGTAAAAAGAGTCTTACTACCACAATATGCAGAACAAAAAGCAAAATCAACCAATTTTAGAAATACCCAAATAATAAATAAAATATAAAATGATAAAAGTGATTGGAGAACATTAGTGGAAAAAAAGAGTGATTTTATATTATGTGCTGTTTAATATCCATGGAAGATGTGAATGTCTACCATGCACTTTGATCTGTCACAGGTTCTCTTACACACTGCTGCAAAGATTTTATCTGAAATCCTCTAAAATACAGAAGGTAGGGTTTGCAGGCAGTGTTGCCATCACAAAATTTATAAGCTAATCTACAGCCCTACTGACAACTATTCAATGACAAAAACAACAGTATTTACACTACCGTTCGAAAGTTTGGGGACACCCAGACAATTTTGTGTTTTCCATGAAAAGTCACACTTTTATTTACCACCATAAGTTGTAAAATGAATAGAAAATATAGTCCAGACATTTTTCTGGCCATTTTGAGCATTTAATCGACCCCACAAATGTGATGCTCCAGAAACTCAATCTGCTCAAAGGAAGGTCAGTTTTATAGCTTCTCTAAAGAGCTCAACTGTTTTCAGCTGTGCTAACATGATTGTACAAGGGTTTTCTAATCCTCCATTAGCCTTCTGAGGCAATGAGCAAACACATTGTACCATTAGAACACTGGAGTGAGAGTTGCTGGAAATGGGCCTCTATACACCTATGGAGATATTGCACCAAAAACCAGACATTTGCAGCTAGAATAGTCATTTACCACATTAGCAATGTATAGAGTGGATTTCTGATTAGTTTAAAGTGATCTTCATTGAAAAGAACAGTGCTTTTCTTTCAAAAATAAGGACATTTCAAAGTGACCCCAAACTTTTGAACAGTAGTGTATATTTGCAAAAGCTTTTTAAAAAATATTTATTGTGAAGGGTGGCACAGTGGTGTAGTGGTTAGCACTGTCGCCTCACAGCAAGAAGGTTCTGGGTTCAAGCCCAGTGGCCGGCAAGGGCCTTTCTGTGTGGAGTTTGCATGTTCTCCCCGTGTCCGTGTGGGTTTCCTCCGGGTGCTCCGGTTTCCCCCACAGTCCAAAGACATGCAGGTTAGGTTAATTGGTGGCTCTGAATTGACTGTGAGTGTGAATGGTTGTTTGTCTCTATGCGCAGCCCTGTGATGATCTGGTGTACTCATCCAGGGTGCACCCCGCCTCTTGCCCATAGGATAAGTGGTCACGGATAATGGATGAATGGAAATAAAACTGAAATAAGAGTTTCAGAGTTTCATATATTTGCCATACAGGAAAAGGTTGTTTACAGTAGATATAACAGTCTAAATCATCAGACATTGGCAACTTCTGTTGTTTTGGCTCCAGAACCTTATGATTAAAATGAGTCAATAACAGTTTAAAGTGCACAATGCCAGTTTTAACTGAAGGGTTTATAGCATACAAGTTGTTCTACCAAAGAAGAATGAAGTTAAATGTTTTGGAATGACCACTTCAAAGTCCTGACCTCAAACCAATAGAAATGTTGTAGAAGGACTCGTGAGGAAACCCACCAACATCCCAGAGTTTAAGTTGTTCTGTACAGAGCTAAAAGTCCTCCAAGTAGATGTGCAGGACTGATCAATAGTTAGTGGAAGTGTTTCACTGTAGTTATGGCTTCACAGGAGGGTACACATCAGATACTGAAAGCAAAGGTTCACATACTATTGCCACTCACAGATATGTAATATTGGATCATTTTCCTCAGTAAATAAATCCATGCATCCATTATCCATAACCACATCCTGTGCAGGGTCACGAGCCTATCCCAGCTGACTATGGGTGAAAGGCGGGGTATAAGATATCGGATGTGGTAAGGAACAGAGGTGGACAAAGTACCTAACTTCATTGCTTAAGTCAAAGTACAGATCCCGCTGGTCAAATGTTACTCCAATACAAGTGAAAGTTGTACAGTCAATTTTTTAACTTAAGTTAAAGTACTGAAGTACTTGCTTTTAAAAATACTAAGTATTAAAAGTACATTTTCTGTCAATGCATCATTGTATTATTCCCACAACGCTTACAAAACCTAATGCTGCTACCAAGGGCAGAAATGTGAATTCACAAAATGAACGCATGCTAGTCAGTGAAGCGCCACCTGGCCTGCTAGCAAACTCTTTTTAAACTCGAAATCACAATATGATTTCTACATTCTGTTTATTTGGCAAGATTATGCTGAAACATATTTCTGAAAGGACTTCAGATAAGTTAATGTTATTCATGTTATCATAACTCCATTTTTACATGCTAAGTAACAGTGTCCAAGTTAACTAGTTATGTGTAAACGTTAGCCGTGGACAAGGCTACGGCAACTTGGTGGGCAAATCCATAGAAAGTCATTTGACTAACCAGGCTGCATAGTTACGTTTGCAACATTATCGCTAGCTCTAAAAGCACAGACAACTTCGTTGCAAGCTTTTTCTTGGAATAAAACGTTTACAGACCTATGCTTCCGCAGGTTGGACAGCGAATTTTTGTAGGCTGTGATGTGGTTTGTTTTCACCAAACAAAGCAAACATTTAAAACAAAGTGTATCTTTAATCCTTTCAGAAAACTGAAACATGGGTTCCAGGTATGGCCACGAGTGCGTGCATTCCCCAGAAGAACCACCTCCTTTCATTCTTCCATCAACTGATTATGTTCAAATAAAGCTGTTGAGAAATAATTGAGCTTGATTTTATTCAGTCTATGGACAAGACGTGACCCTAGTGATTACTGACAGGCTGTCTCAGTGTCACTTGTGAAAAAAAAAAAAAACCCCAATCACGTTTTAGAAAAGAAAAAACATCCACTTTCAAAGCTGCTTCATAGTAATGAGTAACTTGATAGAAATGTAGTGGAGTGAAAAGTACGATATTTATCTTTCAAATGTAGTGAAGTTAAAGTCATAAGTTTCCAAAAAATAAAAATAAAAATACTCAAGTAAAGTACAGATACTCAAAAAGTGTACTTAAGTACAGTACTCAAGTAAATGCACTTTGTTACTGTCCACCTCTGATAAGGAAAGACTATTTGCACTTAATACAGAACCTCATGGCATTTACCAAATAAAAAATAAGAGATGTTTTCTCATGATAATGAGCTGTGTGTCTCATAATTATGAGATCGCATTTGGAGAATACTGTTTTAAGAAATGAAACATGATTAAACATGAAATCTGCTGTACTATCTACTTCATCTTTATAGGTGTGATAAGTGTTAGACTTGAAGGCTGAAAACTTAGAAACAGCTCTTGTGCATTCAGGGAAACCACACTTAAGAGATCCATTAGGCATAGAACTATGAGTTCACATGGGCCTGAAATATGCAAATGTATTGCTGCAGGTTTTGGCACATATGTTACAAATGATCATCTTTATACTGCAGCGTACAGCCCTTTACACCAAAATAATCTCACTAGTTCAATACAGACAGTCTACTCTCTCACAGGATAGTAAAATAACTCTGTCAAGACAGAAGCAGCCAGTTAGCTAACTTTATAACCTCAGTGAACTTTTCAAACTTTTTGGCTCTTATTTGCATCAGTGCATCAGCTGGAAATAACAAGCAGGTTTCCCCTCCCTGTGTGGGGCAAAAAGCAACAAGACACATCCTTTTTTATTTTTATTATTATTATTTTTTAACTTTAGGTAGCACCACAACAAATAGTAAAATGGAGGCTACCCTTATCAAAAAGAAGTATACTTCAAGTTAATTTTATTAAGTATACTTAAGTAAAGTTAAAGTATATTTCCTTAAGTATACTTTTGTGTACCAAGTATACTGATAATGTACTTACAGTATACTTGTAAGTAAACTAATATTATACTTCTTGGGACTAAATTGGCCCACTTTTAGTTTATAAAAAGTATACTTTAAGTCTAAGAGAAGTACGGTAAACTTTGAGTATACAACTAGTATTTTTTATTTTGTATTGCAAATATACCACAAGTAAACTTATATACTAATAGTTTGCTAGTTCTAGTATACTCGTAGTCCACTCTTTAGTTTGCAAAAGCATATGTCATAGTATACTGGAAATATACTATGAGTTTACTTGTTTTATACTTTGAGTCCACTTTTTTTTAGTTTACTAAAGCATATTTTGTAGTATACTGGAAATAGATGAACACACTTCTAGTCCACTTTTTAGTTGATAAAAGTATACTTTATAGCATACTGGAAATATACTGTTAGTTACTGGTTATATACATCTAGTCCACTTTTTAGTTTTGTACTGCAATTACTCTTCTAGGTATACTATTAGTTTTCTAGCCCTAAACCTTACCTCATGCACACTACCAGTAGACAACTTAAGTGTTTTGTACCTTAAGTTACAATGAAGTTATAAAGGCAAGAATTCACAAAATAACAACAGATACGCAGGATTAAGAACATATTCACTTCTTTAAAAATCAAAATTCAACACAACATTGTATTTAATGCCAAAGTGTAAAAACATGGCAATGACAACTGAAATTGACAACCAAGCTCTAAAGAAAAATAAATAAAGAAAACAATTTAATTATCCCACTCTGGAGAAATTAAAAAAAAAAAAAAAATCTTACATGGAACCACAGACATACCTAAGAGCCAACAATGCTGAAGCACAACTACAGGGCAAGTACACTTAAACATAAGGTACAAATATTTTAATACTTTATTACACTTTTGTTAAGTATATCTTGATCAAAAGTTTAAGCTTAATATACTTAGACTTTTCTATATGCTTTTCAGTATAAGCCAAGTATACTTATGTATAACTTTATTAAGCATATCTCTGATAAGTAAATAAAAAGTAAAGTGAAAGCATACTCTCTTATTTTTAGTTTAAAAGAAGTATACTAGAAGCACACTTGAATAAACTTCTTTTTTGTAAGACTCATCCCTTTCATTGATTTGATAACACGTCAAGTTTATTCATGGATAATTCAAAATATCATCCATCATTAAAAAGGGATATAAAAAAGTATATTAATATCATCATGATGTGGTCTCAGGTTCCAGGTGTTAAAGTAAAACCTATAGTGCCACCTTGAGGAACAATATTATGGGTTTATCACCTAGGTGTACTGATGAGTAATTTTTGCCAAGATCCAAGGTTCTCTCAAGTCAAGTTTATTTTTATAGCACTTTTAACAATATATATTGTCACAAAGCAGCTTTACAGAATTTGAATGACTTAAAACATGAGCTAATTTTATCCCTAATCTATCCCCAATGAGCAAGCCTGTGGCGACGGTGGCAAGGAAAAACTTTCTCAGACGACATGAGGAAGAAACCTCAAGAGGAACCGGACTCAAAAGGGAACCCATCCTCATTTGGGTGATAACAGACAACGTGATTATAAAATTTTTAACAGTTTTAACATGAAGTCAGTTTCGTTGATGCTATAACTCTTCACTGATGGAAACTTGAGTGCAAAACTGTTCATGACAACTGCAGTCCTAAAACACATCAATCACACATAAAACACATCAATCTTACTTTAGACATTTGATTGCAATGCAAATTAGAACAGGCTAAACTCAAATAACCAAGCTAGCATAACTTAGTTTGATTTGGCTGCTTATAAATGTAATCCTGTGGCTAAGAAATACTCAGCAAATAAATGAACACATTAAGACATAACATTTTATGCACTCAGGAGCTAAGGGGAGTAAACTAACTAACTAACTAACTAACTAACTAACTAACTAACTAACTAACTAACTAACATTTATGTGGCTAACACCAAGTAACATTAAGCAGTAATTTTGACTTTTTTATGCATCTGTTATTTTTGGCAAAATAAATAAATAAATGTCAATACAATGCAAATTCAACCCAAAATGGCATAACAGGGTAACACTGCCTAAAATAAAATGGTAATTACCTTGTTAAGTAAATCATAGGAGCAGGATGGATTACAGTGTGAAGTTAGCATAGGCCAGGAGGAAGGCAGCAGGTGGTTTGCCATCCAGTTAGATGCTGTAGACTCTGGTGAAAATCCATCCAGCCATCCATTATCTGTAGCAGCTTATCCTGTTCTACAGGGTCGCAGGCAATCTGGAGCCTATCCCAGCTGACTATGGGAGAGAGGCGGGGTACACCCTGGACAAGTCACCAGGTCATCGCAGGGCTGACACAGAGACAAACAACCATTCACACCTACGGTCAATTTAGAGCCACCAATTAGCCTAACCTGCATGTCTTTGGCCTGTGGGGGAAACCAGAGCGCCCAGAGGAAACCCACGCAGATACGGGGAGAACATGCAAACTCCACACAGAAAGGCCCTTGCTGGCCACTGGACTCGAACCCAGGACCTTCTTGCTGTGAGGCGACAGTGCTAACCACTACACCACCCTCTGGTGGAAATCATCTTCTTCAAATATTCCTCTTTTACTTCCTTCTTTTTTGAATAAAATTGCTGATGTATAATGTCTTGCACTTAGTTTTTAATTTCTTGATATTGACTATGTGCTAAATGTGATGGTGGGACCTGATGCAGCATGATTTTGCTCAGATGAGTTATGGGCGGGCTCAAGACTGACTGAAAAAATACTATAGTATACCGTAAGATTGCACAGCAGCTTACTGTTAATATTTTGTTCCTCAAAGTCAACAGAATTTACAGTATACAACTGTATTTATGAAGAACAGTTCATTACTGTACAAAATTTCCTGTATTTTTACAGCAGTGTACAGCCATATACAAAATTTAGTCTGTAAAATTTTATCCTTGAGGCGGTTGGGCCATAACAAAAGAATCCCACATCAGGTTCTACTCCTATCAACCAAGAACAGATCAAGTATTCTATGGCTACAAGTATGATGACACCTGATGCTTATACTGTATGTGCTCATTGAACATCTCATTGCAGATTTAGTTCCCTCTTTTCTGTTATAATAACCTCCATTCTTCTCAGAAGACCCTGCATTTGATTTGTCCATTCAGCCACAAGAGCATTAGCGAGGGCAGACACTGATGTCAAGAATGCCTGGGGTGCAGTCAGTGTTCCAATTCATCCCAAAGATGTTCACTGGGGTTGAGGTCAGGGCTCTGTGCAGGACACTTGAATTTTTCCAGTCTGAATTTGTGGAATCGTGTCTTTATGGACCTCACTTTGTGACCAAGGACATTGCCATTCTGGAACAGGTTTGAACAGCTTAGTTCCTGTGAAGGAAAACTGTAGTGCTATAGCATACAAAGACGTTCTATACAACGCTGTGCTTTTAACTTTGTGGCAATTATTTGAGCAAGGCCACATATGGCTGTGCTGATCTTCTGGCTATATATTTAATGTTGACAGTTGTATGGGGAAAGTTATCTGTACAATCTTGTGTTTTGAAGATGTTTAACTTGATTTTCTTGTCAGTACCTTAGATTATTGCAGTTATCCACATGTCATTTACATGTTTTTCGACAGTAGTGCTGTCAAGGAAGTAGTTTCAGACTGCCTATGAAATAAAATGTGTCTTTATGCCATGCATAGACGGAAATACAGACTGAGTTTTTGCTGTTAATTGTAATGAAGTGAAACATGAATGAAAGAGCCATTTGCAAAAAAAAAAAGAGAAAAACAGCATGTAGTGTTGCCGCTACAGGGTCTCTAGTTTGATCCTGAACTCAAGTTATTGTCGGTATGGTATATCACATCGGTATTTCCCTGTGTCTGTATGGGTTTCCTCTTGGTTGTCAACTTTCCCAAAAAATATACCGCTAGGTGGCTTGGCTTTGCTAGGTATGAATGAGCCGATGACTGTGCATATACGGTACATGTTACTCTGCAGTGGACTGGCATTCCACCCCTGGTGTATTTCTGCCTCATGTTTAGTGTTCTTGGGATAAACTCCAGATTCACTGCAACCCTGACCAGAATACAATGGTTAGCAACGATGAATTAATGATTTTAACATAAAATGAGCTTTTAACTAATAGGGTAATGTTGTAGAGCAAAGAAATGTTGTAGAGTAAAGATGCCTTCAAAAATAACCAAATTAAATGTTTCTACATTACAAAATACTATAAAGAGCAGTAAACAGTATTAAATGAAACAAAGCTGATATTTGGTGTGACAACACTTTGCTTTAAAAATAGTAGTCTCAGGTACAATGAGTGCAGTTTTATAAGGAAATTAGCTGGGAAGTTTTATTGAACATCTTGCAGAACCAGTGTTCTTCTGGACACTTTGACTCTCGCACTTGCTTCTTAATTTTGCACCAAAACCCAGTAGCCTTCATTATGTTTCTTTTTTAATCTGAAAAGTGGGCTCTAATGGAATATGATTTTTTCTGTACTGGCAAACAAACTAATACAACCCCGATTCCAAAAAAGTTGGGACAAAGTACAAATTGTAAATAAAAATGGAATGCAATGATGTGGAAGTTTCAAAATTCCATATTTTATTCAGAATAGAACATAGATGACATATCAAATGTTTAAACTGAGAAAATGTATCATTTAAAGAGAAAAATTAGGTGATTTTAAATTTCATACCAGCAATACATCTCAAAAAAGTTGGGACAAGGCCATGTTTACCACTGTGAGACATCCCCTTTTCTCTTTACAACAGTCTGTAAACGTCTGGGGACTGAGGAGACAAGTTGCTCAAGTTTAGGGATAGGAATGTTAACCCATTCTTGTCTAATGTAGGATTCTAGTTGCTCAACTGTCTTAGGTCTTTTTTGTCGTATCTTCCGTTTTATGATGCGCCAAATGTTTTCTATGGGTGAAAGATCTGGACTGCAGGCTGGCCAGTTCAGTACCCGGACCCTTCTTCTACACAGCCATGATGCTGTAATTGATGCAGTATGTGGTTTGGCATTGTCATGTTGGAAAATGCAAGGTCTTCCCTGAAAGAGACGTCGTCTGGATGGGAGCATATGTTGCTCTAGAACCTGGATATACCTTTCAGCATTGATGGTGTCTTTCCAGATGTGTAAGCTGCCCATGCCACATGCACTAATGCAACCCCATACCATCAGAGATGCAGGCTTCTGAACTGAGCGCTGATAACAACTTGGGTCGTCCTTCTCCTCTTTAGTCCGAATGACACGGCGTCCCTGATTTCCATAAAGAACTTCAAATTTTGATTCGTCTGACCACAGAACAGTTTTCCACTTTGCCACAGTCCATTTTAAGTGAGCCTTGGCCCAGAGAAGACGTCTGCGCTTCTGGATCATGTTTAGATACGGCTTCTTCTTTGAACTATAGAGTTTTAGCTGGCAACGGCGGATGGCACGGTGAATTGTGTTCACAGATAATGTTCTCTGGAAATATTCCTGAACCCATTTTGTGATTTCCAATACAGAAGCATCCCTGTATGTGATGCAGTGCCGTCTAAGGGCCCGAAGATCACGGGCACCCAGTATGGTTTTCCAGCCTTTGACCCTTACGCACGGAGATTCTTCCAGATTCTCTGAATCTTTTGATGATATTATGCACTGTAGATGATATGTTCAAACTCTTTGCAGTTTTACACTGTCAAACTCCTTTCTGATATTGCGCCACTATTTGTCGGTGCAGAATTAGGGGGATTGGTGATCCTCTTCCCATCTTTACTTCTGAGAGCAGCTGCCACTCCAAGATGCTCTTTTTATACCCAGTCATGTTAATGACCTATTGCCAATTGACCTAATGAGTTGCAATTTGGTCCTCCAGCTGTTCCTTTTTTGTACCTTTAACTTTTCCAGCCTCTTATTGCCACTGTCCCAACTTTTTTGAGATGTGTTGCTGTCATGATATTTCAAATGAGCCAATATTTGGCATGTTTCAAAATGTCTCACTTTCGACATTTGATATGTTGTCTATGTTCTATTCTGAATACAATATCAGTTTTTGAGATTTGTAAGTTATTGCATTCCGTTTTTATTTACAATTTGTACTTTGTCCCAACTTTTTTGGAATCGGGGTTATATTTAGAAACGTAAAATGGTTTTGTATATATATATATATATATATATATATATATATATATATATATATATACACACACACACACACACACACACAGTGGTGCTTGAAAGTTTGTGAACCCTTTAGAATTGTCGATATTTCTGCATAAATATGAGCTAAAACATCATCAGATTTTCACACAAGTCCTAAAAGTAGATAAAGAGAACCCAGTTAAACAAATGAGACAAAAATATTATACTTGGTCATTTATTTATTGAGGAAAATGATCCAATATTACATATCTGTGAGTGGCAAAAGTATGTGAACCTCTCGGATTAGCAGTTAATTTGAAGGTGAAATTAGAGTCAGGTGTTTTCAATCAATTGGTATGACAATCAGGTGTGAGTGGGCGCCCTGTTTTATTTAAAGAACAGGGATCGATCAAAGTCTGATCTTCACAATACATGTTTGTGGAAGTGCATCATGGCACGAACAAAGGTTTCTGAGGACCTCAGAAAAAGCATTGTTGATGCTTATCAGGCTGGAAAAGGTTACAAAACCATCTCTAAAGAGTTTGGACTCCACCAATCCACAGTCAAACAGATTATGTACAAATGGAAGAAATTCAAGACCATTGTTACCCTCCCCAGGAGTGGTCGACCAACAAAGATCACTCCAAGAGCAAGGCGTGTAATAGTTGGCGAGGTGACAAAGGACCCCAGGGTAACTGAAGGCCTCTCTCACATTGGCTAATGTTAATATTTATGAGTCCACCATCAGGAGAACACTGAACAACAATGGTGTGCATGGCAGGGTTGCAAGGAGAAAGCCACTGCTCTCCAAAAAGAACATTGCTGCTCGTCTGCAGTTTGCTAAAGATCACATGGACAAGCCAGAAGGCTATTGGAAAAAGTTTTGTGGATGGATGAGACCAAAATAGAACTTTTTGGTTTAAATGAGAAGTGTTATGTTTGGAGAAAGGAAAACACTGTATTCCAGAATAAGAACCTTATCCCATCTGTGAAACATGGTGGTGGTAGTATCATGGTTTGAGCCTGTTTGGCTGCATCTGGGCCAGGACGGCTTGCCATCATTGATGGAACAATGGATTCTGAATTATACCAGCGAATTCTAAAGGAAAATGTCAGGACATCTGTCCATGAACTTAATCTCAAGAGACATTGGGTCATGCAGCAGAACAATGACCCTAAACACACAAGTTGTTCTACCAAAGAATGGCTAAAGAAGAATAAAGTTCATGTTTTGCAATGGCCAAGTCAAAGTCCTGACCTTAATCCAATCGAAATGTTGTGGAAGGACCTGAAGCGAGCAGTTCATGTGAAGAAACCCACCAACATCCCAGAATTGAAGCTGTTCTGTACAGAGGAATGGGCTAAAATTCCTCCAAGCCGGTGTGCAGGACTGATCAACAGTTACCGGAAATGTTAAGTTGCAGTTATTGCTGCACAAGGGGGTCACACCAGATACTGAAAGCAAAGGTTCACATACTTTTGCCACTCACAGATATGTAATATTGGATCATTTTCCTCAATAAATAAATGACCAAGTATGATATTTTTGTATCATTTGTTTAACTGTGTTCTCTTTGTCTACTTTTAGGACTTATGTGAAAATCTGATGATGTTTTAGCTCATATTTATGCAGAAATATCGAAAATTCTAAAGGGTTCACAAACTTTCAAGCACCACTGTATATATATATATATATATATATATATATATATATATCCATCCATTATCTGTAGTCGCTTATCATGTGCAGGGTCGCGGACAAGCTGGAGCCTATCCCAGGTGACTATGGGTGAGAGGCAGGGTATACCCTGGACAAGTCACCAGGTCATCGCAGGGTTGACATATGGAGACAAACAACCATTCACACTCACGGTCAATTTAGAGCTACCAATTAGCCTAATCTGCATGTCTTTGGGGGAAACCAGAGGAAACCCATACAGACTCCACACAGAAAGGCCCCCATCGGCCACTGGGCTCGAACCCAGGACCTTCTTGCTGTGAGGCGACAGTGCTATCCACTACATCACTGTGCCTCTCTCTCTCTCTCTCTCTCTCTCTCATATGAGAGTGCCTTCCACAATTATTGGCACCCCCTGTAAAGATTAGTAAAAAGGGAAAAAGGGCTCGAAAAAATCCAGCTTTTGGTTAATTAGCTTCATCTCACACTGAAAAAAAATGAGAGAAAACCGACCTTTAATTGACAAATTTATTCAGAGAAAAACAAATCCCTCATCAAGAAATAAAAAAATTCAACAAAAACACATCTGCCACAATTATTGGCACGCCTGGAAATTATTGTGAACACAATGTAACTAAAGTATGTTTCCCATTAAATGGTACATGTTTGAGTTGATTGGAGTGTGTAGGAACTCTCAAGCAAGAATCCTTGACTTCTTGATTAACTGGGGAACAAATATGAGGTGATACAGAGGCTAAGTTCCCTTAGTCATCCATCAACATGGGAAAGAAGAGAACACACAAACAAAATGAGGGAGAAGTTCGGAGATATATATATTATATATATATATATATATAAATAAACTCCCCAAGGATCATTGTTGGTGAAAAGTAAAATCTTGGGGTTTCCAAGTCTCCATAACCACCATCAGACTCCACCTCCATGCCAAAAGATTATCTGAAGGTATGGGAGAAAAGAAGTATTTTCTTGTCCATTAACAACAAATGTAAGCACCTGATATATGCAAAATTCTATTACAACTTTGACTGGAACCATGTTCTATGGTCTGATGTAACAAAATGGAGCTTTATGGCAAAAAAAAAAAAAACTCAAGGTGGGTGTAGGTGCAATAGGCTTATCGAATCAGTCTCATGTAAAAAGGGATCAGTCTCAAATTCATTAATCATTAATTCAAGTGTCTACTGGTTTATAGCTAAACTATTAAAATCAATGGAATAACAGTGGTGATGCTGCTATAGTTTGTGAGTATTGTAGCTCTAATGTAATATGTTTATTCTAGATCTATAATATTCATAACAACCAAATAGGTGAAGGCAATTAGAATACTTGTTTGGCAGAGGTTGGCACTCAGTGAATGTTGTAGCAATAGACAGGACACAGTTTATTCCAAAGATACCATTTATTGAAATAGCTGACACGAATTAGCAAACTAATACTGATGAGATATAGCAACAATAGCAGCCAAGGAATAATTCAATATAAATGGTGATACACTGTATACAGGTAATACTCAGTAGTGTATAGAGCAATAGTCAGTAGTAAGTAGAATAATAACGAGTAGTAAACAGAATAAGAAATCAGCAGTGAATATGATGATAACTAAGGCACTAATGGTGATCAGAAGTAATAGGCTATATGCAAGTTTACAGTGTAGGGGCGAGTGGATGTTAAAATGTGAGAGGGAAATCATGTGTTTGTGTGTCTGTGTGAGAGTGTGTGTGTGAGAGTGTAGGTGTGTGCACAGCTGCACACTAACGAGATGAGGAGGTGCTAGGGAGAGAGGGCGTGCGCAAACGCACAACAAGGAGGAGGGGAGTGAGGCTGTGTGCGCGTGCAAGCGAGATAGGTGTGGTATGTGAATGTAATGTGTGAGCCTTTGTGCTAGGCTTCGCCTAAAAGGGGATGGCCAACAAGGAGAGCGCACGAGGGAGAGACAAAGGATCTGTAGCTTAAAACTAGTCCAGCTAGGCCTTAAACCCAAACTTCTACTCAACCTTTAGCTACTCCTGAAATCCCAATGTTGAGGGGTGTAGTGCAACGGAGGGAATTAAAGAGAGAGAGAGAGAGAGAGAGAGAGAGAGAGAGAGAATGAAAAGAACCCTATATGTCCAAATCAACACAAAAATGGTTTGCTGATCACAGAATCAACGCATGCACAATCTAACTAAATACAGATAGTAAACAAAGCAAATCAAGCAACACGCGGTCTAAGACTGACTTTCATGTGAATCAAAATGCGTACATTTAAACCATGAATGACTTCAAATAAACACTCTTTACATTAACTAGCCACAACTAAGACTAACAATTGCCCAGATGCCAGCCTTACTTGAGATCACTCTTGCTTGGTGACTGAAAGTGCACCGTCTGTTATCTGAAGACAGCGTGGAGCGCAGGTCCAGGGAGAAAACAGTTCTGTTCCTTCTTGCTTTTACAGCTCGTCAGCTGAAGATCTTCAATGTCCCGTCTGTCGTCTGATGATCTGGAAGGAATCTTGTTTGTTGACGTTGCGAAAGGGAAAAGGGATCCGGTCACTTTTTCACTTTAAAATACCGCGTGGGCTACAGTAACTAACCGGTTCAGTTATTACTGCAACTATGCGAAGATCAAATACATTGACCTTTGGCTAATGGTCCGGTACCAATAGCTCGTTCTTTGTCCTTTGTTCTCCTGTAGCACAGATGCAACGACATCTCTTTCACGCGTGGAAACCCACTGCCAGAGAGACTGAATTTCAATTCCGCCGCGGGTTTAAAGCACAGTCGTGACGTCACTGTATTTGGTATCCGGTATCATCTCTGTATCCAATACCATTACAGGGAGTCAGAAGAATGGGCGGAGATAGAACATGGCATCGAGTACAGGGATTGGTGTGTTCAATGCTGTACAGTGGAAGGGAGAAGAAGGTTCATAAAGTGAAGCAGGGAATTGGTTACTATGGCTACGGCATGGCAGCCCCCCCCCACATGGGTTTGGTGTAAAAAGAAGGATGACTATAAAAATGAAAAGAACCCTATATGTCCAAATCAACACAAAAATGGTTTGCTGATCACAGAATCAAGGTTCTTCCGTGGCCATCTCAGTCTCCTGACCTGAACCCCAGTGGAAATCTGTGGGCTGAGCTGAAGAGGAGAGAGCACAAGAGAGGACTGAGGACCCTGGATGATCTGGAGAGATTGTGTAAAGATAAATGATCTCAGATGCCCTGTTCTGTATCTCCAACCTTATAAAATGTTATAGGAGAGATTCTGTGCTGTTTTACTGGCATAGGGAGGTTGTACAAAGTATTAAATGCAGGGGCATTAATAGTGGCACATGTGTTTTTATTGAAAGTAATTATTGCTTGAGGAGGGATTTGTTTTTTTTTCTCTGGATACATTTATTTCAATTCAAGGTTGGATTTTTCTCATTGTTCTCAGTATGAGATGAAGCGATTTCACCAAAAGCTGGATTTTTTTTTTTTTACCCTTTTTACTAATCTTTACAAGGGATGCCAATAATGGTGGCAGGCACTATACACACACACACACACACACACACACACACACACACACAAGTGCATGTCAAACAATTAGAATATCACGAAAAAAAAAATTCCATCCATTATTTAAGAAAGTGAAAATTTAATATATTCTAGACTTATTACATGTAAACTAAAATATTTCAACCATTTTTCTATTTTAAGTTTGATAATTATGGCCTAGAGTGCAAAAAAAAAATCTTAAAATATTAGAATTTCATTTTGTGTTTGAACAGCATACGGTAAATAGCATGTATCTCTGAGTCTAGTTCAGTACACACAACCCCAATCATGGGGAAGACTGCTGACTTGACAGCTGTCCAGAAGACGATCATCGACACCCTCCACAAGGAGGGTAAGTCACAGAAGGTCATTGCTTAAAAGCCTGGCTGGAAAAGGTGCACAAGCAATAGGGATGACTGCAGCCTTGAGAGGATTGTCACGAAAAGTCGATTCAAGAACTTGGGAGAGCTTCACAAGGAGTGGACTGAGGCTGGTGTCAGTGCATCAAGAGCCACCACACACAGACGTCTTCAGGAAAGGGGCTACAACTGTTGCATTCCTAATATCAAGCCACTCCTGAACCAGAGACAACATTAGAAGTGTCTTAGATTAGCTAGTTAATGCTAGCTTAGATTCCAGTTAAGGGAGTTATGCAGAGGGGTAGTACCTTTCCGAGATGGCCTTCTAGGGGCGTCCTCGACTGGTCCTCCTGCACCCAGCACTATGTGATGCATAAAATAGCGCCTTTCGCAGTTGTTGTTCTGCAACTAGCCTCTCCATAGTGAAGACCGTCCGTGCGTGGTGAAGAGCCACATCCTTCGCGAGGTAACTCTGTTAATATGCATGGGCATAGACCGAACACGGCGGATCTAGAGGTGACCCAACCTCGATAAAAAGTACCTCTACTCTTTACGGGGTAGTTGTAGTTCCTGTGGCGATCATTGATAAACTGATGGCTCGGCAGAGAGATCATCGCAGCTTCGCGGAAGATCATCCAGTATGACAACGGGAAGGTGCATTGCTCCAGTTAGCGGAGAACCGTAAAACATATTCAGGTGTGACGAGCCGTTTATGTATTCAGCCATTAGAAAAAACATGACAAAGTCCGATTATAGCTCCAAGGTTAAAGCCCTTGAAAACCGGCCAATCATGCGGTCTGACAATGCAGTTCCTGCATTTAATGACGAGCCTGTCCTCAACCCAGTGGAGGAGGGGCATGTTCCTGCGGGGCGGGCAGGTTCTGATCGTCGCAAACCGAAGAAAGGCCTTTCCAAACCAACTAAAGCTTACAAAATTGCAACATTCAACTGCAGAACACTCCAACATCTGTCACCGCAAACAGAGCTTGATAAACTCATCTCATCTCATCTCATTATCTCTAGCCGCTTTATCCTTCTACAGGGTCGCAGGCAAGCTGGAGCCTATCCCAGCTGACTACGGGCGAAAGGCGGGGTACACCCTGGACAAGTCGCCAGGTCATCACAGGGCTGACACATAGACACAGACAACCATTCACACTCACATTCACACCTACGGTCAATTTAGAGTCACCAGTTAACCTAACCTGCATGTCTTTGGACTGTGGGGGAAACCGGAGCACCCGGAGGAAACCCACGCGGACACGGGGAGAACATGCAAACTCCACACAGAAAGGCCCTCGCCGGCCCCGGGGCTCGAACCCAGGACCTTCTTGCTGTGAGGCGACAGCGCTAACCACTACACCACCGTGCCGCCCGCTTGATAAACTGTTGAATGATTATACCATCGACATTACATGCATACAGGAACACCGATTTGTTCACAAAGACACTGATCCTGAAATAGTTAACCGCAATCTTGGATCAACAACATTGTTTACTTCATCAGCCATTCGAAACAGCTGTGGCGCCTCGATACATGGTGTTGGCATAGCAATAAACTTGAAATTACTGCCTCTTCTTGTATCTGTGAAAAAACATGACGAGCACATTATGTCTGCTACATTCAAAGGTAATCCCAAGACCACGGTTATTGCTTGCTATTCTCCTCACAACAGTATGGAGGAGGACATTGTTGCAGACTTCTACTCGAAATTGAGCCACGTTGTCGAGGATGTTCCATCTCACTCCATGCTTTTTATCGGAGGCAATATGAATGCACAAATCAGCATAGGTTTCTCCTATCACACTACATCTAATCAGAATGGTTTGCTTCTTCTCGATTTTATTCAACAACACAACCTCGTCATTGGAAATACATCATTCCAAAAGCCACCAAGAAAACTGTGGTCATATAGGTCACCAAAGGGTGTGCTATCTCAAATCGATTTCGTCATCTATCGTAAGCACTGGCGTAACAGCATCAATGAATGTCGTGCCTTCTCATCCTCCAATCCTGTCGGCAGTGATCATCGTATGGTAACTGCAACTGTTAAGCTCAGCTTACGGCACCCTGTACAACCTGTCAAGAAAAAGCTCTTCTGGCAGGCACTTACGAATGATAAAGACCTTACAACTCGTATTGACAACACAATCTCTACACGTTTTAACAATTTGCCTGCAGCCAAACAAGATTATACATCTTTTGTTTCAATTGCAACAACAGTAGGTGCAGAACTCCTTCCATCAAGACCACCAAGACCTACAAAAACAGTAGGTATGGAACCAGTCACAGCTGCATGCAAGACTACTCTTCGAGCATCAACGCAGAACATTCAGTCTGCTCAGAACAACCTCCGAAAAAACTTTTGACCACTATGAGGATATGCGAATTAATAACATCTTGCGTTCCTTCGAAACTCCAGCAGCACCTTCTGTCATAAAGAATGCTTGGGATCTAGTTAAAACGTTATCAGGGAAAAAGTCGCGGAGTACCATGTTTATTGAAGGTGATGACCGACTTAAGACATGGGAGAATCACTTCAAAAATCTACTGAACGCTGATCCAACTTCTGAAACCGATACACCTCCTGTTGAGAAAATATTTGATATTTTCACCTCGATAGAAAGTGGTGATCTGACTCAGGAAGAAGTAGACACTGCTGTGCGTCAGTTGAAAAACGGAAAAGCACCGGGTCTTGATGGATTACCTCCTGAGTTTTGGAAAATGCCAGAAGTAAGAAAGATTCTGCTTTCATTCTGTATTCAGACATTCCATGGGGACCGTCCAAAGGAATGGGGTATATCTGGACTAACACCGATACCGAAGAAAGGAGATCTTACAAAAACCGACAACTACAGAGGGATTTCACTTTCTCAAGTAGCAGCCAAGATCGACAACCGTTGTCTGCTTAACTGGATTCGTCCTGTCATCGATAAAGTTTTGCAGCCAAATCAGAATGGATTCCGTAAGGGACAATCAATCACTTCTCATATTCTAGCTCTTCGAAGGATTGTTGAAGAACTGAAAAATCATAAGAAGGAAGCTGTCATAACTTTCATCGATTTCCGTAAGGCTTTCGATTCCATCAATCGCGACAGAATGATCGAAATATTAGCGGCATACGGAATTCCTCCACGTGTCATAAATGCAATTCATGTGATGTACAAAGACACGACCGCAGTAGTGATAACACCAAAAGGAGAGACAAATGCTTTCAAGATATGCACTGGTGTTCTTCAAGGAGACCCGCTTGCTCCTTTCCTATTTATAATCGTACTTGACTATGCTCTTCGCACTTCAATTACCAGTAGCGATGGGCTTACATTCAAACGACGTCGCAGCAGCAGGAACCCTGCTGAGGTTCTAGCTGACTTAGACTATGCTGACGACATTGCACTCCTCGAAGATTGCATCGAATCTGCTCAAGATCTTCTCAAAAGAGTGGAGAAAGCCTGTCAAGATGTTGGTCTATACCTGAATGCACCAAAGACAAAGTATATGCATTTAAATCCATCCACTGATGCAAAGTTGATTTCATCAGACGGTTCAAAAATTGACTGTGTTGATGATTTCAAGTGCCTTGGTAGCTATTCTGAAACTGAGCATGATATGAATGTTAGAATTGCGCTAGCTTGGAGTGCCCTGCATTCATTACAGAAAGTTTGGAAGTCTCCAATCAAGAAGAAAACCAAAACAAAAGTCTTCAAAGCATGTATAGAGTCAATACTTCTATACGGCTCTGAGTCGTGGACGCTAAATGCAGCACGACGAAGGCATCTCGATGGCACATTTACTAGAATGCTACGATTTGCTTACAACATCTCGTGGAAAAGCCATCCCACGAACAAGTCACTGTATGGTCCCTTGCCTCTTGTATCTGTGGTTGTGAGTCGGAGACGACTAGCACTTGCAGGACATGTTACTCGTCACGATGAACCTGCCGGGAGACTTTTACTCTGGTCTCCGGATGCTAAGAGGCGAATTGGTCGTCCATGGTCACCTTGAAATCCATCATTGAAGATGAAACTGGTTTGAAGGGAACTGAATTGCTGTCTGCTATGACCAACTGCGATCTATGGAATTCGAACTTTGTTGTTGTTTCACCAGCGCCTACTGGCATTGGATGAACCAAGTCAAGTCAAGATTAGCTAGATTAGATTAGATAAAACTTTATTGATCCCTTTGGGAGGGTTCCCTCAGGGAAATTAAGATTCCAGCAGCATCATTACAGATAAACAGAGAAAAGAAATAGAGAAAACTTCGAGATAATTTATTTTAAGTATTTACATATACAAATATAAAAAGAATAAGATATGGGGAAGAGAGGAAGGGGGAGAGAGAGGAGGGAAAAAAGGGGGAGAAGGGGGGGCAGCAGGAGAGATATTGCACTTTATATTGCACATTGTCCGGTATTGCTTATTGTTAGGCTAGGCTACTGCTCCTTCCCGTCCTCTGTCCTCCTGTTACCCCTCCCCCCCAGAGAGGAGTTGTACAGTCTGATGGCATGAGGGACAAAGTAGTTTTTAAGTCAGTTCATCCTGCACTTGGGAAGGAGCATTCTGTCACTGAACAGGCTCCTCTGGTTGCTGATGACGGTGTACAGAGGGTGACTGGCATCGTCCATGATGTTCAATAGTTTGTCCATAGACCTCTTCTCTGCCACCGTCACCAGAGAGTCCAGCTTCATGCCAACCACAGAGCCGGCCCGCCTGATCAGTTTGTCTAGCCTGGATGTGTCCTTCTTGGATGTGCTGCCCCCCCAGCACACCACGGTGTAAAACAGGACACTGGTGACCACAGACTGATAGAACATCCACAGGAGTTCTTACCTGGGCTAAGGAGAGAAAGAACTGGACTGTTGCTCAGTGATCCAAAGTTCTCTTTTCAGATGAAAGTAAATTTTGCATTTCATTTGGAAATCAAGGTCCTAGAGTCTGGAAGAAGAGTGGAGAGGCACAGAATCCAAGGTGTCTGAAGTTCAGTGTTAACTTTCCACAGTCTGTGATGGTTTGGGGTGCAATGTCATCTGCTGATGTTTTTCCACTGTGTTTTATCAAGTTCAAAGTCAATGCAGCTGTCTACCAGCAGATTTTACAGCACTTCATGCTTCCATCTGCTGACAAGCTTTATGGAGATGCCGATTTCCTTTTCCAGCAGGACTTAGCACCTGCCCACATTGCCAAAACTATTACCGAGGAAAAGGAAACAGAAGAGAGAATCCCCCTCCTCCTAAACAGTCAACAATTGAAAGAAGCTGCCATACAAGCTTGGAAATCATCACAAGAATGTAACATTTTGGTGATTTCAGTGGATCACTGACTTGATGCATTTATTACAAGCAAGAGATATGCAATTAAATATTCATTGTTATTGAATTTACTTTAATTTATTTTAAGACTTGCTGTTAATATACTTCTGCTCTTGTTATAGATGTTTATTTTATCCATCCATTGCCCGTAACCTCTTATCTTGTGCAGGGTCACAGACAAGCTGGAGCCTATCCCAGCTGACTATAGGAGTCTGTATCGCTGCTTTGTGACAATGTCTATTGTTTAAAGTGCTATAAAAATAAATAAACTTGACTTGAGAAGCAGGATACACCTTAGACAAAGTCTCCAGGTCATTGCAGGGCTGACACATAAAGACAAACAACCATTCACACCTATGGTCAATTTAGAACCACCAATTAGCCTAACGTGCATGTCTTTGGACTGTTGGGGAATCGGGAGCAAACCCACGCAAACATGAGGAGATCATGAAAACTCCACACAGAAAGGTCCTCATTGGCCACTGGGCTCAAACCCAGAACCTTCTTGCTGTGAGGGGACAGTGCTAACCACTACACTACCATGTCACCCTGTTTATTTTATAACTTCTGCATTATTGAGTCAGTACAAAAACATTTTATATTTCTGAACATTACTTTTCAAAAAAAATGTTACAGAAAATGCTTGCAAATCAGTAAAAAAGGAACATATTACACCACAGAACACCTTTCAGACATCCATCCATCAATCCATTATATAAACCACTTTTCTGTCAGGATCGCAGGGGAGCTGGAGCCAATTGCAGGTGACCTTTGGCGATAGGTACACCCTGGGAAGGTCGCTAATCTATCGCAGGGCTGACACAGAGGTGAACAACCATTCACACCTTTGGGCAATTTAAAGTAACCTCATCTCATCTCATTATCTCTAGCCACTTTATCCTGTTCTACAGGGTCGCAGGCAAGCTGGAGCCTATCCCAGCTGACTACGGGCGAAAGGCAGGATACACCCTGGACAAGTCGCCAGGTCATCACAGGGCTGACACATAGACACAGACAACCATTCACACTCACATTCACACCTATGGTCAATTTAGAGTCACCAGTTAACCTAACCTGCATGTCTTTGGACTGTGGGGGAAACCGGAGCACCCGGAGGAAACCCACGCGGACACGGGGAGAACATGCAAACTCCGCACAGAAAGGCCCTCGCCGGCCACGGGGCTCGAACCTGGACCTTCTTGCTGTGAGGCGACAGCGCTAACCACTACACCACTGTGCTGCCCTTACTCATATCATTTGACTTAATGCAAGATTTAAAAAAAGCCCTCACCAGACCACAGGAACTGACTAATCATCTGTTGAACGTCTAATCAGTCTGACATTTTTTATCCATACATTCTTAAGACTTTTAAGCATTTTACACTGAGCTGTAATACGGAGTCCTTCCTGTGGTGAAGCCTGTGTAAAAGGTGTGCATGTGTGCGTATGTGTGTAGGGGGGGGTATATGGAAGAGATGCAAGGAGGGACACAGGCAGTGAGGGGGTGGGACCCAAAGGCTAAAAAAAAAAAAAAAAGGAAGTCCTATGTGTATAAAAGTGTGTCTTTTACTTCAGAACATGCTTGCTGAGGCTTGCTTGGCTCCCCTGAAACCCAGCCTCTAAATAGGGAGGTGAAGTTTTCCTGTAGATATTGTGTGTGTGTACCGTAGCTCTCTCTCACTGTGCGCCTCATCTTTTTACATCCTGTTGAGTGGGAGGAGGGATGGACAGTGGATTCATCTGAAATGGGACAAACAAATGAAAAAAGGAAATACAAAACAAGTGTCTGAAGAGGGTTCCCTCCCTTATACTGCCTCTGCCTCTCAGACTTGAGAGAGAGAAACTTCAGACCAAAAGGTGTGAAATTTGAGGAAGAAGGCGAGAGAACAAACCCGTAGTCTGCAGTTTAGGTCAGTATTTTGGGTAGGGGGCTTTAAGGGGGAAAAATGCCTCTTTCTTATAATATTTGACCTGACACATGAACTTTGTAGAGATATTATATTGCTGTGTGTATATTGGTAAAAGAAGTTTAATAGATTGAAATTGTACAATGTTGGGTGTATCCATGAACATGCTGGGAACATTTACACTGGAAAATGATTCTGCGCTTCTACTGTGTGCTTCAGATGTTTTTAGGACTGAACCATATGTTCTAGGATTGTGTGTGTGTGAATAGCTATGATCTGTGCTATAACAATAGATTTTTGACTTGACTGTGGCTGCGTGGGTGTGACACGTGTTGGTGTCATGCGTATTTTTTGTTTGATAGTATAACTACTGAGACTATTTCACATGCAGGATAAGTCTCAATCTATTTCAGCATCTGAGCCTTCAAATCATATTTGCATCAGTTGTATATTCTATGTTGGACAATGTTGTAGGAAATGCAATTTGTTAGTTATCTGTACAATAGCTACAGTTATTTGTAGAACTGTTGTGCATAATTAGCAGGAAAAAAAGTAATTTCCTATGAAATGTTGCAGCATCAAAGGTACACTTTTAGATCAGGAATTTATAAATTATACATATAACTGCTCTGCAACTTAGGCATCCTTTATGACAAACCCTTATTATCTCATCTCATCATCTCTAGCCGCTTTATCCTTCTACAGGGTCGCAGGCAAGCTGGAGCCTATCCCAGCTGACTACGGGCGAAAGGCGGGGTACACCCTGGACAAGTCACCAGGTCATCACAGGGCTGACACAGACACAGACAACCATTCACACTCACATTCACACCTACGCTCAATTTAGAGTCACCAGTTAACCTAACCTGCATGTCTTTGGACTGTGGGGGAAACCGGAGCACCCGGAGGAAACCCACGCGGACACGGAGAGAACATGCAAACTCCGCACAGAAAGGCCCTCGCCGGCCACGGGGCTCGAACCCGGACCTTCTTGCTGTGAGGCGACAGCGCTAACCACTACACCACCGTGTCCCCACCATTATTATTATTATTATTAGCTTATGGTGATTAGCTCATTTGATGCCTGTCTCTCATGGATTGTCTAAAAATGTAAGCTGAGCTTTCACACTTTACTGCAGCCTAAGATGACCTATAGAACAATATGGTGGTGGTTCTTTTATGTATATTTGCTGAAGAATGAATTCAGTCTGTGCACATTGTACTACACATACCAGGAAGTATAGTTTGAATTGCATTAGTAAATAATCATTCAGTTGCCTAACTGGAGAATGACCTGATAGTTCAATGACTTATGGCAAATTTATTATAGACTTGCCACCAGATCCTGAACGTAAAGTCCACGTTAAGCTTGAGCAATGCCCAGCTTCTTAAGTTCTTAACTTATTAAGTTGTCCTCAGAGTCACCGTAGGAATACTGAAATGAGCTGAAGATGATCTTGATGATAAATATGAATACAAGATTATCTTGTGGTATGCCAGAATAAGCTTGCATTTCCTGGCATTGCAAGTTGTCAAAATGTGTTCATTTGTTTTTAGTGTAGAATCCTAAGCATTATTATAGAATTGTGGAGAATTTCCTGAAAATGGTGATAACACATAAATGTAAATCTCAAACACATGTAATACTTGCATTCTTAATCCAGGCATGCATACAATATATCTAAAGGTAGACTGCCTTTCAAATTGTTCAAGTGTAGGTCATAAAAAGAATTTTCCCTGACACCCAATTATTTTTGTTTAGTAGACCGAAATCTACTGAATTCAAATTGTAGACTTCCAATTTTATTAGCTTTTTTTTTCTAATCGAACAATTAATGAATTTAGGGCCACATGACCCTAAATTCTCCACTATTTTTTCCTGCTTCACCATGACCCAATTCAAGATACTATGTCATGCATCACGTGGTGGGCTTTCTCCATTTGCACAAGGTATTGTGGGATACAAATCTGAAACAGGAGAGAAAAATGGAGGACGTGAGTGTGCGAACGAAACGTGAAAGACCGACTACAGTAATGGAAAGCGAGATGAAAAGATGTTATGTTATATACGAAGGAAAGGAAATGCAGGACCAAACTAATAAATATCGGCGCTCAGCGAGCACCTCAGTGTGATCAGCTGTTCGTTTAGAGACAGAATGATAGAACTGTCAGTGCACGCTCAAAGGTAAACCTGCACATGCGCACACACACAGACTTCCTCTGTCTGCTTGACTGTGTGAAGCGAGCAATTTCATGCACATTATTTGCTCGGGAATCCCCTCAAATTAAATAACTTCCCAGCCACAGAATGGCCTGATATTTTGTGAGATATTACAGAAATAAGCATATTTATTTTTTTCGTGGTACAGTTTCCATCAGATCCTGCACTCTGATTGGCTGGCGAGCGGGTCTGTATCCTACGATACGGACCCCCGTTACGAACCTCTGGCGACTTGCTCGTTCACAACAACAAACAGTAGAATTTTTTGTCAACATTTATCTTTTTTTTATAAGATTTATTTATAAGATTATCAAAAATCTTATACATTTTTGCCAGCATTTCTCAGGAGAATAGCATTAATTTTACATCATGGATAGTAATAACAACAGTCTTCACAGCGAAAGAGAGTTTTACTACCCTGAGGAAGAAGAAATAAAAGAAAACATTTCAGGAGAAAGCTAAAAACCTGTAACTGTTGCTAACGCCGAGCAAAAACATGGCTGAATCCTGAATGACTCAATTTTGTATAAATAGGGGACTACATAGGCAGCAAAATGTAGTTTTTTTCCTGCCATGGAAGTGCACTTATATACCGAGGAGGAAGCCATTTGCATTACAGCCATGAATGAGGATTCAAAATGGTGTCTCACCTTGGCTCGGCTCGGTTTTCCCTTTCGGGTGCTCTCGTTTTCTGTTAGAATTTGGTAAAGAAAAAAATAAATATATTATTTATCAGCTTAAGGTCGGTCCGTATGGTGAAATACCGTGACCTCGGCCTTGAATACTGACCTCGGCCCAGAGGGCCTCGGTCAGTACTTTCAAGACCTTGGTCACAGTATTTCACGATACAGACCTCCCAGCTGGTAAATAACATATATATCACCATGACCAAATTTCAGAGGGAACTAAATTTCACCAATTTTATGAAATCGAAAGGCCATCTAGCTTTAATGGAAAGTCAAGCAGAATGCATTAGCAAACATGAGGTCAATCATGAATGAATTCATTGATGTTAAATCAGTTGTGTGTTATATTTTAACTGCTATTCTGGGTCAGAGTACATATTTCTAAATATTTAGTTCGTACTTGGGCTTATGTCATTATGTTTGTAGTTACAATTAATGATCCAAGATAATTTACTACAAAGAATCAAGAAAAGTTGGTGGAATTTGGATTTAATGTAAGTTAACTCTAAATACTAAAGAGCATAACAAAGCAAGACATTCAAAACCAGTTGACATTACAGACCTCTTCCCCAGACTGTTTCCAGAAGTTGCCGAATTTGGAAGGACACAACTGTCTAGAACAGGGGTGTCCAAACTGATCCATAATGGGCCGTGTGGCTGCAGGTTTTCATTCCAGCCATGCAGCAGCACACCTGATTTGGCTTATTCAATCAACTGACACACCCACCCTTTAATCAAGGGTGGGTGTGGCTGCAAGTATTTGACTGTGTGAAGACAGTTCAGTTGATTGAATGAGCCAAGTCAGGTGTGCTGCTGCATGGCTGGAATGAAAACCTGCAGCCACACGGCCCTTTATGGATCAGTTTGGACACCCCTGGTCTAGAATGTTTTTGTATGCTGTAGGCTTTGAGATGTCCTTCCACTGGAACTAAGGCACCTAGCTTGTTCCAGCATGATAATGCCACTGTGCACAATGCGAGGTCCATAATGGCATGGTTTGCCAAGGTGCCTTGATCGCAACCATACTGAACACCTTTGGGATGAATTGGAATGCCCACCAGGCCTTGTCACCAGACATCATCTCCTGACTTTACCATCACTGCTGACATTAATGCTGTATGATCACAAACCTCCACAGCCACATTTAAAAGGCCTTTCCATAAATGTGGACATTGTAATAGCAGCAAAGACAAACTCTGAAATGGGATGTTTAACAAACATAAGGTTGTTTGTAATAGTTAGATTTCCAAATACTTTTGGCCACATAGTGTAAATTCTCACCAACATTTGGTCATAAGTATTTTGGTCACCCGAGATTCCCTTGAAGCAGTGTCATCAAAGCCTGTGTAATGAGGGCAGGGAGGAAGATATGTTTGCGCTGGTGAACACTGAGGCACAACTGGGTCTTGGTCATTCATATTTTGCCCTAATGGTGTCTTTGAAACATGATTCAGGAAGAATGGTGTGCTCTCTTAAGTCTGGGAATAGTTTATATATTTTACAGATTACTTATTTTCCAGCTAGGGCAATGATGCAGTCATCTAGCTAGTCCTTTGTTGCCTTGGTTGCCTTCACTACCATCCATATTACAAATTTTATGGGTCATATGTATCCCAAACCACCTGCGGAGGTGGAGTGATGGGATCCGAGACACATGTGTCTCCAAGATGCACCGAACCCTATTCACATCTGTAGTTAGTGCTGTCCACTTGTGATCGGATCACCCAGGATATACAGTACCAGTCAAAAGTTTGGACACATCTACTCATAAGTTTTTCTGTATTTTGCATTTTCTACATTATAAAATAATACTGAAGACATCAAAACTATGAAATAACATCTGGAACATGTATGGAATTATGTGGTAAACAAAAAGTGTTAAAAAAAACAATATGTTTCGTATTTTAGATTCTTCAAAGTAGCCACTGTTTACCTTGATGATGCTTTGCACACTATTGGCATTATCTTAACCAGCTTCATGAGGTCGTCACCTGGAATGCCTTTCAATTAACAAATGTGCCTTGTCAAAAGTTAATTAGTGCAATTTCTTGCCTTCTTAATGCATTTGAGATCAAACAGTATAACAAATAATAAATATAGAGTATTCAACAACTGTAGTAATCCATACTATGTCAAGAACTGCTCAACTAAGTAAAGAGAAATGAGTCAATGATTATGAAATGACAATGAAGTGTCTTAATTAATGAAAATAAAGAAAAAAACATTGAATTAGAAGGTGTGTCCAAACTTTTGACCCGTACTGTAAAAGTACCCCTAAAAGTGTGGTGAAGGGTGCTGCTATGGAATGAATCAATAGAAGCTTCAAAAGAAACTGATGAATCCTAAAAAACCTCTGGAGGTCCTTAATGTTTTGCCTTGTCTGTGATTGTTTAATTGCACCAACTTCATTCATGATAACCTCCTCTTTAGTAATAATGTACCCCATGAAAACCCTTCCATCCATCCATTATCTGTAGCCACTTATCCTGTCCTACAGGGTCACAGGCAAGCTGGAGCCTATCCCAGCTGACTACGGGTGAGAGACAGGGTACACCCTGGACAAGTCGCCAGGTCATCACAGGGCTGACACATAGACACAGACAACCATTCACACTCACACCTACGGTCAATTTAGAGTCACCAGTTAACCTAACCTGCATGCCTTTGGACTGTGGGGGAAACCGGAGCACCCGGAGGAAACCCACGCTGACACGGGGAGAGCATGCAAACTCCACACAGAAAGGCCCCCGTCGGCCGCTGGGCTCGAACCCAGGGCCTTCTTGCTGTGAGGCAACAGTGCTAACCACTACACCACCGTGCCGCCCCATGAAAACCATTTTGGTAATTTTAAATTCATGCTTCTTTACTTTAATAAGCAATTTACAATGCTGAATATAATCTTTCATATCATCCATGTAGGCTATGACAAACCTTCCCCAGCAGACATAATTAACAAATGGCTGGAGTATGAAGGGACTGTTGAGCATGTCATACAACATTATCAAATACTGGTAGTGCCCAGAAGCTTATCCTCCTTTACATTACAGGCATTTTGCAGACACTCTTACCCAGAGAGATGTACAATGTACCCAGCCTGGGGAACAGTTGGGGGTTAGGTACCTTGCTCAAGGGCATTTCAGTCATTCCTGCTGGTCCAGGGTGTCAGGAGTGGTGAGCTGAGGTGAAGTGAGGACCCAAGAGCAGACTCAGAAAACAGGCAGTGTGAAGAGAAAACTTCTTTAATGAAGTAGATGGCAGAGGTAGCAAAAGACACAATTCAAAAGAACAGGCAGGCAAAAACGGACAAAAAAACGGACAGAAAAACTTGACAAAAAATGAGAAATTCAAGCGGGGGGAATCAAGAAGACACAATACCAATGAGCTGTAGCAAGGCAAAGAAAGTCTACAAGAGACAGTCTGGCAAATGGAGTAGCTCCAAACAGTTCTTAAAAAGCCCTGGCTGATGGGAGAGGAGTGGTAGCAGATGTGGGAGTGCCGCTTCTGGAGATGGCCTTCAGCAAGGCAGGACTGAATTCCTGTCCTGGATCCAGCCTGGAAGTCCCACAATCTAAAGCATGGATAGACCGGACTGGACTGTGATATAGGGAATCAAACCAGTGACCTTTTGGTCCCAAAGCTGCTTCTCTAACCATTAGGCTGTGGCTTCCCCCTTTATATAGTAGTTGTATAGTAGTGTTGTCATGATATCCAATGACATTTATCGCCTATCTTATTATATTACCATATCTACCAACCATTAAGCATTTCACATAGGAACTTCACAGAAACATTGGAGTATGCTTGTATAAGTTATCAGTTAAAATATGTCAAAAAAACAACAGTATTTTTTCCCAATAGAATGAGAGATGCGCTGATCAACATATGAATTTGGAATGATCTGCATGGGCCACACACCTTTCTCCAAACTCTTGCTTTCTGTCATTTTAACTGGAAAATGTTTGGAATTCATGTGAAATTAAATCAGTGTATGTTGGACTTAGCTAACATTAGTATATACACTTTATGAGCACTTGATTATCAACACTATACTAATACTGAGTAGGGCCTCCCTTTGATCTCAAAACAGCCTCAGTTCTTCGTGGCATGGGTTCCACAAGATGTTGGAAATATTCCTTTGAGATTCTGGTCCATGTTGACATGATTGCATCATGCAATCCCTGCAGATTTTTCAAGTGCACATTGATGCTGCGAATCTCCCATTCTACCACATCCCAGAGGTGTTCTACTGAATTCAGATCAAGTAACTGGGACAGCCACTGAAGAACACTGAACTCAATGTCATGTTCATGAAACCAGACTGAGATGACTTTTTGTGACATGGTGCCTTTTCATGCTGAAAGTAGTCATGAGAAGATGGGTAAACTGTGGACATGAAGGGATGCACATGGTCAGCAACAATACTTAAATAGGCTAAGGCATAGTAATGATTGATTGGTATTAATGGGTACAAATTGTGCCAAGAATATGTTCCCCACACCATTACACTACCTCCACCAGCCTGGACTGTTGACACTAGGCAGGTTCCAGAGATTCATGTTGTTAGTGCTAAATTCTGACTGTACCATCTGTGTGCATCAGCAGAAATCAAGATTCATTAGACCAGGCTACATTTTTCTAGTCTTCAACTGTCCAGTTTTAATGAGTCTGTGCCCACTGCAGCATCAACTTTCTGTTCTTGGCTGGTAGGCATGGAACTTGATTGACATGGTCTTCTGCTGTTGTAGCCCATCCACCCCCAGGTTCAATGTGTTGTGTACTGTGAGATGCTTTTTTTGCTCTCCATAATTGTAAGAGTGGTGTAGCCTTTCTCAACTCGAACCAATCTGGCCATTTTCTATTGACCTCTCTCAACAACAAGGCTTTTCCATCCACCGAACTGCCCCTCACTGGATATTTTTTTCTTTATTGCACCATTCTGAGTAAACTCTAGATACAATTGTGCATGAAGATCAGCAGTTATAGAAATACTCAGACCAGCCCATCTGACACCAACAATCATGCCATGGTCAAAATCACTAATGTCACATTTTTCCCCATTCTGATAGTTGATATGAACCTTACCCAAAGTTGTTGGCATGTTTCTGCATGATTTTATGGTATTGCAGTGCTTTCACATGATTGGCACGTGTTCTTAATAAAGTGTTTGAGTGTATTTAACATCACTTTACTTTATTTATTAATGTCAGCAGAACATTTCAGCCAAAATCCTCAAATGTCTCTTTCAATTTAACAAGTTTGGCATAGCTAATATAACATTTAGACTGCTTGAACAAACCTAAGTACGGGTAGCTTGCCTAAAATCTACATCAGGAAACAAGCTAGCTAATGCTAGATCATATTCTTACTTAGGAATTGCACTTTGTTCAGCAAACAAATTACTTTATAGCATCAGAAAATGCTATTTTCTGCCCTGGTCACTGGCTGAGTAGCACCTTTGCTTTATATTGTAATCATAAAGCATTACATCTTGAACATTCCAACAAATGGTAAAATTTTAAGCATCAAGATACTTGTTTGCCTTTGCTTTCTCTTTAGTTTCACTGCTTGGAGTTTCTATGAGATATGTATGTATTTCCAGCCAATGCAAGCAGGGCCAATGCAAGCCAGGATTTTTCAAATACCGAGGTCAAGCATGGCTGACAGCACCGAAGCCCCCACCACCACCACCACCACCGGCATAACTTAAATAAATAAATAAATAAATAAATAAATAACAAACCAAGGATAGATTTGGTGGTGGGCACATTTATTTTAACAATTCTAAAACTGTGGCACCATAACTGTGGTGTTTTATCTGACATAAAAGAAGAAACGTAGTGAACTCTTGAACTTTGTATACATACCTAAAGTACCAGTTACCTAAAGTATTGCCATTATTTACATTGCAGCATACACATGACAGAAAGGGTGTGAACTGCTGAATTGTAAGCTTTAGTATTACACCTTATAATAATAGTGTGAGTGTGTGTGTGAGAGAGAGAGAGAGAGAGAGAGAGAGAGAGAGTTTGTGTGTTATTTGTGGGTGTCTGTATGTGTAGAGACATTCTGAGCAGTAATATAAAGGCATCAATCTATCTGGCTGTCTTGAATTGAGATCCATTTGCATGCATTCTCTGAAACAGAGTGTTCTCACCATTGCCTGTAATGTAAGTTTGGCTCACGACACATTTACTTTAACAATTCTAAAACTGTGCCATCATAACTGTGGATTTTTGTCTGACATAAAAGTCAAAACTGAACTGAACTGAGTGTATTGCTCAGCTACGTGAAGTATTGGCATTATTTACATTTCATCATCTTAAATTACATTAGAATGTAGAGCTATTAGTTCTGTGTGAAGACTATGTATTAGAGAGTGTGAACTGCTGAATTGTAAGCTTTAGTATTACACCTTATAATAATAGTGTGAGTGTGTGTGTGAGAGAGAGAGAGAGAGAGAGAGTTTGTGTGTTATTTGTGGGTGTCTGTATGTGTAGAGACATTCTGAGCAGTAATATAAAGGCATCAGTCTATCTGGCTGTCTTGAATTGAGATCCATTTGCATGCATTCTCTGAAACAGAGTGTTCTCACCATTGCCTGTAATGTAAGTTTGGCTCACAACACATTTACTTTAACAATTCTAAAACTGTGCCATCATAACTGTGGATTTTTGTCTGACATAAAAGTCAAAACTGAACTGAACTGAGTGTATTGCTCAGCTATGTGAAGTATTGGCATTATTTACATTTCATCATCTTAAATTACATTAGAATGTAGAGCTATTAGTTCTGTGTGAAGACTATGTATTAGAGAGAGTGTGTGAGAGTGTATTATTTGTGTGTATGTGTGTGAGTGAGAGAGAAAGAGAGAGAGAGTTATGTGTGTGGAGAGAGACATTCACTCTGGGCTGTAATGCAAAGGCATCAGTCTAGCTTGGCCTCTTCTGGAATGGTGGAGATCCATCCATCCTCTGAAATGGAGCGTTCACACCATTAACTGTGATAACACAATGAATAGACAAACAATTAATACATTAGCATTTCCCTCCATTCCTCCCATTAATACAGCACCAACTGTAGTACATGCAACACGTCATAATAGTTAATATCTTTAGATTACATTAAGTCTCACCTTTTATCAAAACAAGTAACTAGTCTTCTGTGGCCAGAGGCATCCCATCTTTGGAGCACTCGCTGGGGATTGATTTCGATGTTTTGGTGGACATGCATGAGAGCCAGACCAGATAGCCTCTCATCACCCAGGGTAGAGCGAAGCCAGGTTTTGAGTCGACGTAATGCCGAAAAAGACCTTTCACATGAGCAAGTGGTGACTGGTAATGTCAAGAACAGCAAAAGCATGCGCTGAATGTTTGGATAAAAATCCAAAAATCCACTCTGCAATGTTTCCCTTGCAGTGGCAGGGAACTGATGCTTCCATCTGTGTATTTCCTGCTCTGCAGTGTCAGGATAAAGCAAGTCCTCTTTATACCATGACAATAGACTGTCCTTTCTCTCCTCACTGAACTGTGGCAAAGCTGTGGGCACTAAGAACGCTGCAAGCAGGGCAGGTTCAGTGGACTCTGCAAAGCAGGTTCTCAATTCGTTTGTTACATGATCAATGAAGGGAATGAATAAATTCAACCTGCAATGCTCTGCAATTGATTGGGCAGGTGCATTGCCCCTGTTTCTGTTTCACAGCTATTCTTTTCTTCACAGGGATAACATCAATGGTGTTTGCCAGCTGCACTGCTTGTTGATATATTTTGCTGAATCTTTCTTCATTGCGAAGGCTCTCAATGACTTCTGCCACTTGTCTTCCTTCTTTGTAGGCACTTAAAAGGTCTACACTTGGTGACTGCAGTTTTACGGTCAGTGGCCATATATATCCCAGAACATTTTGTGTTACAACCGATGTGATGATTGTGTCAAAGGATTCAATTGAGTTACGCAACCTGCTGGCTTTTTTGGAGTTATGAGTGCAGTCACTTTCAATTTCTTGCAGTGCACTGTGAGTTGGCCCAAGCTTTGATATAAAGGCACTCACTACTTTTATTCTGGACCCCCATCTAGTATCAGACATCAGTGGAATTCCTCTGGGTCCATCACTTCCCTGTTCTTGCAAAACGTTGTCCTGCAGCTTGTGTTTCTTGGTGCCTGCTGAGAAGAAAACAGCCACCTTCTCAATTAAGGTCATAGTGTTCCTCACTATTGGGACATCTGTACATCCATGGACCATGATGAGATTCAAGGCATGGCTACGACAATGAGTATAAAGGGCTTGTCGTTGAAGCTCTTTGATCTTCTTCTGAACTCCATTCAGCCTTCCACTCATGTTGCTGGCACCATCGTACCCTTGGCCCCTCAGAAAAGAGACATGAAGCCCCCATTTCTCTAACTGTTCAATGATGGCTTGTGTGATGGATGCAGAATCCTGCTTAAGAAGCAGACAGAATCCAAGAAAATCCTCGTTTATCTCAAAATCATCAGATACATAACGAATGCAGATTGACAACTGCTCTTTCCCACTAATGTCAAATGTCTCATCAGCCAATACTGTGAAATACTTTGATTTCTGAATTCTTTGAACAATAGCATCTCGGATTTCATCACCACAGCATGAAATCATCTCATTTTGAATAGCTGGTGACAAGTACTTTGCATTTCCAGCTGCAGTCTCCAGGTGTTGGCTTAGTACATTATCAAAATGAGATTTCCATTGAACGAAATGGTTGAAATTGCCATCTTCGCTGCCACCTTTCCAGTTGCCACGGAATGCAACATTTCTCTGCCCTAGATTGATCACCACATCAAGTATTGACAACAAAATCTTACGATTTGTCTCAACTTTGTCAGAATATGTCTTGCTGATCACTGAATGTATGTCTTTCATTTGTCCTTTTGACACAGACAGGAAATTTTCAGCAAGAGCCAAAGCTGTCATGTATCCAGGAGTGTTTCCATGGTTTGATATTATTCCCCTTTTTTCACCAATGGCATTCTTCCAGTTCCTGAATCCTTCAATTTGAAATGTCATATTTGTCCCCTTCTGTCTATTGAACAGTATGCACACACAACAATATGCTACATCCTCAGATGGAGACTACCAAAGCCAGGGGTATTTTTTTTCCTTGTCAGGGACCAAACAGGAGAGGAGATCAAATGCGCTCAAACCACAGTTTATTAATAACAGGGGAAAAGGGAGTTGGGAGAATGTGTGTGGGTTAAGTCCAGTGGCAGGAGAACTGAGAGGCAGGGATGGTTGGTGGTGATGTCTGAGGTCTCCCATCCAAGTATTGACTGGACCCGACCCTGCTTAGCTTCTGAGGTCTGATGGGATCAGGCATAGTCAGAGAGGTGTGGCTGTAGGCTGACAGTACTTGGGTTTCAGGCAGTCTCCCAGCAAACAGTACCACAGCAGGCAGGAGTTAGAGAGCAGGACCAGGCAGCTGGAGAGGCAGGCGAGCAGCAGGGCTAAGCGAGCTGGAGATCAGGTGAAGGTACAGGAGAGGCAGGCAGGCAAGAGGCAGAGTCGACAGAACGGAAGGCAGATCAGGTTACCGGGTCTGGAGAGCAGACAGAGTCAGACGGAACAGGATCATTTCAGGAGTCAGAGAAGTTGGAACACAGAGCAGGTTATCAGGCTGAGAGTTGCAGACGATCTGACACAGAAGCTTGGGAGGACTGCAGCTTAAATACACACGGGGGAAGCAGGTGATCGGCAACAGCCAATGACAGTCACTGAAAGATAATAAGAGGAAGTGAGTGCGGGCGTGGCTGGTAATGCTGAGTGGAGATGTTACCTGAAGAGAGAAGCCCACAGGTAGGACCATGACAGAACCCCCCCCTCAAGGGATGGCTCCAGAAGTCCCTAGCCACAGATCCACAAAGATGGGCGGGAGGAGGGGGAATACCGGTGGAGGGTCAGAACTCCTCTGACCGGTCAGAGTCCAAGGCCTCAGGATCTGGTTCAGGATCGGACTCAGGGACAGTAGCGGTGGGTGCATCGTCATTCCGACAAGGCCCCTTTCGTCGGCCCCTCCGGTTGGCCGGCTGGTCCGGATGCAGGCGGTGAAAGGTGCTGATGAGGGTACGGTCTAAGATCCTCCCAGCAGGGACCCACATCCTCTCCTCAGGACCATAGCCCTCCCAATCTACCAGGTATTGGAGGCCCCTGCCCCTGTGCCGTGACTTCAGCAGTCGCCGGACGGAGTAGACCGGGCCACCATCGATGAGACGAGGAGGAGGAGGAGGAGGAGAAGGTGCAGCTGGGACCAGCAGGCTCTCGTGCACTGGCTTGATCTTAGAGATGTGGAAGGTGGGGTGCACTCTCATAGACTTGGGCAGTCAGAGCCAGACAGCAGACTGGCTGATTATCTTCAGGATAGGGAATGGTCCGACGAACTGAGGTGCTAGCTTATGAGACTCCACCTGGAGGGGCAGGTCCTTGGCAGATAACCACACCTTCTGGCCCACCCGGTAGGTGGGCGCAGGCGTCCTCCGCCGGTTGGCTCCAGTAAAGTAGCTGGTGACTGACTTGAGGAGTGCAGCGCGGGCTTGAGACCAGGTGCGGCGGCATCGGCATGCATAGGTGAGGGCAGCCAGGCAGGTGACCTCTTCCTCCTGGCTGGGGAACAGGGGTGGTTGGTAGCCATACATGCAGTGGAATGGGGACAGCCCGGTGGCTGAGCTGGTGAGGGAGTTGTGAGAGTATTCCACCCACAGAAGGTGCTTGCACCAGGCCCTAGGGTTGCGTGACACCATGTACCGAAGTGCCTTCTCCAACTCCTGGTTAGTCCGCTCCGACTGGCCATTGGACTGGGGTCGGAATCCGGAGGTGAGGCTGGCGGTGGCCCCGAGTAGGTGACAGAACTCCTTCCAAAAAGAGGAGGCAAATTGTGGCCCCCGGTCCAAAACGATGTCCTTGGGCAGCCCATGGATGCGGAAGACATGTTGCAAGACGATCTGGGCAGTCTCCTTGGCTGACGGTAGTTTAGGGAGGGGAACAAAGTGTGCCATCTTGCTAAAGCGGTCCACAATGGTGAGTATGACTGTCATCCCGTTAGAAGGGGGTAGACCCGTAACAAAATCCAGGGAAATGTGGGACCAGGGTCGCATTGGCACGGGCAGAGGCTGGAGCAAACTGGCAGGGGGCCGGCTGGAGGACTTATTTTGGTTACAGGTAGGGCAGGCTCGGACGAAGTCTTGCACATCCCTGCTCATAGTAGGTCGCCAGAACTGTTGGGTGAGCAGGTGGTAGGTGCGAGTGGAACCAGGGTGGCAGGCTAGACGGGAGTCGTGTCCTCATTGTATAACCTGGGATCGCAGGTCTTCAGGAACGAAGAGGCGACTTGCGGGGCATGCGCTGGGGCTGGGTTGGTCACGGAGGGCTTCCCGCACTCGTTCTTCAATGTCCCAGGTCAGAGCAGCAATGATACAGGGGTCAGATAGGATGGGAGCCGGGTCCTTGGAGGGGGCATCATCCTTCTGGAACTGGCGGGAGAGTGCGTCAGGCTTGGTGTTGCGAGATCCGGGCCAGTACGAAAGGGTGAAATTGAATTGGGTGAAAAAGAAAGCCCAGCGGGCCAGTCTGGGGTTGAGTCGTTTGGCGGTGCGGATGTATTCTAGATTCTTATGGTCTGTCCAGACCAGGAATGGGACTATGCTCCCCTCCAGCCAGTGGCGCCATTCCTCCAGGGCGAGCTTGACCGCCAGCAGTTCCCGATTGCCTACGTCGTAATTGCGTTCGGCTGGTGATAGCCGGCAGGAGAAGAATGCACAGGGGTGGAGCTTGTTGTCATCCGCAGACCTCTGTGCGAGCACTGCCCCAACTCCCACAGCCGAGGCGTCCACCTCAACGATGAATTGCCGCTCCTCATCAGGCAGCTGGAGGACAGGAGCAGTGGTGAACCGAGCCTTGAGGGTGGCAAAGGCTTCGTTGGCGGCCGGAGTCCAGGTGAAGGGCTGTTTGGTGCTGGTCAAGGCGGTGAGGGGTGACGCAATGGTGCTGTAATTACGAATGAATTTCCTGTAGAAATTTGCGAAGCTCAGGAACTGCTGAAGCTGCTTCCTGCTCTCTGGTACTGGCCATGAAGTAACTGCAGAGACTTTGGCAGGGTCCATCTGGATGCTCCCTTCTGCCATGATGTACCCCAGGAACCCCACAGACTTGGCATGAAACTCATACTTCTCCGCCTTGACGAAGAGGGAGTTTTCCAGGAGACGACGGAGCACTTGCTGGACATGCTGGGTGTGTTGGACAGGGTTTTAGAGAAGATCAGGATGTTGTCGAGGTAAACGAACATGAACTTGTTCAACATATCTCGCAGGACATCATTCACCAGAGCCTGGAATGCCGCTGGCGCGTTGGTAAGGCCAAACGGCATCACCCGGTATTCATAGTGACCGGTGGGGGTGTTGAACGTGGTCTTCCACTCGTCTCCCTCCCTTATCCAAACCAGGTGGTAGGCATTCCGGAGATCAAGTTTGGTGAAGACCGTGGCTCCCTGGAGCAGCTCGAAGGCAGAGGTAAGCAGTGGGAGAGGGTATCGGTTCTTGACGGTGATGTCGTTGAGACCCCTGCAATCGATGCAGGGGCGCAGGGATCCATCCTTCTTTTCCACGAAGAAGAACCCAGCGCCGGCGGGAGAAGAGGATGGACGGATAAGGCCGGCAGCCAGAGAGTCACTGATGTAGGCCTCCATTGCCTTCCTTTCTGGGGCAGACAGAGAGTAGAAACGACCCTTGGGTGGTGCAGTGCCTGGGAGGAGATCAATGGCGCAGTCGTAGGGCCGGTAAGGAGGCAAGGAAGTGGCCTTGGTTTTACTGAATACCTCCCGAAGGCTGTGATAACACACTGGGACATTAGTGAGGTCGGGAGCAGAGCTGGCAGGTGGAGTACGGGTGTTTAGGATGGTGGCTCGTAAGCAAGTCCGGTGGCAGTCCTTGCCTCATTCTCTTATCTCTCCAGTGGCCCAGTCGAGGTGAGGACTGTGCTGGCGGAGCCATGGATAGCCCAGGATGAGAGGTTGGCCGGGGGAACGGAGCAGGTGAAATTGGATGGTTTCGTGGTGGTTGCCTGACAGAGTCATCGGAACAGGGGCAGTGAGGTGGGTGATGGTGCCAAGGAGATGGCCATCCAGCGCCCTGGCTGGAACGGGAGAGGATAGGTGATGGCTTCGCAGACCCAACTGGCGCGCAAGCTCAGTGTCCATGATGTTAGCCTCGGCGCCAGAGTCCACCAGGGCGGCCAGGGTGTGGGTGGAATCCAACAGACGAAGGCAGACTTGGAGCATAGGTTTCTGGCTGGTGGAGGATTGGATGGCATTGAGCCCAGCCAGGCCCCTCCTATGTCCGGTGAGCTCGTCGCTTTTACTGGGCAAGAGGCAGCATGGTGGCCGTCACCCCCACAGTACAGGCACAGATTGGAGGTGATCCGACGCTGGCGCTCTGCCGGGCTGAGGGAAGCACGGCCGATCTCCATGGGCTCTGACTGGTCCAGAAGGCTTGGTGGAGAAGCAGCAGGAGACATAGAAGGGGCTGGGTTACTCCGTGTGCTGGTGACTGGCTGATTCTGGCAGGCCCTCTCTCATCGACGGGTCCGGAGGTCAATGCGGACAGCCAGGGCAATGGCCTCATCGAGTGTCAATGGTTGTTCGTACAAGACCAAATTGTCCTTCATGTAGTCGGCCAGGCTGTGCAGAAAAGCGTCCACCAGCGCCTGCATGTTCCAATTGCTGCGCCGGGCCAAGGTCCGGAAATCGATCGAGTAGTCAGCCACTGTTTGTCTGCCTTGGCGAATACTCATCAGTCCTCCGGATGCCTCTACTGACGACGAGCCCAGGTCGAAGACCTTGGTCATCTCCGCTGCAAGCAGGGAGAAGGAGGCACACGCCGGTGTCCGGCGTTCATACTCTGCAGTCCCCCACAGGCGTGCGTGGCCAGTCAGACGAGTGATGACGAAGGCCACCTTCGCTGCTTCCGACGCGAAGGTTCTGGGCTGCAGGTCAAACAGCAGCCGGCAGCTGGTCAAGAAAGCACGGACTTAGGAGGGATCACCATCAAAACGCTCCGGACTGCCGACCTTGGGGCATTGAGTGTAGCAGGAGCACCTTCCAGAGCTGGAACGTCAGCAGCGGGTATGACGGGGGCTGATGCAATGAGGGGTTGCGGTGGTTGACTCGGAGGAGCAGGGGGTGCTTGGTCCAGTTGTTGTTGCTGGAGCTGTTGCTGCTGGTGATGACCAAGCTGGATCAGGACTGTAATGTCAGCAGACATCCGACTGACCTCCCCTTCGGTGCGCTGCAGCCGGTCTAGGCCAGAGGGTTCGGGCGCTGACTCCATGTAGTGGTCAGATCGTTCTGTCAGGGACAAAACAGGAGAGGAGATCAAATGCGCTCAAACCACAGTTTATTAATAACAGGGGAAAAGGGAGTTGGGAGAATGTGTGTGGGTGAAGTCCAGTGGCAGGAGAACTGAGAGGCAGGGATGGCTGGTGGTGACCTCTGAAGTCTCCCATCCAAATACTGGCTGAACCTGCTTAGCTTCTGAGATCTGACAGGATCAGGCATAGTCAGAGAGGTGTGGCTGTAGGCTGACAGTACTTGGGTTTCAGGCAGCCTCCCAGCAAGCAGTACCACAACAGGCAGGAGTTAGAGAGCAGGACCAGGCAGATGGAGAGGCAGGCGAGCAGCAGGGCTAAGCGAGCTGGAGATCAGGCGAAGGTACAGGAGAGGCAGGCAAGAGGCAGAGTCGACAGAATGGAAGGCAGATCAGGTTACCGGGTCTGGAGAGCAGACAGAGTCAGATGGAACAGGATAATTTCAGGAGTCAGAGAAGTTGGAACACAGAGCAGGTTATCAGGCTGAGAGTTGCAGACGATCTGACACAGAAGCTTGGGAGGACTGCAGCTTAAATACACACAGGGGGGAAGCAGGTGATTGGCAACAGCCAATGACAGTCACTGAAAGATAATAAGAGGAAGTGAGTGCGGGCGTGGCCGGTAATGCTGAGTGGAGATGTTACCTGAAGAGAGAAGCCCACAGGTAGGACCATGACATTCCTATTCCCCACTATATCTCAGAAGCCTTTTCCCAAATTGACTTTGAGGGTATATATACTGGTCCCTACTCCATCTACCCTGAAGAATGTTGTTCTTCTCCTCATCTATGTAGTGACCTTTACCTTTACAGTTTGCAGGATCAGAGGCCAAGAAGCATGCACTTGGACCTTCTGACTGTGTTGTATCCTGACACACATTCATTTGGACTTCTTCACCTGTTATTTCCCTCTCTTCATCTCCTAACGCTCTCTCTTCAACTGCCTGATTATTATCTCTCTCTCCTGTCTCCTCTGTTGAATTTTAGAACAACAAGTCTTAATAACTGATGCATATTTCATTCATATAATTTCACAATAATTTATATGTTAGGGCCATGCCTAAGAAAACAACCTCTATCACATCAATTGACCACCACTCACTGCTAACCAAACTTTTCAAACTGATTGACAAAAGAAGTTAAATAAAATACTACCGATTTCCCTTGATCAATGACAACATGCAAAAAAAAGTATTGAGGGGAACACTTTTCATTATCATTATTATTTTCTTTGTGAAGCATTTTGAATGCTTTGGACATGTAGCATACAATAGGACATGATATGGATATCATGGATAAGGTAAGATTATCTACAGTACATCTGCATTTGAAGAGCCTGTCCTGAATAGGGGCATATGATTGGCAGTCTACTTTACTCACAACGAGGCCATCAGTAGACGGGGAAACACGGTAGCAGGCTATACTAGTTCAGGGTAAATTCATACTACCCCGATTCCAAAAAAGTTGGGACAAAGTATAAATTGTAAATAAAAACGGAATGCAATAATTTACAAATCTCAAAAACTGATATTGTATTCACAGTAGAACAGAGACAACATATCAAATGTCGAAAGTGAGACATTTAGAAATTTCATGCCAAATATTGGCTCATTTGAAATTTCATGACAGCAACACATCTCAAAAAAGTTGGGACAGGGGCAATAAGAGGCTGGAAAAGTTAAAGGTACAAAAAAGGAACAGCTGGAGGACCAAATTGCAATTCATTAGGTCAATTGGCAATAGGTCATTAACATGACTGGGTATAAAAAGAGCATCTTGGAGTGGCAGCGGCTCTCAGAAGTAAAGATGGGAAGAGGATCACCAATCCCCCTAATTCTGTGCCGACAAATAGTGGAGCAATATCAGAAAGGAGTTCGACAGTGTAAAATTGCAAAGAGTTTGAACATATCATCATCTACAGTGCATATCATCATCAAAAGATTCAGAGAATCTGGAAGAATCTCTGTGCTTAAGGGTCAAGGCTGGAAAACCATACTGGGTGCCTGTGATCTTCGGGCCCTTAGACGGCACTGCATCACATACAGGCATGCTTCTGTATTGGAAATCACAAAATGGGCTCAGGAATATTTCCAGAGAACATTATCTGTGAACACAATTCACCGTGCCATCCGCCGTTGCCAGCTAAAACTCTATAGTTCAAAGAAGAAGCCGTATCTAAACATGATCCAGAAGCGCAGACATCTTCTCTGGGCCAAGGCTCATTTAAAATGGACTGTGGCAAAGTGGAAAACTGTTCTGTGGTCAGACGAATCAAAATTTGAAGTTCTTTATGGAAATCAAGGACGCCGTGTCATTCAGACTAAAGAGGAGAAGGACGATCCAAGTTGTTATCAGCGCTCAGTTCAGAAGCCTGCATCTCTGATGGTATGGGGTTGCATTAGTGCATGTGGCATGGGCAGCTTACACATCTGGAAAGACACCATCAATGCTGAAAGGTATATCCAGGTTCTAGAGCAACATATGCTCCCATCCAGACGACATCTCTTTCAGGGAAGACCTTGCATTTTCCAACATGACAATGCCAAACCACATACTGCATCAATTACAGCATCATGGCTGCATAGAAGAAGGGTCTGGGTACTGAACTGTCCAGCCTGCAGTCCAGATCTTTAACCCATAGAAAACATTTGGCGCATCATAAAACAGAAGATACGACAAAAAAGACCTAAGACAGTTGAGCAACTAGAATCCTACATTAGACAAGAATGGGTTAACATTCCTATCCCTAAACTTGAGCAACTTGTCTCCTCAGTCCCCAGACATTTACAGACTGTTGTAAAGAGAAAAGGGGATGTCTCACAGTGGTAAACATGGCCTTGTCCCAACTTTTTTGAGATGTGTTGCTGGTATGAAATTTAAAATCACCTAATTTTTCTCTTTAAATGATACATTTTCTCAGTTTAAACATTTGATATGTCATCTATGTTCTGTTCTGAATAAAATATGGAATTTTGAAACTTCCTCATCATTGCATTCCATTTTTATTTACAATTTGTACTTTGTCCCAACTTTTTTGGAATCGGGGTTGTAGATGAGCAGGCATCCCTGCGCAGGGCTGACTAAACGGGCTTGTTTGACTTAGCTGGCTGGGAGTGGGTGGGAGTTTTTTTGTTGGGCAAAAGTTACTGATGCTGATGTTGCTTTGCTTCCAGCCCAACGAAAACGTCCCATCCATCCAGTTAGTGAGCCAGCCAACTCAAACAAGCCCGTTTAGTCAGCCCTGCACAGGGCTGCTTGTGACAACGTAGTTTTGAATGTTTCTCAAAATGCTAACTAAAATGTAAGAGGCAATGACAATGAAACGTTTCCCCTTGGAAAGTTGGCATGACACCACTGAATGGTCTGCCACTGCACTGACAATACTTTCTCACCTTCCCTCCTTCTCTTTCCCTGCTCTTCTGTTGACTGTCCAAACCTTAATTTAGTTTGTTGCAACTTTTTCATTTTGCACTCGGGTAAAGCGATGTGACTATTAGCCTACGTTAGGTTAGGTAGGCATATGTGATAGAGCGTAGACTACACCCTGCCTGTTTTATCCAAAACCCAACTTCCCCGGCCGACACTAGTATAGGCTACGTCGTGTGACGCTGCGTTAGACACGGCAACGATAGAGATAGAGGCTGAGAGATTTCAGATGACATTAGACGAATGTGAATTTTATTGGGGGGAAATACAGATGACATGTGGATGTGGATGCTGCGTTTTACACTGATCACTGCTTGAATTCAGAGTAGACCAATTTGAAATTTCTGAAAAAAATACCGAGGACATGACCTCGGTGTCCCCAATGGTAGTTACAGCCATGAACGCAAGCAAGGCCACTGCTTAGCATCATTTACCCCCTGACAGGGCACCAAGTTATATGAATCTTCCAGAGAGTTAGACTATTTTCCAATAGATGCCTTGTATGATTAGGAGTCTGTTACATCACTGTTTGAAGGGCCTTGTTCATGTGGGTGTAGCAACTGACATACCATACAATAATACAGCTGGTCATGATGCTCTCAGTGAAATAGGGTTAGAAATAGGTGGGGATATTATGGTCCAGTTATACTCCTTAAGGAAATAGTCTCTAGTGTGCAGATAGTCATAGTGTGGGTATGGTGTCAAGTTCACTATTGATCTGAATCGAGTCTGAGTCAAGTCAGAGAACAAGACTCCAACCACACCATTTGATGGTGTCTGTTGCTGCCTTTATGTGAAACCGTCTCTGCTACTGTGTTGGACTAACATTACTGCTTGACTGCCCCATTTTATTTAACAGGCTACAGATAAAAAGCTTGTTCATTGCTCAGCAAGCCCTGCCCACTATCAACAAGGCAAATAACATGAGAGAGGGTTAACACTCGCTAGTTCATCGGTCAGCAAGCCCCACGATCAACAGGGCAATGAACATAGCGTGTCACTTCCTTCTCTAGGTGGAGTCTTGCCAAATGCCGATTGAAGTTCGAGGTCGTCCCCATCGTCTCCTCGATAGTTCTTCTACATATTGAACACATAGCAGTGCATTTTTTCCCACTGCACGAGAAGTCTGTATAAGCAAAGTGGACAATCCTAGGGGCGTTCTCTCCAGGCATTTTAGCGCCATTAATGTTAGTTTGTTACTGAACATGGCGTATGAACAGGTGAATGTGCATTCTCTTGCACAAAATTAGTATAAAAATTAATGTAGATCTAAATAGCTTATGTCAAGTTATTATGGCATATTAGAAAAATAAAGAGAGATATCCGAGTCCTCATCTCCAGTTTACGAGTCCGAATGCAGTTAATGCACGAGTCCGACTCATCAGTGCTCAAGTCCAAGTCAAGTCACGAGTCCTTGAAATCAGGTCCTGAACTAGAGTACTACAGGCCTGGATGGGGGCATGTGCTTTACCATGTAACCTCCTGTAGTCTACTACAAATTATTTTATTTTGCTGACTTACTAAAACTAGGATGGTTGTATCATCAGTGAACTTAAAAATGACATGGGAGCTGTATTACTTTCAATGTGAATCGGGAATACAAAAAAGGGCTGAATACATATCACTGGGGGCCACCTGTGTTAGTATGGAGCAGGTCAAGCTACTTGTGGGGGCCACAGAGTCAGTATGGGGGAGGCCAAGTTACCGAATCTCATCACTTGAGGTCTGTTGGTCAGGACATTCATAATCCAGTTTCAGATAGGGATGTTCAACCTCAAGTCTTTAAGCTTCAAGGTGAGCTTGACAAGAACAATGACGAACAGCATTCTCACATAGACATTTCTTTTCCATCAGTGTGCTTCATCAGGGCAATGACATCATCCGTTGATTTCTTGAACATGTATGCAGGTCCATGGTGGAGGGTCCAGGGTCGTGATGTACAGATATGGATTTTAACTAGCTGCATGGTGGTAGTCATTCAAACATGAGATAGTAAGTTGTCTTGGGAACTAGGTGTGGTGTTGTGACTGTGGGGAGACCGGAATGTGATCTCACATTTGCAGTAGAAGCAGAGACAATTTTCTAGGTGTTTCTGACATTCACAGGTGGTTAGCTTTGTTGTTGCTGATATACATGGGTTCTGGAGTGCCTTATTCTCCATGGTAACTTTTCATGAAGTAGCTTCATCTCACACTGGAAAAAAAGAGAAAAATCTAACCTTTAACTGAAATAAATTTATTCACAGAAAAACATCTCTCATCAAGAAATACTTTTTTTTTCCTCCACAAAAACACATGTTCCACAATTATTGGCACCCCTGGAAGTAATAGTGAACACAATGTAACTGAAGCATGTTTCCCGTTTAAATTGTACATTTTTGAGTTGACCGGAGTGTGTAGGAGGGCGGCACGGTGGTGCAGTGGTTAGTGTCTCACAGCAAGAGCCTGACGGAGGCCTTTCTGTGTGGAGTTTGCATGTTCTCCCTGTGTCTGCATGAGTTTCCTTCACCGTCCAAAGACATGTGGTTAGGTTAACTGGCACTCTAAATTGCCCAAAGGTGTGAATGGTTGAGAGGAGTAAACCTCTATAAATAATCCAGTAGAAGGCAACAGGAAACCACTACTGTAATTCTTCACTAGAAACTTGGACCTGTCATCAGGCAGAACAGTAAAGGAGTGTGTAGGAACTTTCAGGCTGTCATCCATGACTTCCTGATTAACTGGGGTACAAATACATATGAGGTGACACAGAGGCAAAATTCCCTTAGTCATCCATCATTGGGAAAGATAAAAGAACACACAAACCAAATGAGGGACAACCTTCACCTTCATAAGTGAGGGAATGATATATATATATATATATATATACACACACACACACACATACATACGTACATGTATATATGTGTGTGTGTGTGTGTGTGTGTGTGTGTATATATATATATATATATATATATATATATAAAAGCTACTCACCTGAAAATGTAAATTTTTACTGTTAAGGCAATAATAAAAAAGTTGACACCAACTGGAACTGTTACAAACTTACCCGGAAGAGGACCCAAGTTTATCTTGCCTCCACATACAGTAAGGGGAGGAGGGTAAGAGAGGCAAAAAAAAATGCTCCCCCCTTCCCATTTTCCTAGATCTCCTCCTGCCAATTGAGTAATCATATTTTTAATGCTGTATTTTGTTGTTGTGTATAGAAATATTCAAATTAGATATCATATGAGGGCGGCACGGTGGTGTAGTGGTTAGCGCTGTCGCCTCACAGCAAGAAGGTTCGAGCCCAGTGGCCGGCGAGGGCCTTTCTGTGTGGAGTTTGCATGTTCTCCCCGTGTCCGCGTGGGTTTCCTCCGGGTGCTCCGGTTTCCCCCACAGTCCAAAGACATGCAGGTTAGGTTAACTGGTGACTCTAAATTGACCGTAGGTGTGAATGGTTGTGTGTGTCTATGTGTCAGCCCTGTGATGACCTGGCGACTTGTCCAGGGTGTGCCCCGCCTTTCGCCCATAGTCAGCTGGGATAGGCTCCAGCTTGCCTGCGACCCTGTAGAACAGGATAAAGCGGCTAGAGATAATGAGATGAGATGAAATAAAAACGGTTTAATTGAATGAAAAAAGTATATTACAGTAAAGGACTTTATTATTGCTTGATTTCTTTCTCTATATATCCAGATTTATTGTCATACATTACAAAATAATGGACCATCTTAATATTTCTATTATAGTACTGGCTTTAAGGCTAGTAAAACTGCTCTCCTGGTGTTGTATCCGGTATGGCCTGATGAATGGAGTCTGGTAGGTGTGAGAAAACTATTTAATTATCTACAGCTCCTCTGAATAATCACCCAGTTGAAAAGATCAGCACTGAATTAATGAGTCTGTCTACTGAGATGTCAGAAAGCATCACTAAGCAGCTGCATGGATTGTCTTGAAATTACAGTAATGTATAGACACTCTGTGCATATGCTCTCGGAAATCTTGAATAGATAATAGGCACTGTGCATTTGCGGAGGTTAGTTTCTTTTGGCTCTACACCACAGTCCCTACCCCCTGTTGACTGATCATACATCACATTGTATGCAGCCTTGTTTTCTAAAAGCCACAAAATTGTAAGATTTCTCCTGCTCTCCTGACAGAATGTCAAGGACAAGTACAAGTTTGCATTGTATCCGGGGGCAAAGAGCTTTCAGCTGCCCCAAAAAATGAGGTAGAGTAAGGCAACTGTCTTCAAAATGGTTGGAATGGAGGTTTGTTTTCTCCTGCTATCCTAAGGGAAACACAAAGTAGATCAGGGAGTATATTCGTGATCAGAGGCCATTTTGAAGCTTCACTGATCTCATCATTATTGCCTACAGCAGGGCACATACTTTTATTATTATTATTATTATTATTATTAATATGTTTGCTCAGTGGCTTTTATGCAGTGGCTGGAGTTGTGTACATTGCCCTCGTCTGATATTTGTCTTATATTTTCAGTCTTGGCACTTTATCTAGTCATGTGTCTGTAATCCTGAAATTATTTTGCATGGTGCACCCTGATCCAGCAGGCACAGTGTTTTGTTGTGTTGTATAAAACATATGTGATGAGATCACAGGGGATTCAGAGAATTATTAAGTGCAAGAATTAAGAGGAAAATTAGAAGATCCTACAGTGCTTGTCCTTGATGTCATTATACGGTACATGCAGGACCATACCACAACATAGTATATTCAACCACACCCTTGTTTCCAAAAAATTGGAATGCTGTGTAAAATATAAATCAATGGGATGAGGATGGCATGATTTTTAAATCATGTTAATCCTGTATTTAATTGAAAATAGTACAAAGACACAATACAAAATGTTAAAACTGAGAAATCTTTCTTGTTTTTTGAAAAATATATGCTCCTTTTTAAATTTAGTGCCAGCAACATGTTTCAGAAAACAACAAATGACTGGAAAAGTTGTGTAATGTTAAAAAAAAAAAACCTACCTGGTGGAACATCTCACAATTAATTAGGTTAATTTAGCAACAGGTCAGTAGCATGATTGGGTATTTAAAAAAAAAAAAAATCCCAGAGAGGCTGAGTCTCTCATAAGTAAAGATGGGGAGGGGTTCATCAATATGTGAAAGACTGATTAGGTAAATAGTGCAATAATTCATCTCATCATCATCTTATCTCATTATCTCATTATTATTTCATCAAGAGAGTGCCAAACTGCATCCTGTACATACTACAACTGCATGGCTCCATAGTTAAAGAGTCCAGGTGCTAAACTGACCTGCCTGTAGTCCAGACCTGTCTCACATTGAAAACATTTGGCACATTATGAAACAAAAAATACAACAAAGGAGATCCTGAACTGTTGAGCAGCTGAAATTGTATATCAGGCAAGAATGGGACAACATTTCTCTTTCAAAACTATAGCAATTGGTCTCCTCAGTTCCTAAACATTTACAGAGTGTTGTTAAAAGAAGAGGTAATGCAACCCTGTTCCAACCTTTTTAAAAAGTGTTGCTGGCATCAAATTCAAAATGAGAAAATATCTTTCAAACAACAATGAAAATTCTCAGTTTCATCATTTGATATGTTGTCTTTGTACTATTTTCAATAAAATATAGACTTTCCATGAAATATGGGCTTTACGCAGCTTCCCAGCTTTTTTGGAAATGGGGTTGTACTAGTACATCTCCAAAAATTAGAATATCGTGAAAAAGTTGAATATTTTCCATCAGTTATTTAAGAAAAAGTGAAAATGTAACATATTTGAGACTCACTGCATGTAAACTAAAATGTTTCAAGCATTTTCTATTTTGATAATTATGGCCTACAGCGCAAAAAAAAAATCTCAAAATATAAGTATTTCATTTTGAGTTTGAGTAAAACAGTACAAATAGTATCTCTTGATCTAGTTCAGTACATGCAAGCACAATTATGGGGAAGACTGCTGACTTCACAGCTGTCCAGAAGACGATCATCAACACCCTCCACAAAGAGGGTAAGCCACAGAAGGTCATTGCTCAAAAGGCCGGCTGGAAACACAAGCAACAGGGATGACTGCAGCCTTGAGAGGACTGTCAAGAAAAGTCGATTCAAGAACTTGGGAGAGCTTCACAAGTAGTGGACTGAGGCTAGTGTCAGTGCATCAAGAGCCACCACACACAGATGTCTGCAGGAAAGGGGCTACAACTGTTGTATTCTTAATATCAGGCCATTCCTGAATCAGAGACAATATCAGAGGCATCTTACCTGAGCTAAGGAGAGTAAGAACTGGACTGTTGCTCAGTGGTCCAAGTCCTCTTTTCAGATTAAAGCAAATTTTGCATTTCATTTGGAAATCAAGGTCCTAGAGTCTGGAAGAAGAGTGGAGAAGAACAGAATCCAATGTGTTTGAAGTCCAGTGTGTAGTTTCCGCAGTCTATGATGATTTGGGGTGCCATGCCATCTGCTGGTGTTAGTCAACTGTGTTTTATCAAGTTCAAAGTCAATGCAGCTGTCTACCAGCAGATTTTAGAGCACTGCATGCTTCCATCTGCTGACAAGCTTTATGGAGATGCTGATTTCCTTTTCCAGCAGGACTTAGCACCTGCCCGCAGTGCCAAAATTATTACCATGATATTACTGTCCTTGATTGAGCAGCCAACTCACCTGACCTGAACCCCAGAGAGAATCTATGGGATACTGTCAAGAGGAAGACGAGAAACACCCAACCCAAAAGTACAGATGAGCTGAAAGCTGCCATCAAAGCAACCTGGGCTTCAGTAACGCCTCAGCAGTGCCACAGGCTGATCGCCTCCATGCCACACCACAGTGATGCAGTAATTCGTGGTAAAGGAGCCCCAACCAAGTATTGAAGGTATAAATGAACATACTTTTCAGAAGTTGGACATTTCTGTACTGTAAATCCTTTTATAATTGAGCATAGGAAATATTCTGATAATTTGAGATACTGGATTTCTGATTTTTATGATATATAAGCCATCATCATCATCAAAATTAAAACAAAAAAGGCTTGAAATATTTCACTTTACATGTAATGAATATAAAGAATATATGGAAGTTTACCTTTTTGAATTAAATTATGATTTTTTTTTTTTTTACAATATTCTAATTTTTGGAGATGATTAGTATATCTGAACTGCTATTTCAGACTACCAGCACTATACATGGTATTGGCTTCATACTTTATTGCCATAAGTTTAGAAAAACAGCATAAGATCATTATTTTTCCCAGTAGACAGGGTATTGCGATGACAAAGTTATGATGTCAGTTTATCAAGTTTAAGGTCAAACTAGGTCAGTGTTCACACCAGCCTCAGTGTTTACACAATTATCTCACTGACATCAGCCCTGTGTTTTGAATATTGGGTGATGCAGTTTATTTGTTACACTAAAAACATACAATGCGAAGGTACAGAGCCCTGTAGGAAGGCAGGCCTTTCCTACTGTATGTGACTGGCATTAGGCCTGGTTACAAGTTTCCTTTCTCACACTAGTAAAATGATGCAATCTCACTGAAAAGCAATATTATTTTTGACCTCTTTGTTCCTTCACAGCTTCCGTCTGTCCCAATGATTGATTTAAAAGCTAAATGGTTAAACAGTTAATAAAAATGAACATAAGTGGAAACACTGTTATTGTTCTGATTGTGTACACAGTACTGCAGGGTTCATAAGAACTTTTTGTCCTTACCATCTGTCCAGTTATTGTAGTTTGTTACATTAATATAAAGTTGTTTTTTAATCTCTAAAATGATCACTTTTGTTATTAATTGCAATGAATTAGTCACTAATCTGTTTTATAATCCCTTTCATAATACAACCCCAATTCCAAAAAGGTTGGGACGCCGTGTAAAACATAAGATTTCTCAGTTTGAACATTTGATATGTTGTCTTTGTACTGTTAATGAAATATGGAGTTTCCATGATTCGCAAATCATCACATCCTGTTTTTATTTACGTTCTACACATCGTCCCATCTTTTTTGGAATTGGGATTGTACATGTAAAAGGTAGAGAAATTGGAGTACAAAGTGCAAGCTTAGTAGAAGTCAAAATTCATTGCACAGAGCAGCTGGAGGCAGCATTCATTAGCTCACTTAAACCTTGGCATGTCTCATGTTTAAAATAGCATCTAATTATGTTTCACCTTGCTAGCCTTTTGAACAGTCTGTGCTCAGTAGGCATTTAGTTACCTTTCAATTACATCTTGATGAATAGTTAAATTTGATGGGAGTTGCAGTAATCATTCCCACCAGGTTTGAGTTGAGACAAATGGTTGACATTGCTATTAGTCTGATATAGAGTGCCTTTATCTACCATTGCTGTCTCTCTGTGGGGTGAAGTGAACAGCTGATATTCACCAGTTGCCTCTTTATGGGATAGTACTGTTGGAATAGATTTATAGGGAAGATAAAAGCTGTGCAGGGCAATAATGACAGAGGAGGATGCTCTGAGCCATAACAATGCACTGCAGAGAGAGCAAGCGAGTGAGCGAGAGAGAGAATCTTTAAAATCTGTTTAATGATGCTCTATATATAGCTTTCCTTGGACAAGTAGATCATCACAATGCTACTGTTACAGATTTCATTTTGCTTACTACAGGCATGCACGATCACATAGGCTAGTTTTGTACCTTCACAGTGATGCTCCCTGCCTATAAGGGCTGTTCTCTTTTCTCAGTCTCAGATAACATCAGCCATTCATCACTGTAGTATAAGGGAGTGAAACCTACTCTAATTCTGGCCTGACAAGCTGGAGGAAAAGCAGGAGAGGGTAATAGCAGGAGAGGACAATAATGGCCTGTCAGCCTACAGATTGATGCTGCTTTTTGTGCTAGACCCTAAAAGACTAACAATGATAAAATATTACACCATATAGCTCCACTTTCTTGTCTTGTTACCCAAATACACACATAACGACTTTGGTTGTTGTGCATCTTTTACAACGTTGCTTATTTTCAAATATATTTTTATTATATTCTTGAATGAGACCTTGAGTATATTTGCAAGAAAAATGTTCAAGATGGCAGAACATACTCACCATCAAGTTTATTAGGAAGACCTATACAACTGCACATTCATGCAGTTATCCAATCAGTCAGTCATGTGGCGGCAAGCACAATGCATAAAAGTATGCAGATTCAAGAAATTCACGTAACGTTCACATCAAACATCAGAATTGGGACAAAGTGTGGCCTCTGTAATTTTAGCCATGGCATGGTTGTTGGTACCAGATGGGCTCATTTGAGTATATCAGAAACTGCTGATATCCTGGGATTTTCATGCACAACAGTCTCTAGAGTTTACATATAATGGTGAAAAAAAAAAAAAACTGAGGGTCTGCAGACTGAAACTCTTTACTGATGAGAAAGATCAGAGGACAATGACCAGACTGGTTCAAGCTGACTTGGTTCCTTGAGAGGAACCAGACTCAAAACCAAACCCATCCTCATCTGGGTGACACGGGATAATATGATTATTAAATAACTCAGTTCTACAGCCCCAAATCAGAAAAAGTTGGGATGGTAGGGAAAATGCAAATAAAAAAAGAAAGCAGTGGTTTCTAAATTTACTTTGACTTGTATTTCATTGGCAACAATTATGAATCCATAATTTTTCATGTTTTGTCTGTTCAACTTGATTTCATTCATTAATATACGTCCATTCCTCTGTTTACAGTACCCTGTACTGTTGGACACCTTAAGACCTGTTTACAGGAAGAATGGGACAAAATAACACCTGAAACATTTAATCGCTTTGTGTTGTCAGTCCCTAAACATCTTTTATAGGTTATTCAAAGGAATGGCAACATTATAAAGTGGTAAATGCTTTATGATCAAAATTGTTCATTTGTTAAAAAAAAAAACACAATAAAATTCATGAGGTAAAACATCAAATAACGTGCTGTTGTATTGTTTTGAGTGCAATACAGGTCAAATATCATTTACAAATCATCATTTTCAGTTTTAATTTCAACATACCATCCCAACTTTTTCTGATTTGGGGTTGTATAGCTGTATGCTATATTATCAAAATGTTTCATTTTGTATATGTGGTAAAACAACAATTTATCTTTTCCCTTTCTTTCCTACTCCGTCTTCCATAACGGAAAAGTAATGGATATCGTGTATTCCCACCTGACTGTATATGAAATGCTAAGGAGCGCAAACCATTTGAGACCAGATATGATATAATTCAAGAGGTACCAAGTCCATTGTTGTGAAAAGCCCAAGCTGAGACATTAGCTAGTTAGCAACGTGTCATGAATCAAGCTGCATCACATCTCTGTTGAGAAAACTGTCTTCCTGTATCTGAAGATTTGTTTTGTTCAAGCCTCATAACCATGAACACCTGCTTTCACTTTAACTTGTTACTCGCCTTATTTAAACCCTGGCTTTTGTTAGTTTGTCTTGGGTTTTCTTTATTATTATCTCATCTCATTATCTCTAGCCGCTTTATCCTGTTCTACAGGGTCGCAGGCAAGCTGGAGCCTATCCCAGCTGACTACGGGCGAAAGGCGGGGTACACCCTGGACAAGTTGCCAGGTCATGACAGGGCTGACACATAGACACAGACAACCATTCACACCTACGGTCAATTTAGAGTCACCAGTTAACCTAACCTGCATGTCTTTGGACTGTGGGGGAAACCGGAGCACCCGGAGGAAACCCACGTGGACACAGGGAGAACATGCGAACTCCCCACAGAAAGGCCCTCGCCGGCCACGGGGCTCGAACCCGGACCTTCTTGGTGTGAGGTGACAGCGCTAACCACTACACCACTGTGCCGCCTTATTATTATTATTATTCATCTCATTATCTCTAGCTGCTTTATCCTGTTCTACAGGGTCGCAGGCAAGCTGGAGCCTATCCCAGCTGACTATGGGCGAGAGGCGGGGTACACCCTGGACAAGTCGCCAGGTTATCGCAGGGCTTATTATTATTATTATTATTATTATTATTATGACAATGAGATTATTATTATTATTATTATTATTATTATTATTTTGAATGCTGATGCTTGTTGCGTTCCTCACTTCTATTGTTGTGTTTTCATGTCTGGTGTTTTTTGTTGCTTTGACTATCCTGTGTAAATAAAAGGTTTCTGCACTTCCATCCATTTCCCTGCCTCAACCATGATAATGAAATGGAAATGTCAGAATCCCATTTATGAGCATGTGAGAGAGAGAGAGAGACCACTGTACTGGCAGGGGTGTGATTGAGCATTGGTTGTAGATAGCAAGGAGTCAGGTAGAATCAGCAGGTAACACAATGAATCTCACCTATTTTTAATAACCGGGAATGCATTAGTGTGTGTTTTTTGTATGCCTGCAGAGAAGCCAGTGAGCAGAGAGAGAGAGAGAGAGAGAACCAGCACAGTGCCATGTGTGTGTTTGTGTGTGCATGTGTGTGTGGCATTAAAGAGAGCTGAAAAGCTCATATTATAAGAATGAACTCACCCTAAGTTGTTGCAAGCCTGTCTCCCAGTTGTTCATTTTCAGAAGAGCCACAAATATTACACTGATGCCAAAATCCAGGAATATGAGGAAGAAGTGTCATCATGGAATTCTTGCCTATCACTGAGATCATCCAGACCCTCACTGGGATCCACCAATGCCAAAATAATGCTGTCTTTGAGCTGTACTTGGGGTAAGAGCAGTGCTTTCAGGCTCAACTCCAAGCACAGGCAGAAGACTGGCAGGTGCTCGGAGCCTGGTCCTGCTAATGGGTACTCCAACAGCAGCCCCAGCACCTGAAGCAGGCCTGCACCATCTCATGCTCATGAAGATAAGTCTGCATGATGACCCCAAGGCCTTCATTGAGCTCTCTGAGCATGCAGAGATCTGCACTTGGCCACATGTTGCCACAATTGATGGGGGAAGCCCAGCTTGCAGCCCAAAAGCTCCCAGTCATCAACCTGCTGAAGTACCCGGATCTGAAGTGGACCCTCTTGCAACGGCTCGGCCACACCCCAGATCAGCACTGTCAGTGTTTTCAGTGGTAAGGGAGAGCATGATGGGTCCAGTGCCACCAGCTGGTATCATGAGAGAAGGTGAACCAGCTGGCTGAGGACATGTGACAGTGTTTCCTGAGACAGCTGGGCACTGTGCCCCTCCTCTCTCTCTCTTTATCTGTCTCTCATTCTTCCTTCCCTCCCCTATCCTGGCACCATTGGATTGGGATCCAATTCCCCCAAAACCAGCACCCAGAACCCATATTCTTCCCCAGTTTTCCTCTTCCCCTTCTTTTCCATGGTCTCCACTAACTCTCTCCCTCTCTGCGCAGGTGGAAATGTCCATGCCTGCCAGGATTGGGACAAAGCCTGGGCAGGTGTGCAAACACAATGGGGTAGCAAGGCTGTTCCAGGATCAGTGTTCCTTTCCAGCAGCAGGAATCCTGATCGGGGTTCCTGACATACCTCAGGCCTCCCGCAATCGAGCAGGAATGTACTGTGCATCAGTGAGTATTGAACAGAGTACATATCAGACCTTGGTGGACTTATGGTGTCACAAGTTCATCAGAGCCTGATTCAATGCAGGGTGTTGGTAAATGCACAACTGGTGAAAGTGAAGTGTGTACATGGAGCTGTTCATGAGTATCTGCTGCTACCCATCACTATTCAATTCAGGAGAGAAAAGCATTGAGTAGACATGGTGGTTATTCCTCACCTCAACTATTCACTAATTCTGGGAACGAATTGGCTAGGGTTTAAGGCATCGGTAAAGCACCAGATACTGGATGGTTTCTGCCATAATGACACTTGGGGGGGGGTTCCAGTGCAACTTTGGCTGGGGAGGCAGTCCCAGGACCATCTATGTCAGCTCTGCATCAGAGGGACATGGAAGGTTGGGAGGGTATGGAGGGTGGGGAGGGCTCTACCCCTCCACTCCCTGCCAGGATTTGCCTTTGGGATTCTTGCTGGAGCAGTTGCGCGATGAAACCCTGATACACGCTTTTGATCAGGTGAGAGTAACTGAAGATTTCCAACCTAATGTTGCACTTTTCTACCTGTACCTGTACCTATTATTAAAGATAAATTATATCAATTGAAGCAGAACACTCAAACTACAGAGGAAACATCTCAGTTGTTGGTCCCAAAGGGCTGTAGGGAACTTTTGTTCCATGAAGCTCGTAATCCCATGGCAAGCCATTTAGAACAGGATAAAACGCTGAACCTTCTCATGGCCCATTTCTATTGGTCAGGCATTCATAGCAATGTTTGCAGGTGGTGCACGGCATGTTGCAAATATCATCTGGTGAATCCACCGGCCACCCCAAAAGCGCCATTATGCCCTTGACCATTGATAAAGATCCCCTTCAAAAGAATTTGTATTGATCTCCTCAGGCCATTAGATTGGACTGCACGAGGACATCACTTTGTATTAGTCCTAGTGGAATATGCAACACGATACCTGGAAGCAGTGCCCCTACACAACATTTTTGCATGCAGTGTTCTGGAGCCTCTCTTCTGCATTATCTCCTGAGTTGGGATCCTGAAAGAGATCCTGACTGATCAAGGCACAATGTTTATTTTATGCACATATTGCGATCTGTATGAATCATTGGGGACTAAATTGATTTGTACCAGCATGTACCATCCACAAACTGATGGTATGGTCAAACAATTTATTCAGACTCTTAATCAAGGAGATAAAGCATTCATTTTAGCCAAGATACTCATACTAGCCATGTCAAGCTTTAAATTACTCATGAAATGGCAAGGACCATTTGAGGTCACTTGGCAAGTTGGAGAAGTCGACTATAAAGTTAGGTGAACAGACAGAAGTCATGCACTTTAAATATACCACCTCAGACTCCTGAAACTGTGGAGAGAGGAGGTTCCTGTGGCTCTGGTGATGATGGTTCCCAATAGGGAGGAGCTGGGACTGGAGGCAAAAGTGTGGCCCAATTCACCCCCATCCCCTGTGGAGACAACCTCTCACCATCCCAGACAGCACAGGTTGCAGGAGGAACTGTCTGTGTTTTCACCTCTAACCTGCACTAACCTGAGTACCACACTGAAACTCCTCCAGGGGTGGTGGTGCACGGCTGCTCGTATTGGTTACCTGAACACAAAAAAATGTGATTCAGGATGAACTTAAGACTATGCTTGACATGGGTATAATCAAGGAGTCCCATAACAATTGGAACAGCCTGGTGATCTTGGTGCCTATGACCAACAGGTCAGTCCATTTCTGTGTGGACTTTAAAAAAGTCAACACAGTGTCTAAATTTGATGCATATCCAATGCCTTGCATTGATGAAGTGCTTGATAGGTTATGTGCAGCTCACTTTTATCCAACACTGAATTTGACTCCAATGTCCCCCCAAAAAAGGCCTTTTCCACTCATTGGTTTACACCAGTTTATCACCCTACAACATCTAAGGACTGTCCTGAGATCCTTGAGATGGGCAAGACTCACAGCCAACCCAAAGAAGTGTGCATTTGCATGGGTGGAAGTACAGCATCTGGCCTCTACTTGGGTCATGGGCAGGTGCATCCCCAAATTGATAAGACAGTAATTGCAGCCTACGTGAGATCCAGGGGGTGAGGCAGTTCCTAGGGCTGGCTGGCTATTATAGAAGGTTTGTACCTCATGTTTTGGACATTACTAGCCCACTTACTGACCTCACTAAAATGGGGGTGCCAGATCCAGGGCTTCAACCCTTTAAGTTCAAGGTGGTTCACAGGCCAGGGGTGCAGATAGTAGTTGCAAATTACATTTCCTTCCAGGGTGGGGGGAGTGGGTTGTAGCTGTAGGCTGGACAGAGTCAGGCAGTGAAGGTACAAAGGACTGCATTGTAGGTGGCTGATAAGTGGTGTCTCAGACCACCTCCTCTGTTCAATGATGGTCATTCCAGGTTGACGAAGATGGCTTCTTTTACTCCTCTTTCAAACCACCAGGCTTCTCTGCCTAAAATGCATACACTGTAGTCCTGAAATGAGTGTCCTTTGTTATTGAGATGAAAATAGACTGCAGAGTCCTGGCCTGAGGAACTGGCTCTCCTGTGTTGAGCTATGCACTTGTGAAGCAGTTTTGTTTTGTTTCCCCAGTGTACAGGTCCATGCATTCCTCACTGCACTGAATTGCGTATACTAGATTGTCCTGTTTGTGTCTGGGTATTCTGTCCTTAGGGTGAACCAATTTCTGCCTCAGAGTGTTACTGGGTCTGAAGTGTACAAGGATGTTGTGTTTGTAGAAGATCCTCCTGAGTTTCTCAGATAGTCCAGAAATGTAGGGTTTGAAAGAGGAGTAAAAGAAGCCATCTTCATCAACTTGGAACAACCACCACTGAACAGAGGAGATGGTCTGAGACACCACTTATCAGCCATCTACAATGCAGTCCTTGGCACACTTCCCAGAAAACTGAATACACATCCACACCAAGACTCAGCTGATTTCAATGACTCACATGATGGCAGAGAAAGCCAATGCGCCACAGATCACCCTAATGACCCTCTAAACTGCTAACACCATTCACACCCAGCCTCCAGTGACCCTAAGGCTACATCCACACGACAACGGCAATGAGATGTTATTTAAAAAAATATCGCGTCCACATGGGCAATGATCAGTAAAATATCAGGTCCATATGGCAACGCAACGCTTGCTGAAAATGATGCAATACACATGCCACACCTCTAGGGGTGCTGTAAGACGGTCCCTTCGGAGACACCAGAACAATAGAAGATGTAAGGACGCATGCGCATAAACTATTGTGCGCGAGACGTCATATTAGCCACAAAGTCAGAAAAATCTGTTCGTAAAATTACGTTATAATGACCAAATACAATGAAAAGTATTTTTCCAGTCTCACCTGTGAAAGGTAATCCCATGTGATCTCGTTTGGACGGTAAACCTGTTGGTACAGTTAAACGCAGCACATGAATGAGGCATCTTTATTCTCCGCTTTGACCCATCCAATATGGCAGCAAGGATGACGTATGATTCTACATGGAAGGCGGCGTCTTTAATGGTCCGGAATAAATTGAATGCTACACGTTGATGGATTAATTTGTTCTTCTACACCCTTTTTGAGGAATGTATTGTAGGACTTAAACCAACATCTGAAGAGGTGAGATTGCTCCTTTTTTCCTCTATTTTTGCTGGCGGGATTGACTCTGCCCTAAGGGCTATTCTCTCTCTCTCTCTCTCTCTCTCTCTCTCTCTCACTTTGCACCATTACACAATAAATATTCACAGTGAAAATATTTTGTAAGCACGTTTCATGAACCAAGTTATAGGATTTGTTGACAACTCGCATCGAGTTCGTTACACTTCTACCCGGCGTGAAGCACTCACAGTCATGTGGTTGTGACGTCATCGTAAACAAATCCGTTCTACTCATCCAGACGACTTCACAACGGCAACATTGCCAGATCTTTCCACTCTGGAACCCGTTCTCAAAAGATTGCGTTTTGGGGCACCCAAAACGCCGGTGCCGTGTGGACGCCAGGCCGAAACGATAAACAATTGTATCGGATTCACCTGAATCCGTTGCCGTGTGGACAGGGCCTAAGACCTACAGAATGACTGAGAGGGTCAACGACCCATGTGACCTCAATGACTCTCCTTAGGGTTAGTCCACTAGAGAATCTCCTTTTGGTCCATGAAAGGATAAATACCTGGAAACAACACCCCTTCCCACACACACACACTAGTCAGACAGAACTGAAGAAGCCTTTCGGATAAGAGGTGAAACATCTTCAAGGATTTCAAGCAAGTCCAGTTGCTTTCTTTAGCACCTACAGTTTACAATGACCTGAATGACTGAGAACCTTCACAAACATTGTGGTATGAGCAAATTTTATCTACATGCATCTCTCATTCTGTGATTATTAGAAGCTGTTGGTATGGCTTAAACGTCCATGAGTTGTACTTGATTAAGAGGACTAAAATGCTTTGAGAAATGCTATGTACATCATGGCCATAGTTTTGAATTACTCACATATTTTTTACCCCATCACCTTGTCCCCAGCACATTCAAAAACATAGCCAGGCACTTCCTATGTATACATGCTCATTAAAAATATAACGTTTGATTTGTCTGTCAGTGCTCATGTCAAGAAGTTTATTTTATAGCTGTGTGTATAGTATGTACGGTATACTCACCTACATACCTGCTCATTCATGCAAGTATCCAACCCACCAATCATGTAGCAACAGGGCAGTGCATAAAATCATGCAGATACAGGTTAAAGGGGAAATAAGCAACTCTGGAGAGAGACTGTTGATATTCAAACTCAACACCCAAACAAATACACATCTCCCTTCAGTGCTCCTTCAGAAGCTCCACCCCCAAATTCATGGATGCTTAATGCCACAGCAATGATGCTAACAACTGGCCTAGCTGACCAAAAGAGAAATGTATCTGTGGCAACGAGGGTGTGGTCGCATATCGGCTATGAACGGCGAGGAGTCAGGTTGAACCAGCAGATGGACAGTAATCAGAGAGTGAGAGAGCTGTGTCACCTCACATGTGTGTTTTTGTGTGAGCATTATGATCATTGTAAAGTGCAAGCTTTAAAAATAAAACACACCTGCATTGTAAGCCTGTCTCCCCATTCCTCATTGCCCAAACATAGAAAGTTGTCACAGTATCTTTCTCATCGCTGAAACAAAACAAACATTGTAATATAAAACATCAAACAAATGACATGCAAGCACACAAACACAACATCCAAACCACAAGGAAGTAAAAACTCACAAACTGTTTTTACAAAACTACAGTGACCGAAGAGAGAACCGTAGGTTTGTAGCTAAGCTAACAAGGAAAGCAATGTTACCTTGCATGACATTTCAAATTATACATCAATCCAAATAACCCCACTGTACTAGCAAACTTGTGTTTTTCGGTTTATGTGGCTATAAAACCCTTCGCAAGCTTTGTATGAACAAATACCATGATCAAGTCAAGTGGCTTTATTATCATTTCAACCAGCTGGTACAGTACGCAGTGAAACATAAACGGTTCCTCCACAACCATGGTGCTATATAAAACAATACAGAACTACATGAGACTACACAGAACTAAATAAAACTACATAGACCTACACAGAACTACATAAAGTGCACATGTGCAAGCATTGCAAGGCAGTACGATAATAACTAAAACAGGGCAATAGTGAAAGTTTAAAAAATGACCAGTACATAGTTCTAGCATGAATGACAGTTCTTTCACCATCCCATGTTGATGTAAACACACAAGCAACCACTGTGAGCCTTACCACAGAGAGATGAATTTCCATGTGCACAAAACAAAGTGAGCCCTAGCTGAATAAACTCCTGTCGAGTCTGGTTCCTCTCAAGGTTTCTTCCTCATGTTGTCTCAGAGTTTTTCCTTGCCGACATCACCTCAGGCTTACTCATCAAGGAGAAATGTGTTACGGTTAAACATATTAGTTCACATGTTTAAAATCTTTATTTTTCTGTAAAGCTGCTTTGAGGGGCGGCACGGTGGTGTAGTGGTTAGCGCTGTCGCCTCACAGCAAGAAGGTCCTGGGTTCGAGCCCCGGGGCCGGCGAGGGCCTTTCTGTGCGGAGTTTGCATGTTCTCCCCGTGTCCGCGTGGGTTTCCTCCGGGTGCTCCGGTTTCCCCCACAGTCCAAAGACATGCAGGTTAGGTTAACTGGTGACTCTAAATTGACCGTAGGTGTGAATGTGAGTGTGAATGGTTGTCTGTGTCTATGTGTCAGCCCTGTGATGACCTGGCGACTTGTCCAGGGTGTACCCCGCCTTTCGCCCGTAGTCAGCTGGGATAGGCTCCAGCTTGCCTGCGACCCTGTAGAAGGATAAAGCGGCTAGAGATAATGAGATGAGATGAGATGAAAGCTGCTTTGTGACAATTTCTATTGTAAGAAGCGCTGTACAAATAAATTGACTTGACTTGAGTAGTCAGCCATTTTTTCCATTGCTTATGATGTGCCCTCTACTGGCTACTGGTCCCCTTTTCTTTCTTCTTCCTTTAGGTTTTTTGGTGGTTGGCAAAGAATGAATTGGTATTACCGCCACCAACTGGTATGAAGTGTGGATCACTGTCCCTCTTGCTCCCACCACCCTTTTCCCCCTGTGTCCCTCCTCCTCTTCCCCCTGTCCTGTGCACAAGCAGAAATTCTCCATCCTCTGTTAGGGATTGGCTGGAGTAGTGATGTGTGGTTCGGTCCAAGCCACTTCTTTTGTTTCCCATTTAAAGAGCCAGGGCTGTGTGTGAACACCAGATCTTTTTCAGCGTGCACAAAATGGACAGCTAGCACACAGTGAGGAGATATTTGCTGAATTTAGCAAAAAAGTTTATTGGATTAGAATCAATGCACATTTAAGAGCTTCAGTCAATGTTTGGCAAACATCAGAATGACGGATCCATCGCACAGTCAGAGTCACTTAAATCACATTTTCCCCTTTTGATTGTTTGATGTGAACATTAACTGAAGCATTGAGCTGTATCTACAAACCCAATTTTAAAAAAAGTTGGGACGCTGTGTAAAATTTAAATAAAAACAGAATGCAATAATTTGCAAATCTCATAAACCCATATATTTTTCCCAGTAGAACATAGACAGCAGATCAAATGCTTAAACTGAGAAAATGTACCATTTTAAGAAAAAAACAAGGTAATTTTGAATTTGATGGCAGCAACACATCTCAAAAGAGTTGGGACAGGGGCATGTTTACCACTGTGTAGCATCCCCTCTTCTTTTACCAACAGTCTGTAAACATCTGGGAACTGAGGAGACAAATTACTGGAGTTTTGGGAGAGGAATGTTGTCCAATTCTTGTCTGATATAGGATTCTAGCTGCTCACCAGTCCTGTGTCTTCTTGGTGAAAGGTCTAGACTGCAGGCAGACCAGTTCAGCACCTGTACTCTTCTACTACGAAGCCATGCTGTTGAAGCCATGCAGTATGCGGTTCAGCATTGCCTTGCTGAAATATGCAAGGCCTTCCTGGAAAAATACATCATCTGGATGTGAGCATATGTTGTTCTAAAACCTGTATATACCTTTCAGCATTCATGGTGCTTTTCCAGATGTGCAAGCTGCCCATGCCATAGGAACTAATGCACCCTTATACTATCAGAGGTGCAGGCTTTTGAACTGAGCACTGATGACAAGGCGGATGGTCCCTTTCCTCTTTAGTCCAGTGGATGCGGCATCCATAGCTTCCAAAAAGACTGTTTTCCACTTTGCCTCAGTTCATTTTAAATAAGCTTTAGCCCAGAGAAGACGGCAGCATTTCTAGATCATGTTCACATTTGGCTTCTTCTTTACATCATAGAGCTTGAACCTGTATTTGTGGATGGCACGGCAAACTGTGTTCATAGACAATGATTTGTGGAAGTGTTCCTGAGCGTATGCAGTGATTTCCATTATGGAATCATGCCTGCTTTTAATGCAGTGCTGCCTGACGGCCTGAAGATCACGGGCATCCAATATTGATTTTTGGCCTTGTTCCTTGCGCACAGAGATTTCTCCAGATTCTCAGAATCTTTTGATTATATTATGTACTGTAGATGATGAGATATTCAAAGTCTTTGCAATTTTATGTTGAGGAACATTATTCTGAAATTGTTCTGCAATTTGTAGACAGGTTTTTTTTTTTGCAGATCGGTGAACCCCTCCCCATCTTTCCTTCTGAGAGACTCCACCTCTCTAAGATGCTCTTTTTATACCCAATCATGCTACTGACCTGTTGCCAATTAACCTAATGAGTGGCAAAATTTTCCTCCAGCTGTTTCTTTTTAGTACCACTTACTTTTCCAGGCTTTTGTTGCCCCTGTCCCAACTTTTTTGAGATGTGTTGTTGCCATCAAGTTCAAAATAACCTAATATTTTTCATGAAACAGTAAAATGTTTCAGCTTAAACATTTGATATGTTCTCTATGTTTAATTGTGAAAGATATGGGTTTATGAGATTTGCAAATCATTGCATTCTGTTTTTATTTACATTTTACACAGCGTCCTAACATTTTTGGAATTGGGGTTGTACATAATTTTATACTTTGTACAGATGTTTCTATTAAAGTGGCTGGTGAGCATTGTAAATATGTTTGTGATAACTGCATTCTCATCTCTGAGCTGATGCTATAAATGCTGAAATGGAACAATTTAATAAATATAACTATCAATAAAATTGTTGAAAAATGCTGAAAATGTGTGATTTTATCAAGAATTGTATTTAATCAAGAATCATTCAGCCCTGTAACATTTTAGAATGAGCGCAATCATATACACCTGTGATTTGCCTTGTACTTGACACTATTGTTTAGCTGCTATTATAGAAAATTAATTGTTGCCTTCTGACCAGTCATATTCAGCAGCACTGTGGTATAAAAACAATTATTCTATCCACATTCACTGGATATGAGCAATCGCGTGCTCTGATTGGCAACTCTACAACTAGGATATCAGCTCATATACCGTGAGTAAAGAAAAACAAAATGGCGGAGTGTATTTCTGAACCAACCGAATACGAAATAAAAACTCTACTCGAAAACAAAACCCCAAAAATTGTTATCAAGTATTTAAGATGAACAGAAATAGCTAAAAGAATATACCCCCCCCCCAAATCTCCTGTTCCACTCTCCAGCCCAGTTGGTGGCGGTAATGCACCTTTAAGTTGGTTTGCCAACCAACAAAAAAAAAAACCTAAAGAAGAACCCCCCCCCCCCCCCAAAAAAAAAGAAAGCAACAAAATATGGAATAAAAGTATTTGATGGTAAGAACATATTTTTATTTTTAAATTTTTCAATAATTATTATTATAATATATATTATATAATATATATTATTATATAGCATTCCATTGATCACCCTAACGGGCAATCCATTGATCATCCTAATGACTCTCGAGGCCGTTCACAACCAGCCCCCAGTGACCCACACCAACAGGATGACTCAATGACACCTTAGATGAGCTTTTCATCCTTGAGAGGATGCTCCCTACCAGTCAGACAGAACTGAAGAAGCCTTTTGGATGAGAGGTGAAACATCTTCAAGAATCTTCAAGCAAGTCCAGTTGCTCTCTTTTACCACCCACAATTATTATTATTATAATATTTTTCACAAATTGCTCCTGTCATTTCGCAAGTTTGTCTACATTCTAAGTGGAAATGATTTTGTCGGACATTTTGTATAAAGTTGGGGTGGCACAGTGGTGTAGTGGTTAGCGCTGTCGCCTCACAGCAAGAAGGTCCTGGGTTCGAGCCCCGGGGCCGGCGAGGGCCTTTCTGTGTGGAGTTTGCATGTTCTCCCCGTGTCCGCGTGGGTTTCCTCCGGGTGCTCCGGTTTTCCCCACAGTCCAAAGACATGCAGGTTAGGTTAACTGGTGACTCTAAATTGACCGTAGGTGTGAATGTGAGTGTGAATGGTTGTCTGTGTCTATGTGTCAGCCCTGTGATGACCTGGCGACTTGTCCAGGGTGTACCCCGCCTTTCGCCCGTAGTCAGCTGGGATAGGCTCCAGCTTGCCTGCGACCCTGTAGAAGGATAAAGCGGCTAGAGATAATGAGATGAGATGAGATTTTGTATAAAGTTTTTATTGATCAAATTTGCAAAAAATAAAAATGCTCTGTTTCTCAAAATCCAGTGAATGTGGATGGAATAAAACAGTTATTCCACTCAATCTTGTTGTACATGGATTACAGTATAGCCGACTCGGCGCTACGCGCCTTGTCAGCTATCAGCTCATGTACGACTCAATTTCGTGGAATAACTGTTAAATATTATATTGCCAAAGCACCACATATTCATTTTTGTATATTCATTGCATTGTTCCAGTTTTTTATGACTGCCAGGTTGTTACATGTGTTGTTACATCGTTCTGCATTAATGGCAATCACTGTCTCTCTGTGCACAGCTGGAGTCAAGCGACACGATCAGGGGGCCCATTTGTAACTGCACAGAGAGAGACAAGTCAGGTCAGTACAAGTGTTTTCATTACTTTCCTCTCTGTCTCAAGCCCCAGCAACAGGCCAGAAGCCCTGCACATGGACCCCTGATGAATGGGGTCAGTTTGAGTGCTGCCTACAGATTAGCTGCAGGGGCAATAAATGGTCTAATATAGGGCAAGCTTTAGGCTTGCCAGACAGAAAAGGTTGAATCTTGTTTGTAGAGCAGTGTCCATCAGGATGGGCTGGAGCCAGTATCCAAATGACTGAATTGTAGCTCATCCAGTGCAACAGAGTGAGAAGTTCAAGTATCTTGTAATTTATTCTTGAAGTCTTTTGTTTTTTGAAACAAGCATTTTTATTTGTTACAAAGTCTTTTTTTCTTATGTAAGACTACAATACCATCTATTGCCTCATCTCCAGCAAATGAAAGTTATAAGCTTTGTTCAATTAAAATGCATCGAAATCTTGAATGCAGCTAAACTCCAAACCCAACAGTGTTGTTTTCTATGAATAATTCCATAGCTCATTTCTTCTTTAGAAAGGCTGAACAAATTTCAATCAGAAGTGGGAAATCCTGTGTGAGATTAGAAGATGGCAGGCACGCTTTGCTCTGTGTTCTTTCATTCTGTCATTTGCACTCACTCCTCTTTCAGTTCTATCATTCCTTTATGGTTATTCATATGTAGATGCAGGTCAGGAGATGAGGTGGTTCTCACGTTCAACTTGAAACCCTGGCCTTTGTGTTGCTGGAGCCCAGGCTGTAGTACTGAAGCCAGAAGTGAAATTAAGATCTGCTGAATGCCCCAGCAGGGAGGGGAGGAGAGGGGAGAGAAGCAGTACAGGGAGGACACACAGCTGCTGATGCTGGATAAATGTGAGATGCCCACTGTGGCATTCCATGCCCTCCTGAGGGAGCAGCCAAATGAGGCATTGCTTCATCTGTCTTTCATCTTAATACAGGCCCATTCCTCCATCAACAGTCAATACTCACTGCGTAATCTTCTGAATGCCCTCATTTACTAAATAGTCTCACCCCATTTTCGGTGCTTTAATTGCTTTACCTTGGAACTTTTTTTTTCTTGCACTCCTCACAGGGGGACCTGCAACTCATGGGGGAAAAACTAATTGACAGTCTTTGTGCCCGTCTACCTCAGTGCTTTTAGCTGCGAAGATGTGGCGTATGTGAATATTTTTCGTGATTGAATTATTAAATTAATTATCAAGCCTGCCAAGTAAGTAATAGCTTCAATGTGCGGCACAGTCCCAAGTTTTTGTTGCCTTGAAACTTAATTGATGAGGCTAAAAAGTGGTACTTAAAATAATATAACAGCAAAAGGTCAACTAGTTGTCTCATTATGTGCATTAAAGGGGCCAACTCTCCCTTCCCAGGAATCCCCTACAGCAAGTACCGAGTTACCATTTTCTATACAAGTGATATTCCAAAAATAATCTGCAACAAAGCTGCGATATCCTACACCATAAATCTTAAACTGTAACATGAAATTGAAGCTATTTTGTCAAAGTATATACTTTCAATTCTTTCAACTGATCCATTCCATTTTCATACAGTTATTCTGTTGTAATGGATCTGAACCGGTCTTGGCTGTCTTGTGCATGGCCATGAAAGAAAGAAAAATTAAGCCATATTTTGTTCAAATCTTCCATGTATTTGTTCACAACTTCCATAGATGAAGAAAATGTTCCAGATGGGTTTCGAAGGGTTCAATAACATTGAATTTGCAGAGGTTTTGGTGGACAGAGAGCTAGCAGGTAGCAATCATATGCCTTCAAAACATCAACAATGGCTTCAATTCTAGCTACACACTCAGGGAAAAAAAAATGTGTGTGTGTGTGAATTCACTGTGTAAGCCATAGTTGTTATTCTCTTCTCGCAAACTTTCTAATTTACATCTATAATAAAATGTCAGCAAGTTGTTTGGCCTACATTTTGCTTATGAGCCGTCGTGTTCTCTCGTGACATGTAAAAGATATTATTTAAGTCTTGCTAGAGTCTTTCTTTTCTCTCCATATTATTACAGTGAGAATACTGAGCATTACACTCGAGGGAAAGATATACTGCAGCTTTGCATCTAACTTTATTTTGCTTGGTTTCATCAGTTGTTCCACATACCTGCGTGTCAATGCTTCTGAAAAGTTTATTTGTCATACAGGCTAATTAGCTCATCAATAACAAATTATTCATCAAGGTGCGTGTTAAGTTGAAACACCAAATGAACACTTTTATTTTGCGAAACTCATTATCAAGTATGTTTATTTTTCTTTCTCTGGTTGTTTAAATAAAGTTGGTTTAAATAAAGGCTAGTGATTTGTCGACCCTAGTATGGATTTATTTATTAAAGATAAATAAAATACAAATGTCTGATTGAGTAGATAAGTTTATATAGTAAAAACATACAGATTTTCGGGGTTATTAGTGTGTTGTTCAATTGACATCTGTACACTGAAGGTCTATGTGTGTAGGTGGAACATATGTCAATAATTTCAGCTGGACTTCACCACTTTGACTGTAAATGTAGCAGTGTGTTTAGATCTCCACCAATACTGGCTGGAAATTATGGATAATTTAGAGGAAATGTATCATAATTGCACAGTACATGTGCATGTTTATTATTCCTTTCTTCTGTGATTGCAGTATATAAATTACAGGTAAAGGTTAACAGTGAATTTAGCTTTCGGTCACTTGAGCTTCATGATGAAAGAAGTCTATATTTGGAGGTTGGTACATAATCCATTTTCTCTCTGCATTGAACCAGCAATGATTTTCCCTGTAATGCAGAGGCTTATTTTTCTCATTCCCTCTTGGTGGTTGCATCAAAAAAATTAATCTAATCTGTAACCAGGCTATTGGTATTTTTATAAAGGTTTTAAAAAATTAAACTATTTAAGAAATACTTTCCAAACCGAACTGTTGGCCTATGGAACTGAAGACAGAACACTGTTTATGTCTTCTTAATCATCACCTCCAGAACCCTGGAATGCTGTGGGAAGTCCCCGCTCAGATATCAGCTTACATTCTTAAGACCTGGCATTAATCCCTGAATGTAAAATGTTCGCCATGTTAGCATAACACAGATAGATTGCCTAGAAGCCTAAAACTGCAGGTGTATGTTCATTACCACATTTTCTTATTTGGAGAGGAACAAATTCAGGAAGGAAAGATAAAGTACACAAATGTTTGAATGTTTTTTCTTAGCGTGTCCAGCAATTTAGACTTGCATATTCTGTACCAGTCAAAAGTCTGGACACACTTTCTAATTCAATGTTTTTTTTTCTTTATTTTTATTCATTAAAAGTCACTTCATGTCTTAAAGTAATAATGGATGATGTTTCTCTTGACTTAGTTGAGCAGTTCTTGACATAATATGGATTACTACAGTTGTGGATGGAATAGGGCTATTTACTGTATTTTTATTATTTACTATTTATTGTTTGATCTCAAACTCATTAAGAAGGCAAGAAGTTGCACTAATTAACTTTTGATGAGACACACCTGTTAATTGAAAAGCATTCCAGGTGATGATCTCATGAAACTGGTTAAGATAATGCCAATAGTGTGCAAAGCGTCATCAAGGTCAATGCTGGCTACTTTGCAGAATCTAAAATATGAAATATATTTTATATATTTCATACATGTTATGTATTATGTATGTGTGTATACACTAAAAAAAACCAAACACTATTTTCAATTTTGATTCTTGCAACACGTTTAAAAAAAAAAAACCATTTGCCACTTTATAATGTTGCCATTCCTTCTCAGAACACTTAAAATGTGTTTAGGGACTAAAGACATCAAGTAATGGGTAGCACAGTGGTGTAGTGGTTAGCACGGTTGCCTCACAGCAAGAAGGTTCTGGGTTCGAGCTCAATGGACGACGAGGGCCTTTCTGTGTGGAGTTTGCATGTTCTCCCCGTGTCTGCGTGGGTTTCCTCCGGGTGCTCCGGCTTCCCCCACAGTCCAAAGACATGCAGTTAGGTTAATATGGGACGGCCTTGGGCTGAGGTGCCCTTGAGCGAGGCACCGAACTCCCAACTGCTCCCCGGGTGCTGTTAGCATGGCTGCCCACTGCTCTGGGTATGTGTGTGCTCATTGCTCATGTGTGTGTGCGCATGTGTGTGTTCACTGCTTCAGATGGGTAAAATGCAGAGAGGAATTTCACAAGTGTGTGATGAATAAAGTTGTGCTTTCTTTCTTTCTTTCTTTCTTTCTTTCTTTCTTTCTTTCTTTCTTAATGAAGCATTTCAGGTTTTATTTTGTCCCATTCTTCCTGTAAACAGGTCTTAAAGTCAACAGTGCAGGGTCGATGTCTTCATATTTTTCATTTCAAAATTCCCCACACATTCTCTATTGGGGACAGAGGGGCACCCTCTTCTTCCACAGCCACGCCTTTGTAATGTGTGCAGAATGTGGTTTTGCACTGTCTTGTTGAAATATCCTGGGGAAAGATATCATCTTGAAGGCAGCATGCAGTGGTGCTTGAAAGTTTGTGAACCCTTTAGAATTTTCTATATTTCTGCATAAATATGATATTAGATTTTCACACAAGTCCTAAAAGTAGATAAAGAGAACCCAGTTAAACAAATGAGGCAAAAACATTATACTTGGTCATTTATTTATTGAGGAAAATTATCCAATATTACATATCTGTGAGTGGCAAAAGTATGTGAACCTCTAGGATTAGCAGTTAATTTGAAGGTGAAATTAGAGTCAGGTCTTTTCAATCAACGGGATGACAATCAGGTGTGAGTGGGCACCATTTTATTTAAAGAACAGGGATCTATCAAAGTCTGATCTTCACAACACATGTTTGTGGAAGTGTATCATGGCACGAACAAAGGAGATTTCTGAGAACCTCAGAAAAAGCATTGTTGATGCTCATCAGGCTGGAAAAGGTTACAAAACCATCTCTAAAGAGTTTGGACTCCACCAATCCACAGTCAGACAGATTGTGTACAAATGGAGGAAATTCAAGACCATTGTTACTCTCCCCAGGAGTGGTCGACCAACAAAAATCACTCCAAGAGCAAGGCGTGTAATAGTTGGCGAGGTCACAAAGGACCCCAGGGTAACTTCTAAGCAACTGAAGGCCTCTCTCACATTGGCTAATGTTAATGTTCATGAGTCCACCATCAGGAGAACACTGAACAACAATGATGTGCATGACAGGGTTGCAAGGAGAAAGCCACTGCTCTCCAAAAAGAACATTGTTGCTTGTCTGCAGTTTGCTAAAGATCACGTGGACAAGCCAGAAGGCTATTGGAAAAATGTTTTGTGGATGGATGAGACCAAAATAGAACTTTTTGGTTTAAATGAGAAGTGTTATGTTTGGAGAAAGGAAAACACTGCTTTCCAGCATAAGAACCTTATCCCACCTGTGAAACATGGTGGTGGTATTATCATGGTTTGGGCCTGTTTTGCTGCATCTGGGCCAGGACGGCTTGCCATCATTGATGGAGCAATGAATTCTGAATTATACCAGTGAATTCTAAAGGAAAATGTCAGGCCATCTGTCCATGAACTGAATCTCAAGAGAAGGTGGGTTTACTGTTTACAGCAAGACAACGACCCTAAGCACACAAGTTGTTCTACCAAAGAATGGTTAAAGAAGAATAAAGTTAATGTTTTGGAATGGCCAAGTCAAAGCCCTGACCTTAATCCAATGGAAATGTTGTGGAAGGACCTGAAGCGAGCAGTTCATGTGAGGAAACCCACCAACATCCCAGAGTTGAAGCTGTTCTGTACGGAGGAATGGGCTAAAATTCCTCCAAGCCGGTGTGCAGGACTGATCAGCAGTTACTGGAAATGTTTAGTTGCAGTTGTTGCTGCACAAGGGGGTCACACCAGATACTGAAAGCACAGGTTCACATACTTTTGCCACTCACAGATATGTAATATTGGATCATTTTCCTCAATAAATAAATGGCCAAGTATAATATTTTTGTCTCATTTGTTTAACTGGGTTCTCTTTATCTACTTTTAGGACTTGTGTGAAAATCTGATGATGTTTTAGGTCATATTTATGCAGAAATATAGAAAATTCTAAAGGGTTCACAAACTTTCAAGCACCACTGTATGTTGCTCCAAAATCTCAGTGTACTTTTCTGCATAAATGACCCATCACAGAAGTGTTAGTTACTTTTGCCAAGAATATTGACACAACCCCATACCATGACAGACACTGGCTTTCGGACTTTTTGCTGGTAACAGTCTGGATGGTCCTTGTCTTCTTTGTTCCAGAGCCCATGCATGCAAACTGGAGATCCTTGGTCCATCTTTGCTCCTCAAAGACTAGGCCTTTCCTGGATACTTTTGTACCAAATCATGATTACAGTCAACTGTTGACATCACCTGTTTCAAACCACATTATTTAGTTATATTTTTTATTAATTTTTTTTGTTACCTAATTACTAGCGCTAAATTGCCCCCATCCTGACTTTAACAAATGAAATGAAGTTGACCAGGGAAAAAATAAATAAATAAATAAATATTGGGTTCATGCTGTGTAGAATTAAATACAAGTCAAAATACATTTAGAAATCACTGCTTTCTTTTTTATTTGCATTTTTCATTCCATCCCAACTTTTCTGATTTGGGGTTGCATGTATGTATGTACAGACAGACAGACAGACAGACAGTGAAGCCCAAAATTATTCATACCCATGCCAAATTTTGATTCATAGTGAACTGCTATATGGCCAGTCGCATTCATGTGGCAGGAAATGACAAACAAGTGACAAAAAATAGTAAGACATTGTGTTAGAGATCTGAATGATAATGTTAATATTAATGTTGTTTTCTTTTCTTTAATTTTTACTCAAAATGCCATGTCCATAGTTATTCATACCCGTTGAAATTGTCAGAAATTATTAAGAAAATGCAAGTTTCTCTGACATTCCAAATGGTCCTGCTCTAGTCAACTATAAATTAAAAACAGCTGATAAAGTAATTCTCTCATCAGTTACTAGTCAATTGCATATCATGGCTAAAACCAAAGACCTTACCACCAAGGCCATCCTAAGGCAACCTACCGTAAGCCATTCTGGTACCAACATCTCCAGACAGACACTCCAACTGCCACTGCACAAGGCTGGTCTCTATGGCACTGACCAAGTAGGACTTCACTTCTCCAAGACAGGCACACAAATGTTTGCCTAACATTTGAAAGTTCACTTGGACCAAGAAGAATGGTTTGGTTTTGTTCATCAATTTTGTGGTCGGATGAGACGAAACTGGAGTTGCTTGGACACAAGGATGTAACTTTCATTTGGCAAAAGAAAGGAGAAGCATTGAACCCCAAGAACGCCATCCCTATGGTTAAGCATGGTAATGCTTTGGGGTGTTTTTCAATCAATGGGCCAGACAACCTTGTCAAAGTAAATGTCATCATGAGAAAAGAAAATAGAAAAGAGGACTACATTAGGATTCTGGAGGAAAACCATGTAGTCTGCAGAAAATTTTGGCCTTAGGCAGCACTGGAACTTCCAACAAGACAATGATTCAAAATATACAGCTAAAGTAGTCAAGAAATGGTTAAGAGAAAACAATATCAACATTTTGGAGTCCAGACCTGAATTGCATTGAGCATCTTTAGAGAGAACTAAAGACCAGAGTGATGGGAAAGAAGGCTTCCATCCTCAAAGACCTGGAGATCTTTGCAAAAGAGGAGTGATCCAAAATCTCAGTGGAGACATGAAAAAAAGCATGCTATCAATTATAGGATCTGTTTGATTGCTGGCAAATAAAGGCTTTGCCATTGATTACTGAGAAAGAGAATGAATAATATTGTACATGGCATTTTTCATTTTATATATATAAGTCCAGGATGTGAAAGGAGGAGGGATGTGTGTTGGACTTGCAACCTACCACATAAAAATCTCTTGTTACAGAAATGGCAACAAAAATCTTCAGAAATTCATCAAGCCTCGGGTGATCCGCTGAGGATTAAGGCAGCAATGCCTCGTATGACGAGCAGGGATGAAAGCCAAAAGGAAGCTTCTGTTCCAATGCAGTCCCTGGTGAAACACAAGCAACAGGTGAAAGTGTCAGCATGGAACAGAAGCATGTTTGAAACCGGGAGAATAGCGCAGGTATTGAGGGAGATCAGATGAAGATCAACATTCTGGGCATCAGTGAAATATGGTAGACTGATTTAAGCATGCTGACACTGGGATCCATAGAGACTGTAGTTCTCTGGACAAACAGATGGACAAACACCAAGAAGGAGCCAGTATAATGATGGACAAACAGGCCAGGAAGAGCCTCCTGAGATGGGAACCAGTCAACTCTCACATCATCAGAGCCAGATTCTTCTCTAAGTACGCTCAGACCACCATCGTGCTATGCAACCATATATGTGTGTGTGTGTGTGTGTGTGTGTGTGTGTAGGAGAAGGACTGTTATTCCAGAAAGATAAGAAGTAAAAGTGTAAATGTCATAAAAATAAACTTTAACCCCACCAATTTCTAGGATGCATTACTGACCTTCATTACTCATTCTTTATTCCACATTCATTCAACTTTCTTGAGTTTCACTGTAGCTACTGAATAATTTATATTGGGACATGAAATGCTTCCGTTTCCAGTGTTTCCAATGAAGCAAAAACAATGAAAATTCCACTGTACTGTGTGACAACAGTATGTCTAATTCATATTTAATCAAATGTCTGGCAGCCTGGGAAAATTCTGTCACATTACAATTTCCCTTCACTAGAACTAAGGGGCCAAAACACGTTCCAGCATGACAATGGCCCTATGCCAAAATCTAGTTGTATGAAGATATGGTTTGGAGTAGGAGAAGAACTCAAGTGGCCTGCACAGAGCCGAGTTTTTATCGTTTTGAAATTTTCATGATTTTTATTTTATTTAGTCTTTCAGTTTGTTGATTTTTTTTTAATGTCAGTTTAGTTTTAGTTAGTTTTACAAGTGCAAAGTAGTATTATTGTTCTTTTCATTTTGAGGAACTGACTAGTTTTAGTTTAGTTTTTATTCAGTGTTAGTTTTAGTTTTTCATGTATTGTACAGGGTGGCACAGTGGTGTAGTGGTTAGCACTGTTGCCTCACAGCAAGAAGGTTCTAGGTTCAAGCCCATTGGCTGATGGGGTCCTTTCTGTGTAGAGTTTGCATGTTCTCCCTGTGTCTGTGTGGGTTTCCTCCGGGTGCTCTGGTTTCCCCTACAGTCCAAAGACATGCAAGTTAGGCTAACTGGTGGCTCTAAATTGACCGTAGGTGTGAATGTGAGTGTGAATGGTTGTTTGTCTCTATGTGTCAGCCCTGCGATGATCTGGCAACTTGTCCAGGGTGTACCCCACCTCTCGCCCATAGTCAGCTGGGATAGGCTCCAGCTTGCCTGCAACCCTGCACAAGGTAAGCAGTTACAGATAATGGATGTATTGCACAGCAAGCATCTTCTTCATTGTTGGAGTTTTACAGAAGCCAGGATTACTGCTGCTGTCTGGAACTGTCTTGAGGGGGGAAATGAAGCTGATTTTACCTGCAATATCATTTCATTTTAGTTTGTGTTGCATTGTTCATTGTAGTTTTTATTTAGTTTTCTTTTTCATTTTTTTAAACTGTCATTTTTATTTTGATTAAGTTTTCACTGCTAGTTTTAGGCTCATTAAAATTTAAAATTAAAATTAACTTAAAATTAACTATTTTAACCCTGGCACTGAGCCCTGCCGTGAACAATGTTGAGAGATGAATTGGAATGCTGGCTGTGTGCCAGGTTTCCTTGCTAAACATTGGTGCCTGACCTTGCTAATGCTCTTGTGGCTGAATGGGCAAATCACCACAGCCATGTTCCAAAATCCAGTGGAAAGCCTTCCCAGAAAAGTGGAGGTTATTATAACAGCAAAGTTAGACTAACTCTGGAATGGGATTTTCAACAAGCACATATGGATGTGTCAGTCCACAAACCTTTGTCCATATAATGTAAGTCAACCTGAAGTAAAATTAGCATTTTGAAGTCTAATTATGCTCCAAAGTGCAAAGAGAGAAAATTACATTGAGAGATTCAATTCAATCTCAGACATTTTGATATTTGCTCATAAACTGAACTGATTACGTATGTCTGTTTTGCTACAGAAGTTAGCTATCCACTAACTTGATCAAATCATGACTTTCACTATGTTTAGCTTGCAAGGTTTGGGATATTGTTAGCCAGACTGATCTCAAACTGATTTCTTACCCAACATGATCGTTGCAGGAAGATAGCCTGGGCAATATTCATCCATCCATTATCTATCTTATCTTATCTTATCTGCTTATCCTATGCAGGGTTGCAGGCAAGCTGGAGCCTATCCCAGCTGACTATGGGAGAGAGATGGGGTACACCCTGGACAAGTCGCCAGATCATCACAGGACACATAGGTGGTGTTTACATTAGACCGTATCCGTCTCGTTTTCGTCGCGGATGCACTGTCCGTTCACATTAAAACGCCGGGAAACGACTCCACAGGCGGAACAACTTGAATCCGCCAGGGCCCACGTATTCAACCCAGTTCGTATCTGATCCGGTGCTGTGTAAACATTGAGATACGAGGAAACGCAGTGCTGAACTCTAGCTGACGTCGTCATTGGACAACGTCACTGTGACATCCACCTTCCTGATTCGCTGGCGTTGTTCATGCCACGTTGGTCATGTGACGCGACTGCTGAAAAACGGTGCGGACTTCACTTCCTGCTATTGTTTCCGCCTTGTATCACCTTTTTGTTTTTCATTAAAGAGTATAAAAGTATGAATATAATGCTTTGCTTTGTCATTCTTAATGTTGTTCATGGTAAGATGCAAATACTGCCCATTGTGTAGTTATGATTGTCTTTAGGCTTGCCATCCTTCCACTTGCAAGTGGTGAGTGACTTGCACATGCCCGATATGCACTGGGATCACACACACAGCGGCTCAGTCCCAAATCACTGCTTGTGCGCTTCACTCGTGCGCTCTGTGAGCTGCGCAGGGCCGGAGTGCGCACCCTCCAGAGGGCACTCGCTGTTCAGGGCGGAGTGATTTGGAGCGCAGCTGCTGAGGAGGAGGTGCTGAGCCGCACTGACACATTTTACGTGCCGTCTAATTAGTCATGTGATTAGCGTATCCGTGTATTGTCGTTGCTGTGTGCATGCGAATCGTTTTAAAAACGTTAATCTGATGATCCACTGATATGGTCTAATGTAAACACCACCATAGAGACAAACGACCATTCACACTCACATTCACACCTACAGTCAATTTAGAGCCAGCAATTAGCCTAACCTGCATGTCTTTGGACTGTGGGGGAAACCGGATCACCCCCGGAAGGAAACCCACGTAGACACGGGGAGAACATGCAAACTCCACACAGAAAGGTCCCCATCGGCCACTAGGCTCGAACCCAGAACCTTCTTGCTGTGAGGTGACAGTGCTAACCACTACACCACCGTGCAACCCTCTGGGCAATATTAAAGTAAATTTAAAAAAAATCTGCAACATTTTGGTGAAGTATTTTAATGGTTTTTGAAGCTGAGGTGTCAAAGTAAGTTATAGGCAGAAAAACCCAATTTTGTCCAAATATACAATTTTGCTCTATTTTGGTTGACATCTGATGCATTTCCGCAGACTGCCACACAAATTTCTGACACAAAATATTTAGCTTTATTGTGACCTTGTGTGCCAACTCAGAGTGTCAAGATTGTTTAATATTTTTAATTCCAATAACAAAAGTGCAATAACCACAATTTATATCCATTTGTCTTACAAAGTACAGTTGCCTAGCTTTTTGTCGATGACACAATTTATAACCATTCAGCACTTCTGCTACAAATGGTAAACTTCTGCAGCTGTAAAGCCATTCATTTTCAAGTATGACTAAGATCATTCCCTACTGATTTACCACCCACTTACACTCCACAGATTCATAGACAGATGTGACACACTTGACAAGTTTTAATAAGTCTCTTCTCTGCCTGGACAGAGTTTGGATGGCAGACTGTAGTGACTGGCTGACACCCATGGGAATAAATTTGAAAGTCATTATATCGGAGCACATACTGTGTCTTTGGTCAGAGGACAAATATATCATGCATCAGCAGAACCCCCTTTCTCTTCATATCGCGTGACGGACCAAAGGGCCACCATTTCTCCATTTGAAACAGTAATTTAATTTGCTCGTGCACTGTATGGAGTGAACGGGGTTTAGATGGTGGTGGTGGTGTATGCCTCTCAGAACACTAATAGCTTCTGGGTAGGATTCCGGTCTCTGATGGAGAACCATTTATTTATTCTTTTTCTCCCACTAGCCCCAGAAATTTGGCCATGCTCCAGTCATCACAGATCTTGTTTGTTTTGTCATGGGGTGTGATGGCTGAATGTGTCTCGGAGGGAGCTGAGGAATGACTGCAGCTCTCCCCGAGGCTGGGCCCCTCCACAGCTGCTCTCAACACCATGCTATACCACACCTCAGCTGCACGTGGATACATTCCTCACACTGGCCCACCACCGTGTTGCACGATATTAAGAAAAGAATTTCATTTTCTTTATTTTTGAAAGGGCATTATCAGGATATGAACATGTACATTTGTACCAATGCATGTCCAAGCAAATATAATATGTTCTAGTATATATATTGATATCTGGGTAGCTTGGTTTCCTCATGGCTCCAGGGTCCTTGGTTTGATCCTGACCTCGCAGTAGAGGCTTTGCACCATCATGTAACCCCACAGCAATGGTAACTATGCCGCCATGATAGGAGGCACGCTTGTAATGCTTCATTCAACTGAGTTAGTTGTTATTGATCAGTATGGAAAGGTTTTGCTGTGGTTTTGGATCTGCAAATCATTTTGAACAAAACAAAGACATCAGGTTGTTTAATTTACCAAAAGTAATTCATCATTGGGGGAAAAACTAGAGAAATTTCTAAACATAGAAGGGAAAATGGGGTCAAAAAAACATTCAGTGGGACTCAGTGTCAAACGGAGAGGTCAAAAACCATATGGTATGCTCACTTCATTTGCATGAAGGTACATAAGAATTAAAAAAAAAAAATCACAACTAAAGCAAGGTGCTCATTATTATACAGTGAAGTGAACATGAGTAACACAGCGGCTCAGCATCATCTCACCTTCACCGAGACTTAAAGTGCATTTACATTCAGGGATCCATCGGTGCGTGCTGTGCGCACGCTTGGGACCCAGTCATTATGGGAAACACCTGATGCTGATTTGAGGCAATCAGCATGTGCATATAAGGACACAGAGGCTTTGTGAAGTATTATCACCATCACATTTGTTTCTAGCCATGTTTATGACTGCTTTCGGTTTCAGTTTTGTTTTGTTTTTGTAAAGATCATGCCTGCTAATAAACACTCTTCCTGCACTTAGACCCATCTACCACTGCATATCTGACACAATACTTACAAAGTCTCTGTGAAAACAGTGTGCTGATTGTGCTTAGATCAGTATCAGGTGTTTCCCATAATGACTGGGTCTCAAGCGAGCGTACAACACGCTCCGAAGGTTAGATGATACCAAGCCGCCGTGCTGCTCATGACCAATATAAGTGATGGGCATGTGGGCCAGTGCTTTATGTCTTGGGCTGTTGGCATGCCTCTCTTTATTCTGCTCCTCCTCACCCTTCATCCCTCCACTGCCTTATTAGAGCTGCAAAAACTTGAGTGTTTTATGACATGCTCTGGTCAGTTAAGTTACTTTGCGGCAGTGAGGAGGATCAGGGTAATTGCTCCTGCACATGAAGTTGGGGAGAGTAAATCACCAGGACTGTTTATATTTCAGTCACCATAGGCTTACCACACTCCACATATCTGGAGGTCTGGTTTCGATTGTTCCTCATTTGTAGCTTCATTTGACAGTGCATTAAAATTTCACCCAGCCTGAACATTGGTCACGCGTCTCTATCTATGGTTCTGATCTGAAGTTAAAACATCCATTGTACACTCCAGAATCATAACACACAATCAGACATCACTGTGAATTTATGAATTTAGAGCTGCAACAACTGATCAGCAAAATAAAATTTAATCATAAAACCAGTTAGCAATAAATTTCATTATGAATCAGTTGAACTGTGTTATGGATGTATGTCACTTCACTTAGACTGTAAATGGCAGCAAAACATTCTCTAATGGATGGGAACTCTTTGCATTACTCTATACTTTTGGCGTAATGACATAACGTATGTTGTCATGGGAATAGATATTCTATTCCTATCCATTCATTTGTAGGAATGTAAGAAACTGTGCAAGTGCAATGTACCAAGTTGAACCATGCTTATTAACTGATATGTATCCTTTTCAGTTGGCATACCTTATCCTATTTCTATCTGTATTGCAAATTCATGTCTATATTTATCAATCCTTCCTAAACATTATCATATTAGGATATACTATATGGCCAAATGATTGTGGGCACCTGACCATCAGACCCGCAGGTGTTTTTTAACATCCCAGCCCAGATTAAGTGCCCCCTTTGCAGCTATAATAACCTCCACTCTTCTAGGAAGGTTAGATTTGTGCCCATTCAGCCACAAGAGCATTAGTGAGGTCTGGCACTGATGTTGGGCGAGGATGCCTGTGGTGCAGCCTTTTTTCCAATTTATCTCAAAGGTGTTCAGTGGGGTTGAGATCACTTGAGTGTGGAAGCCACTCGAGTTCTTCCACTCCAACCTTGGAAAACCATGAACCTCCATTTGTGCACTGGGGCGTTGTCATGCTGGAACAGGTTGGGGCCCCTTACTTCCAGTGAAGGGAAATCTTAAGTTACAGCAAAAAATCTTAAAGGTAAGACATTCTATCCAATTGTGTGCTTTCAGCTTTGTGGCAACAGTTTGGGGAAGGCCTCTATGTGTGTGTGTGTGTGTGTGTGTGTGTGTGTGTGTGTGTATGTATGTATGTATGTATGTATGTATGTATATATATATATATATATATATATATATATATATATATATATATATATATACAGTGCTCAGCGTAAATGAGTACACCCCCTTTGAAAAGTAACATTTTAAACAATATCTCAATGAACACAAACAATTTCCAAAATGTTGACAAGACAAAGTTTAATATAACATCTGTTTAACTTATAACGGGAAAGTAAGGTTAATAATATAACTTAGATTACAAATTTTTTTCAGTTTTACTCAAATTAGGGTGGTGCAAAAATGAGTACACCCCACAACAAAAACTACTACATCTAGTACTTTGTATGGCCTCCATGATTTTTAATGACAGCACCAAGTCTTCCAGGCATGGAATGAACAAGTTGGCGACATTTTGCAACATCAATCTTTTTCCATTCTTCAACAATAACCTCTTTTAGTGACTGGATGCTGGATGGAGAGTGATGCTCAACTTGTCTCTTCAGAATTCCCCATAGGTGTTTGATTGGGTTCAGATCAGGAGACATACTTGGCCACTGAATCACTTTCACCCTGTTCTTCTTCAGAAATCCAACAGTGGCCTTAGATGTGTGTTTAGTCATGTTGGAAAAGTGCACGACGGCCAAGGGCACAGAGTGATGGTAGCATCTTCTCTTTCAGTATAGAGCAATACATCTGTGAATTCATGATGCCATCAATGAAATGCAGCTCCCCGACACCAGCAGCACTCATGCAGCCCCACATAAGGACACTGCCACCACCATGTTTCACTGTAGGCACCATGCATTTTTCTTTGTATTCCTCACCTTTGTGACGCCATACAGTTTTGAAGCCATCAGTTCCAAAAACATTTATCTTGGTCTCATCAGTCCAGAGTATAGAGTCCCAGTAGTCTTCATCTTTGTCAGCATGGGCCCTGGCAAACTCTGGGCGGGCTTTTTTGTGCCTGGGCTTTAGGAGAGGCTTCTTTCGTGGACGGTATCCATGCATGCCATTCCTCTGCAGTGTACGCAGTATTGTGTCACAGGAAATAGTCACCCCAGTTTGGCTTTCTACTTCTTTAGATAACTGCAGTGAACTTGCATGCCGATTTTCTTCAACGCTTCTCATCAGAAGACGCTCCTGTCGAGGTGTTAACTTCCATGAACGACCTGGACGTCTCTGTGAGATGGTTGCAGTTCCATCTTTCTTAAATTTTTGTACCACTTTTGCTACAGTATTCTGACTGATAAGTAAAGCTTGGCTTTTCTTCTTGTAGCCTTCACCTTTGTGGTATATAGAAATTATTTTCTTTGGGGAATTCTGAAGAGACAAGTTGAGCATCACTCTCCATCCAGCATCCAGTCACTAAAAGAGGTCATTGTTGAAGAATGGAAAAAGATTGATGTTGCAAAATGTCGCCAACTTGTTCATTCCATGCTTAGAAGACTTGGTGCTGTCATTAAAAATCATGGAGGCCATACAAAGTACTAGATGTAGATGTTTTGTTGTGGGGTGTACTCATTTTTGCACCACCCTAATTTGAGTAAAACTGAAAAAATGTGTAATCTAAGTTATATTATTAACCTTACTTTCACGTTATAAGTTAAACAGATGTTATATTAAACTCTGTCTTGTCAACATTTTGGAAATTGTTTGTGTTCATTGAGATATTGTTTAAAATGTTACTTTTCACAGGGGGTGCACTCATTTACACTGAGCACTGTGTGTATATATATATATATATATATATTAGTGTGTGGGCGGCACGGTGGTGTAGTGGTTAGCGCGCTGTCGCCTCACAGCAAGAAGGTCCTGGGTTCGAGCCCCGGGGCCGGCGAGGGCCTTTCTGTGTGGAGTTTGCATGTTCTCCCCGTGTCCGCGTGGGTTTCCTCCGGGTGCTCCGGTTTCCCCCACAGTCCAAAGACATGCAGGTTAGGTTAACTGGTGACTCTAAATTGACCGTAGGTGTGAATGTGAGTGTGAATGGTTGTCTGTGTCTATGTGTCAGCCCTGTGATGACCTGGCGACTTGTCCAGGGTGTACCCCGCCTTTCGCCCGTAGTCAGCTGGGATAGGCTCCAGCTTGCCTGCGACCCTGTAGAAGGATAAAGCGGCTAGAGATAATGAGATGAGATGAGATATTAGTGTGTGTGTGTGAGATGGTTAGCTGTCCACATAACTTTGGCCATATAATGTATATTATTTTCAAAATACCATTTGTGTCGAGTCATCAAATCTCTGTCTGCTTCTGGTTCGCATTGAAATTGATCTCAAAAAGAGTCAATTCACTCATTCCAGGCACTGAAAACTACGTGCCAACTCCAAATCTATGGCGTCAATTCCATGCACACTACAAATGATTCATCCATCATGGACAGTGTTGAAGTTTAGCACTGCAATTTTTTTCAGTTAGTGAGACAGCAAGGGTATATTTATTTTGCTTTTATTTTGAATTTGATTGGTTGGAATTGGGTGGCACAGTGGTGTAGTAGTTAGCACTGTCGCCTCGCAGCAAGAAGGTTCTGGGTTTGAGCCCAGTGGCTGACGAGGGCTTTTCTGTGTGGAGTTTGCATGTTCTCCCAGTGTCTGCATGGGTTTCCTCCGGGTGCTCCGATTTCCTCCACAGTCCAAAGACAAGCAGGTTGGGTCAATTGGTGGCTCTAAATTGACTGTAAGTGTGAATGGTTGTTTGTCTCTGTGTCAGCCCTGCGATGATCTGATGACTTGTCCAGGGTGTAGCCTGCCTCTTGCCCATAGTCAGCTGGGATAGGCTCGAGCTTGCCCGCAACCCTGCACAGGATAAGTGGTAATGGATGGATGGTTGGAATTGCACAAATCAGGGCTAGAAATGCAGGTACTGTAAGCTGTATTCTGAAAATGTAAAAAAGATGGACTACCATTCACCATTATATTTCATAATGGTGCTGTGTTAATAGGCACACATACTGTAGAGGCTGGGATGTGCCCCACACCCCATGCTATCCGGTCTTGTCCCTGAGTAATGAACTCCAAAAGCTGAATCAACAGCATGATATTTACCAAAGACTGGGCTCCTCCTGTTTTCTGGATCAGGTGTCTTTTTGCACTGCAGAACCCTGTGCTTATGTGGAGACGTGCATGCAGATGTTCTTTGATTACCAAGGACACAGGTATCACATCTTCTGAAGTTCAAGCTGAGCTGTATGGACTTATTGCTAACTTTTGCTGGATAAAGTAATTCCTTCCTACATCCTGCCATTTGTCTGTATTATATGGCATTGCTCCAGATTAAGGTTAATCAGAGAATGTTTGGCAAATTATCAAGGAAAAAGAAAGATCTTAGCAGAGGAGACTGCAGCAGTTCTCTCTCCCAGGCACCAATGAGAGCTGACATGGGGCTGTTTTACTGCAATCATCTGTCATCTAGAGATTAGCACCGGAAACCAGGTGGAAAGCGAGTCCTGACTGGTGCTACGATACAGTGGAACATTCCCAGATGTCGACCCTGCAGTGAAAGTGATGCTTCATGTAAAAGGCCGCACTGGCCTTGTCACTTCCTGTTCAAAAAGACACGAACCAAAATGGATATTGGCAATCCAAGCTGGACATAAATCCCATTATTAGCTCATCTGGCCGACAGGTGATGAGCTTATCCCATCATGTGTTGTCCATTGTCTGTCATCCAGCGTCCATCTGGTGTCATCCACATTTCATGAAAATCACTTCTTTTCTCTCAGTTCTTCACCGATTTTTATTCTTTTTGGCAGGAAGGTACAGTGGTGCTTGAAAGTTTGTGAACCCTTTTGAATTTTCTATATTTCTGCATAAATATGACTTAAAATATCATTAGATTTTCACACATGTCCTAAAAGTAGATAAAGAGAAACCAGTTAAACAAATTAGACAAAAATATTATACTTGGTCATTTAGTTATTGAGGAAAATTATCCAATATTACATATCTGTGAGTGGCAAAAGTATGTGAACCTCTAGGATTAGCAGTTAATTTGAAGGTGAAATTAGAGTCAGGTGTTTTCAATCAATGGGATGACAATCAGGTGTGAGTGGGCACCCTGTTTTATTTAAAGAACAGGGATCTAACAAAGTCTGATTTTCACAACACATGTTTGTGGAAGTGTATCATGGCACAAACAAAGGAGATTTCTGAGGACCTCATAAAAAGAGTTGTTGATGCTCATCAGGCTGGAAAAGGTTACAAAACCATCTCTAAAGAGTTTGGACTCCAACAATCCACAGTCAGACAGATTGTGTACAAATGGAGGAAATTCAAGACCATTGTTACCCTCCCCAGGAGTGGTTGACCAACAAAGATGTGTGTACTAGAGGTGTGTAATAGTCAACAAGGTCACAAAGGACCCCAGGGTAACTTCTAAGCAACTGAAGGCCTCTCTCACATTGGCTAATGTTAATGTTCATGAGTCCACCATCAGGAGAACACTGAACAACAATGGTGTGCATGGCAGGGTTGCAAAGAGAAAGCCACTGCTCTCCAAAAAGAAGATTGCTGCTTGTCTGCCGTTTGCTAAAGATCATGTGGACAAGCCAGAAGGCTATTGGAAAAATGTTTTGTGGATGGATGAGACCAAAATAGAACTTTTTGGTTTAAATGAGAAGCATTATGTTTGGAGAAAGGAAAGCACTGCATTCCAGCATAAGAACCTTATCCCATCTGTGAAACATGGTGGTGGTAGTATCATGGTTTGGGCCTGTTTTGCTGTGTCTGGGCCAGGACAGCTTGCCATCATTGATGGAACAATGAATTCTGAATTATACCAGCAAATTCTAAAGGAAAATGTCAGGACATCTGTACATGAACTGAATTTCAAGAGAAGGTAGGTCATGCAGCAAGACAATGACCCTAAGCACACAAGTTGTTTTACCAAAGAACGGTTAAAGAAGAATAAAGTTAATGTTTTGGAATGGCCAAGTCAAAGTCCTGACCTTAATCCAATCGAAATGTTGTGGAAGGACCTGAAGCGAGCAGTTCATGTAAGGAAACCCACCAACATCCCAGAGTTGAAGCTGTTCTGTACGGAGGAATGGGCTAAAATTCCTCCAAGCCGGTGTGCAGGACTGATCAACAGTTACCAGAAACGTTTAGTTGCAGTTATTGCTGCACAAGGGGGTCACACCAGATACCGAAACAAAGGTTCACATACTTTTGCCACTCACAGATATGTAATATTGGATCATTTTCCTCAATAAATAAATGACCAAGTATAATATTTTTGTCTCATTTGTTTAACTGGGTTCTCTTTAACTACTTTCAGGACTTGTGTGAAAATCTGATGATGTTTTAGTCATATTTATGCAGAAATATAGAAAATTCTAAAGGGTTCACAAACTTTCAAGCACCACTGTAGGTCTGCCTGGGGTGCCTATCGCTTCTACCCAAATTTGCATAATTGCAATTAATAATGAAGTTATGGAGTAATTAAGCCGTAATGAGCAGTTTCCACACAAATCACTACTTCTTCTCCCTCAATTCTTCACCAATTTTGATTCTTTCTGGCATGAAGGTAGGGGTACCTAGGATGCATATAACTTCTACCCAGATTTGCTTAATTACAATTATTCATGAAATAATGGACTAATTAATCCTTAATGAGCAGTTCAACAAAAAAAACCACTTCTTCTTGGTCAATTCCTCACCGTTTTGTATTCTTTCTGGCAAATGGGTAGGTATTCCTATTCCATATTGGAATATAGTTTGCAACATTTATTGTACAAGGTGGCCCACTTGAGATCGCTCCTTCTGGACTAGACGGGGCCGGAGTGAGCTGCGCCATCACTGATGGTCTCATTGTTTTCCTTGTGTAAATCCAAAGTAGTTGTATAGCATCAAATCAGCTCAGGCAATTTTAGCACACTTTTTCATTATTTGTAATTGTGACAAAGCACGAGTCACTCAAGACCCGGAGATGTCATTTGAAGAGGGCCTATTTCAAATAGTCATCCTTTGACTAGGGATGTGCAGTTATTCACATAGTACCTGATTAACCATTTGAGGCACCTATATTTGAATACTGCAATCACACCTTCTGTATTTGTTACATCCTATGCCCACATAATGTCAGTCACAAAATATAAAAGAGCCAATATTTTGATCCTCAGAGCAGTGTTATTATCGTGTGCCCATTAGAGGTGTCCTTCAGGAATGAAAAAGGATCTGAGGGGTAGGTAGTGTTTACTTTTATGCACGCAGGAGGTCAGATATTAAGCTTGTAGGACAAAAGAGAGATAATGCATCCAACTTTTTCCAATTAGGTTCTTCATTGAAAGTCTCCATTAAAAGTCTTAGACAACTATGCACACATATCAGACTTCTCGGGTTGCAAGGTAAAACCCATTTTACACCAGAAGTGGCATGCACTTTGGGATTCGGCTATTTAGAGTTTGATTAATTTCTTTCAGCTTTTTATGTATTTGAAATTAGTATTGTTCAAGATGGAAGCTCAGCACATCTATAATTAATTAAATCTTTAGACTTATACCGTATCTCAGAGCGGCACAGTGCTGTAGTGGTTAGCACTGTCGCTTCACAGCAAGAAGGTCCTGGGTTTGAGCTCAATGGCCGATGAGGGCCTTTCTGTGTGGAGTTTGCATGTTCTCCCCGTGTTTGCATGGGTTTCCTCCGGATGCTCTGGTTTCCCCCACAGTCCAAAGACATGCCGGTTAGGCTAATTGGTGGCTCTAAATTGACCGTAGGTGTGAATGTGAGTGTGAATGGTTGTTTGTCTCTATGTGTCAGTCCTGTGATGATCTAGTGACTTGTCCAGGGTGTACCCCACCTCTCGCCCATAGTCAGCTGGGATAGGCTCCAGCTTGCCCGTGACCCTGTACAGGATAAGCGGTTATAGATAATGGATGGATGGACTTATATATCATCTATTTGAGTTCTAAAATTGATTAAAACCTAGTTATAAATAGACTAATGGTAAAAATATGTTAATGTTAACTTAATTATGTTTCAAGTTTTCATTTTGCGGTCACCTTTTATGGCATTAAAAAAAAATCTATCATCATCTTGATTTGCATCAACCTTGTATACATGCACCTCTAACTCAGCTTCACTGATTTTTTTTTTCCTCTTCTCATTATTTATTTATTTTTTTCCTTGGATCTCGGACTGTAGTTTGCTGAACATTTTCTTTAATTGTCCCACTGCTGGAAGCACGGTGGTATAGTGGTTAGCACTGTCGCCTCACAGCAAGAAGGTTTTGGGTTCAAGCCTGGTGGCTGATGGGGTCCTTTCTATGCGGAGTTTGCATGTTCTCCCCGTGTCCGCGTGGGTTTCCTCTGGGTGCTCCAGTTTCCCCCACAGTCCAAAGACATGCAGGTTAGGTTAACTGGTGGCTCTAAATTGACCGTAGGTGTGAGTGTGAATGGTTGTTTGTTTCTATGTGTCAGCCCTGCGATGACCTGGTGACTTGTTCAGGGTGTGACTTGTCTCCAGCTTGCCTGCGATCCTGCACAGGATAAGCGGTTACGGATAATGGATGGATAGATGTCCCACTGCTAGAACACTGACATAAATTATGGAATGGTTCATGAAAATTGGTTGTATATGATATAAATTGGGGCATCTTGTAAGCATTTGTCATCTAAATAAGGGACTAGTCGATGGGAGCTTGAATCCATAGAGCTGAAGCTAATTTGTCATTTGTATTCAAATCATCAGTCAGTTCAATGTTATAAGACAGTTTCAGATCAAGTCAGTTCATATCGGATTGTCTGTCATTCTAAACAGTCCTACAGAATCTTCAGAAATCTGACAATTATCAAATTAAATATTTGATTTTACTTCTGACTTTCTTTGAAGCATTATGGAGAACCTGTTCTTGGTTTCTTTAAAAAAAATGTCCTATAATTCCATTGCTTAAAACACAATAATTATAGGCTTTACAATATAATATTTAGGATTTCTCATTTTTAATAAAATGTGACTAAACCACTTCAGCATATGCTAAAGCCATTGACAGATACCTTGCTATACCAAAAATTGCATACGTTCAAATGTGTAAGGGATACCATTTGATGGAATGTGTTATTAAAGGAAATAATCCATGCTACAGCCCAGTGCAAAGAGTTACTACAAAAGAGCATCTTAACTAGGAGAAAGTGTTCACTGTGCTGCTCGCTCGACCATTTAATGATGACCTTTGTGCTATGACGCTTTTGGGAAACTCAGCACAGAGGAAGTTGATTATTTCCTTTTAACAGCACACCTCAAAGTGTTTTATTCATCTTATACCCTGGTGATTTGCCAACAAGTGCAGTATTTATTACCTCTTACTTTTTAACCTTTAACCAGTTACATTTAATGTTGTAGAATATCTGCAAGACAAGTTATTTCATGTTATCATTGATGTTGTATCAGCGATAAACAGTGCTTCTTATGGTACTGACAAACTGTAAAGCACTAAGTCCTCTTTACTGAAGAATACTGACGGCTAAAAAATGCTGAACCTGGAGTCCCCTTCCAGAATGGTTAAATAAATGACTTCTTAAAGAAAGCTATATTATGTCAGTGATGATACATTTTTATGTTAACTAATAGCATGTTTTTAATTCATTTATTCTACAATAGGACTAATTAGAATCTAGTATTAGTGGATCTTAGTATTAGAATTGTATTAGGACGGGTGCATTAATATAAATCTATCATTTCAATTAAGATAAGATAAGATAAGATAAGATAAGATAAGATAAGATAAGATAAGATAAGATAAGATAAACTTTATTCATCCCTCAGTGGGGGAATTTACATGTTCCAGCAGCTCACAGATAGAAAGAATCAGAAATAGACCGTAACAAAAAAATAGAGTGCAATAAAAGTATAAAAAATTACGGAAGCTGAGAGAGGCCCTTCATATAATCCTTTTTTTTTACTCACCTTGTTATCCCGAGATAATGACATAATTAATTCAGGATCTCGAGAAAACAACACAACTAATTCGAGATCTCAAGAAAACAAAACCGTTATTCCGAGATAGCGACATAATTAATTCAGGATCTCAAGAAAACAACACAACTAATTCGAGATCTCGAGAAAACAAAACCGTTATTCTGAGATAACGACATAATTAATTCAGGATCTCAAGAAAACAACACAACTAATTCGAGATATCGAGAAAACAAAACCGTTATTCCAAGATAATGACATAATTAATTCAGGATCTCGAGAAAACAACACAACTAATTTGAGATCTCGAGAAAACAAAACAATTATTCCGTGATCTCAAGAAAACAAAACAATTATTCCGTGATCTCGAGTAAGCAGCTGAGAAATGGTTCATTCAGGTGCGCCAAGAGACTTGTGATATGCTGACTTTGGGGCTATTTCTCATTCTGTATAGACGCAACTTTGGTCATTAGAATGTCTGGAATAATTGATCACCTAATAAGGCAATATTTTGATCAGGGGTTGACACAGGGAGAGATTGCATCAAGTCTTTTAATAAGGGATAATTTCAAAATTAGTCCGCGGCACCTCCGCAGAAGACTGGCCCGGCTTCAGGCCAATTTATGCTGACAACCCAGTCCTCGCAGATGGCGTCGCACGCTCTGCGCGCACCTCCCAAAAATTGTGACCACCGCAGACAGCCTCGCAGACAGCGTTGCAGACAAGAGGGCTCTGATTGGTCCACTCTACATCCACTGTACACGCACTTCCACTTCCCTACTTTCCCAGTTTGGTTTGTATTCACGACTGCCATTTTTAAAAACACGAGCGAAGATGGAGCAGCACGAAGAGCGGTTGATCGAGGAAGTGAGGAAGTACGTACATCTATACGACTCCAGTTCTAGTCATTATAAGTAACCGGAGGATAAACACTCCACTAACCACACCCACCAACTACTCCTAGCGATTTCGCGACTTCGCGCCCCCTTGCGTTGTGGCGGTGAATAACATCGCGCATGCCTATTACTCCCCGCTCAACGATAAATTACAACTGTCTGCGAAAAGCTATCTGCGAAAGCCTTGTCGCAAGAGCATGCAGAGAGTCTCTACCGACAGAGATATAGTGATCCAGCTGGGGTCCGTGTATCATCCGATCATTCAAGTATTCCCGAGATCTCGAAATAACGGTTTTGTTTTCTCGAGATCTCGAAATAATGGTTTTGTTTTCTCGAGATCACAGAATAATTGTTTTGTTTTCTCGAGATCTCGAAATAACGGTTTTGTTTTCTCGAGATCTCGAATTAGTTGTGTTGTTTTCTCGAGATCCTGAATTAATTATGTCATTATCTCGGAATAACGGTTTTGTTTTCTCGAGATCTCGAATTAGTTGTGTTGTTTTCTCGAGATCCTGAATTAATTATGTCGTTATCTCGGGATAACAAGGTGAAAAAAAAAGATTATATGAAGGGCCTCTCTCGGCTTCCGTAAAAAATAATAAAATAAAATAAATTAAAAAGTCCCAACAGCCAGCCGCTGTGTCCGGGGATCAGGTCGTTGAGGCCCCTGCCTTCGACTGCCACCCAATCCACATTGCACCAGTCCCCTACTGCTACCTCTGTGGGTGGTGAACCCACAGGAGGTCGGGCCCACGTCACCTCTTCGGGCTGAGCCCGGCCGGGCCCCATGGGCAAAGGCCCAGCCACCAAGCGCTCGCATACGAGCCCCAACCCCGGGCCTGGCTCCAGGGTGGGGCCCCGGCTGCGTCATCCCAGGCGACGTCATGGTCCTCAGATTTTTCTCCATAGGGGTTTTGGTGAACTGCTCTTAGTCTGGCCTGTCACCTAGGACCTGTCTGCCTTGGGAAACCCTGACAGGGGCATAATGCCCCCGACAACATAGCTCCTAGGATCATTCAAGCACACAAACCCCTCCACCACAATAAGGTGGCAGTTCTAGGAGGGGGGTCCTGTTCTTCATTTTCATTATTTTTGTCTTATCTGGATATATCTTGAGTTTCCTACGCAGGGTGGCTGGGCGCTCCCTTAGAGATAGGGTGAGAAGCACAGTCACTCGGGAGGAGCTCGGAGTAGAGCCGCTGCTGCTCCACATCGAGAGGAATCAGCTGAGGTGGCTCGGGCATCTTTTTTGGATGCCTCCTGGACGCCTCCCTCGGGAGGTGTTCCAGGCATGTCCCCCCGGGAGGAGGCCCCGGGGAAGACCCAGGACACGCTGGAGGGACTATGTCTCTCGGCTGGCCTGGGAACGCCTCGGTGTTCTTCCCGAGGAGCTGGCCGAGGTGTCTGGGGAAAGGGAAGTTTGGGCTTCCCTGCTTAGACTGCTGCCTCCGCGACCCGGTCCCGGATAAAGCGGAAGAAGACGAGACGAAATTAAAAAGTAAAAACACAGGCCATGTATGTAATGTACACAGTGAAATAAGAATGGAACTTAAATAAGAGTAATACTTCACCTCAAGCTTGTAGTACTCAAGTCCAACTCGTGACTTGACTTGGACTTGAGCACTGATGACTCGGACTCGTACATTAACTGCATTCGGACTTGTAAATTGGAGACGAGGACTCTGATTTTTTCTTTATTTTTTGTAACATGCCATAATAATTTGGCATAAGATATTTATATCTACATTAATCTTTATTTAATTTTGTGCAAGAGTGTCACACCTGTGTGCCTTGGCGTGTGCATCAGATGGACTCTCACTCTGGACAGTGCGCGCGCCAAGCGGACTCTCGCATGTGCACCGTAAACGACTTGCACATGCACAAGATTAAGACGCAATCAGCGTGCCTATATAAAAACTGTGAAAACACACTTACTTTACGGAGTATTGAGTTGTGCTGCTGACACATTACTGAGCCTTATTTCCATGTTTGATTTCCTGATCCCTGATTTCCTGTTTCTCGTCTTTGATTCTGCCAAATCTACGATAGCGTGTTTGTGCCTCGCTTGACCTGTTGCCTGTTTTTTACAATTTTGCCTGCCGTTCTGGATTGTTTACCGTCTTCACTTGTATTAATAAACACACCTTCTGCACTTACATCCATCTCCCAACCATCTCTGACAGAATACTTCACACTCCCTGACAAAGAGAAGCACATTCACCTGTTCATACGTCATATTCAGGAACAAACTAATGTTAATGGCACTGAAACAGCCGCCATCAAATGGTGCAGTTGGAGTCTTGTTCTCGGACTCGACTCAGATCAACAGTGGACTTGACTTGAATTTTTTTTAATGACTTGGACTTGACTCGGACTTGAACACTGAGCACTCGAGACTGGATTCAGACTTAAGGTTTAGTGACTCGACTACAACACTGCTTCACCTGAAGTAGCAATACTGCACTAATAAAATACTGGCAACTGAAATAGGAATAGAAATATTGCACCAAGTAGTGAATGTTATTGGACAGCATAACATAACTAACAAGGATAGAATATGTGTGTAAAGTAACCAATAAATGACCAAAAAAACAAACAAACCATAGGCTATGGACATAATTGTACACAACACCACACTCTTGTACTCACCACCACAAAGATGAAGGCTACAAGAAGATCAGCAAAGCTTTACTTATCAGTCAGAATACTGTAGCAAAAGTGATACAATAATTTAAGAAAGATGGAACTGCAACCATCTCACAGAGATGTCCAGGTCGTCCACGGAAGTTAACACCTCGACAGGAGCGTCTTCTGATGAGAAGGGTTGAAGAAAATCGGCATGCAAGTTCACTGCAGTTATCTAAAGAAGTAGAAAGCCAAACTGGGGTGACTATTTCCCGTGACACAATACGGTGTACATTGCAGAGGAATGGCATGCATGGATGCCGTCCATGAAAGAAGCTTCTCCTAAAGCCCAGGCACAAAAAAGCCCACCTAGAGTTTGCCAGGGCCCATGCTGACAAAGATGAAGACTACTGGGACTCTATACTCTGGAGTGATGAGACCAAGATAAATGTTTTTGGAACTGATGGCTTCAAAACTGTATGGCATCGCAAAGGTGAGGAATACAAAGAAAAATGCATGGTGCCTACAGTGAAACATGATGGTGGCAGTGTCCTTATGTGGGGCTGCATGAGTGCTGCTGGTGTCGGGGAGCTGCATTTCATTGATGGCATCAAGAATTCACAGACGTATTGCTCTATACTGAAAGAGAAGATGCTACCATCACTCTGTGCCCTTGGCCGTCGTGCACTTTTCCAACATGACTAAACACACATCTAAGGCCACTGTTGGGTTTCTGAAGAAGAACAGGGTGAAAGTGATTCAGTAGCCAAGTATGTCTTCTGATCTGAACCCAATCGAACACCTATGGGGAATTCTGAAGAGACAAGTTGAGCATCACTCTCCATCCAGCATCCAGTCAAGAGGTCATTGTTGAAGAATAGAAAAAGATTGATGTTGCAAAATGTCGCCAACTTGTTCATTCCATGCCTAGAAGACTTGGTGCTGTCATTAAAAATCATGGAGGCCATACAAAGTACTAGATGTAGTAGTTTTTGTTGTGGGGTGTACTCATTTTTGCACCACCCTAATTTGAGTAAAACTAAAAAATGTGTAATCTAAGTTATATTATTAACCTTACCGGTACTTTCATGTTATAAGTTAAACAGATGTTATATTAAACTTTGTTTTGTCAACATTTTGGAAATTGTTTGTGTTCACTGAGATATTGTTTAAAATGTTACTTTTCAAAGGGGGTGGATTCATTTACGCTGAGCACTGTAAGTAGATGATGGTGATGAGATGCGGATAAAGTGACAAAAAGTTGATAGTGACCTTGAGAAATTATTACAGGCTGAGCTACAGTCAGAGCAATTAGAGAAAATTAATCATCTTCTTCTGACCGCCACTCAGCATCAAGAATTCAGTATTGCTGTAGTACAACTAAAATATTTTGAATATTTGAGCAATTTGAATATTTTCCTGTGTTTTTGTTTGTCAAACATGGGGGATGCCATGGCCTAGTGGTTAGAGAAGTGGCTTTGGAACCAAAAGGTTGCCAGTTTGATTTGCTGGTCCAGCAGGAATGCCTGAAGTGCCCTTGAGCAAGGCACCTAACCCCCAACTGATCCCCAGCCTGCTCTGGGTATGCTGTATGTCGCTCTGGATAAGAACGTCTGCTAAATGCCATTAATGTAATGTAAACAGTGTGAATGGTAGTTACTAAAATGGTGTCTTATCAGATATTATATGAAAAAGAAAGATGGAATCGACTTTACTTGGCCATTGTAAATAGTAATTGTTGCCCTTGCATATACTGACATCCCTTTCCAGACATGAAAGAAAGTTCAGGGTCAGGGCACAGGGTCAGCTGCTTGTGTGCCCTTAGAGTATTTTGGGGTCAAGGCCTTTGTCAAGAGTCCAGCTGTTATTCTGTGACTCTACATGTGTCTGTTCCCCCGCACTGCTGTCCTACTTTGTATTTTGGAAAAAGTCGCTTTACTGACCTACATAACCAATGTGATACTTATTTGCCAGGTACCGTAGATACACTAAAACAATATTTATGTGTTTATGTTTGTGTTTATATAAGTAGCTAAAAAGGTTTTCATCAGTAAGGTAATTAGATTTAGTAAATATCTAGTTATGTATGTAAGCTAGGTCACATGTTGATTAATGTCTTCCACTGCATAGCCTGTTAAGGCCCGGTCACACAGTGCTTTACGGCTTTATCACGGCCAAAACCCGTCAAAAAGTGCTCTCCCGTGAAGCAGACGATATTGTTCGTGTTGATGTCGAAGTTAAGACGTGTTACAGTCGATATACAGACGTGACAGGACGCAGGGGAAAATCGGAACGGCGTCGGACGCGGCAAAAAGTTTTGGACTGCTCAAAACTTTAGACCGCGGACAACCACGGCCGGCACACGTGGTAAAGACGTGCAACACAGGTGAAAAACACGTGATAATCAGTATCCCGGCCGTTATTAAAACTTGGGGAGACGTGGTAAGACGCGAAAGTTTGGCGGTCTATCACGGGCAGAGCACGGTCATCGGACGGGTGTTACGCGTTGGTATCACGGGATATAGCGTGTGTTTAGCGGCTTATCACTGAGAAATGGATTTTTCCGCGTACATAGCACTGTCTAAGCCCATTAAACGACGTCTCAAACAAGTTCTAAATTCGATTGATCACTGTCTAATCACTTCTGCATCACTTCTGATTTGCGGCATGTATAAATACCGTAATTTTCTGAGACCTCGGCACTTGCAGTCTAGATGTCAAGGGGTGAACATGAACCCTCAACGCTGTGATGTCCTCATCTTAATGCTCCAGCACCAACAGAACCAACTGATACAGGCTCAACATATCCTACCGCTTTTATATGCGCAGCAAGCCGCTCTTCCAACGACGCTGAGCCGCGGTTACCCGTGATTTGGCAGTGCTATGGCAGTGAAACAGCCGCCGATGGCCATACCCCGTACAAAGCACGGCAAAGCCAAAATTGACCAAAAATTACCACTTACGACCACGTCCACCTGATTTTTGTATCTTTTTGTACGTGATATAGACGCGGAGTGCTGTGTGACCGGGCCTTTAAGCTGTTTTAGAGAGCTAGTTGTATTATCTGTTATCTATTATCAGGTATTCCAAGTAATTTAATTTCTTCCATCCAAAGTCTTTTCATTCTTTTTATTAGGTACCTTGACAAGTAAGAATATGGACTACAAACCTGCAGCAATGAAAAGTATAGACAACTATCCATCCATTATCCGTTACCGCTTATCCTGTGCAGGGTCACGGGCAAGTGGAAGCCTATCCCAGCTGACTATGGGCGAGAGGCAGGGTACACCCTGGACAAGTCGCCAGGTCATCACAGGGCTGACACAGAGAGACAAACAGGCTTGTAGTACTCGAGTCCAGGACTCGTGCCCTAATTTTAAGGACTCGTGACTCGACTGATGACTCGGACTCGTGCATTAACTGCATTCGGACTTGTAAATTGGAGACGAAGACTCAGATTTTTTCTTTACTTTTTGTAACATGCTATAATAATTTGGCATAAGATATTTATATCTACATTAATTTTTGTACTAATTTTGTGCAAGAGTGTCACACCTGCACACCTTGGCTCATGGATCAGATAGACTCTCGGGCGCGCTCCGGACAGCGCGCACACCAAGCGGACTCTTGGGCGCCATAAACGACTCGCACCTGCACAGGATTAAGGTGCAATCAGTGCGCCAATATAAAATTGTGAAAACACACTTACTTTGCAGAGTATTGAGTTGTGTTGCTGACACATTATCAAGCCTTATTTCCTTGTTTGGTTTCCTGATCCCTGATTTCCTGTTTCTCATCTTTGATTCTGCCGAGTCTACGATAGCCTCTTTCTGCCTCGCTCGACCTGTCGCCTGTTTCACTGTTTTATGATTTTGCCTGCCGTTCTAGATTGTTTACCGTCTTCACTTGTATTAATAAACACACCTTCTGCACTTACATCCATCTCCCAACCACCTCTGACAGAATACTTCACTCTCCCTGACAAAGAGAAGCACATTCACCTGTTCATATGTCATATTCAGGAACAAACTAATGTTAATGGCACTAAAACAGCCACCGTCAAATGGTGTGGCTGGAGTCTTGTTCTCGGGCCAATTGTGGACTCGACTCAATTTTTTTTTTTAATGACTTGGACTTGACCACTGGAGACTCGAGACTGGACTCAGACTTGAGGTTTAGTGACTTGACTACAACACTGGAGACAAACAGCCATTCAGACCTACGTTCAATTTAGAGACACCAATTAACCTAGTCCTTCCCACGCCATGCGGCACATAGGGCGGCGCTGATCTCCATTTCCATAGCCCTCGGCCTCTCACCTATTACATAGCTAGGGTTATGTTATTTTATTTATTTATTTATCCTTTATTTTACCAGGAATGTCCCATTGAGATACATTATATCTTCTTCCAGGGAGTCCTGGCCAAGGTGGCAGCAAATAAAAAGTTTCAATATACATAGACAACATACACATAGAACATGCAATATTAACACATATAAGCACACGGACATTCCAAAAAATGAAAATAAAATAAACACAGACTAAACACATAGTCACAGTGCTTACGGGGGGGCATGAGTCCTCTGGTAACTGCAAGAGTTTGACTCCCCACTCACATCTCTATTGCAGCATACCTTGCTAGATGGCAGTAGGCACCATTTTTATGATGGTCTTTGGTATGACCCGACCGTGAGTAGAACTCACGATTGAAAGGTAAACACGCTAACCACTAGACCAACTCGCGGTATCAATTAACCTAACCTGCATGTTTTTGAACTGTGGGGGAAACCAGAGCACCCAGAGGAAACCCACACAGACACGGGGAGAACATGCAAACTCCACACAGAAAGGCCCCCATTGGCCACTGGGCTCAAACCCAGAACCTTCTTGCTGTGAGGCAACAGTGCTAACCACTACACCACCGTGCTGCCTTGCAAAGACAACTAACAGATGTTTAACAATTTGGAATGTTAACTTAATGAGATTCATATTTACATGAAAGTAGGGAAGTGGGCTGTGGGTTTGTTGTGGCACAATTATATTTTTGCTTGTCATTACTTGAAAGTGGAGCAGCAGATGCATAACTAACCGTATGGTGTGTGTGTGTGTGTTTGCTTGTGTGTACAGAGTAGAGGCCCTAGTGTGTGATTGATGCTTGCGCACAGTGTGCAGCAGACAGCCTGCCACAGTTTCAAACGTTCTTATTACTCATTCCCTCCATTGCTGGAGAAAAGCACCAGACCCTAAATGTAATCCTGCTCCACCACTGCTGCAAACTCTGCTTCACACATTACACAAGGACAGCAGTCAGAGATGTCTTAGTAATTTCTTGTGCTGGAGAGAGAACATTATGTTTGAGCTGCTTTGGTCACCCCGTACTGGCAGGCTATTGTTGTCTTGCTAATCACTGCAGGTATTTTGACATCATTGGGCAAGGGTAGCAGAGAGACATGGTAAAAAAGACAGGCAGTTCATGCTTTACATGAGTTATCTGGTTGATAATTATAGGTTACACAATACAGGCTATTGCTTACTAAAAACTGACCCAAGTACAAGAAGTCAAACCAGTTGTAGTCAAGTCACTAAACATTGAGTCCAAGTCCAGTATTGAGTCCCCAGTGTTCGAGTCAAGTCATTAAAGAAAATTTTGAGTTGAATCCACTATTGATCCGAGTCGAGTCTGAGAACAAGACTCCAACCGCACCATTTGACGGTGGCTGTTGCTGCCTTTATGCGAAAGCGTCTCTGCTACTATGTTGGACTAACGTTTCTGCTCGACTGCCCCATTTTAGTTAACAGGCTACAGATAAAAAGCTTGTTCATCGCTCAGCAAGCCCCGCCCACTATCAACAGGGCAAATAACATGAGACAGGGTTAACACTAGCTAGTTCATCGGTCAGCAAGCCCCGCCCACTATCAACAGGGCAAATAACACGAGAGAGGGTTAACACTAGCTAGTTCATCAGTCAGCAAGCCCCACCCACTATCAACAGAGCAATGAACATAGCGTGTCACTTCCTCCTCTAGGTGTAGTCTTACCAAATGACAATTGAAGTTCGAGGTTGTCCCCGTCGTCTCCTTGATAGTTCTTCTACATATGGAACACACAGCAGTGCATTTTTTTCCCACTGATGAGAAGTCTGTATAAGCAAAGCAGACAATCCTAGGGGCGTCTCTCCAGGCGTTTTAACACCAGTAATATTAGTTTGTTCCTGAACAGGTGAATGTGCATTCTCTTGCACAAAATTAGTATAAAAATTTATGTAGATATAAATATCTTATGCCAAATTATTATGGCATGTTGCAAAAAATAAAGAAAAATTTTGAGTCCTCGTCTCCTGTTTACGAGTCCGAATGCAGTTAATGCACGAGTCCAAGTCCAAGTCTGAGTCATCAGTGCTCAAGTCCAAGTCAAGTCACAAGTCCTTAAAATTAGGCCATGAGTCGGACTTAAGTCCGAGTCCTGGACTCGAGTACTACAAGCCTGCGTCAAACCCTGAGACAGATGAGCTACAACAGCAGAAGACCATATGAGATTCTATCCGGCTCAGCCAAGAGCACAGTGGGCACAGCTTCACCAGGACTAGACAGTTAAAGTTGGAAAAATAGTTGATGTTTTTCCAGTCTTCCACTATCCAAGTTCAGTGAACCTGAAGCTTCAGATTCCAGTTCTTTTCTAACAGGTTTGAAAGCTGATGTGGTCTTCTGTTGTTATAGCCCATCTGCTTCAAGTTTGACATGTTGAGCATTATGAGAAGCTTTTCTGCTCACCAAAGTTGTAAAACGTGGTTATTTGAGTTACGGTAGCCTTCCTGTCAGTTTGAGCCAGTTTGGCCATCGTCCTCTGTCTTCTATCATCAACAAGGAATTTTCACCTGCAGAACTGTTACTTGTTGGTTGTTGTTGTTTTTTTTCTGCACAGCATTCTGTGTAAAATCTGTAGGCTGTTAGGATGTTTTTTGTTTGTAGGTTTGTTGTTGTTGTTGTTTAATTCAGCATTTTCTAAAATAGTCAAACCAACCCATCTAGCACCAACAACCATGCCATGGTCAAAGTCACTGAGAACATTTTTTTCCCTATGCTGAGCTTTGATGCATCACCTACCGGTATCTATCTACTGATATTATATACAGTGGTGCTTGAAAGTTTGTGAACCCTTTAGAATTTTCTATATTTCTGCATAAATATGACCTAAAACATCATCAGATTTTCACACAAGTCTTACAAGTAGATAAAGAGAACCTAGTTAAATAAATGAGACAAAAATATTATACTTGGTCATGTATTTATTGAGGAAAATGATCCAATATTACATATCTGTGAGTAGCAAAAGTATGTGAACCTCTAGGATTAGCAGTTAATTTGAAGGTGAAATTAGAGTCAGGTGTTTTCAATCAATGGGATGACAATCAGGTGTGAGTGGGCACCCTGTTTTATTTAAAGAACAGGGATCTATCAAAGTCTGATCTTCACAACACGTTTGTGGAAGTGTATCATGGCACAAACAAAGGAGATTTCTGAGGACCTCAGAAAAAGCATTGTTGATGCTCATCAGGCTGGAAAAGGTTACAAAACCATCTCTAAAGAGTTTGGACTTCACCAATCCACAGTCAGACAGATTGTGTACAAATGGAGGAAATTCAAGACCATTGTTACCCTCCCCAGGAGTGGTTGACCAACAAAGATCACTCCAAGAGCAAGGCGTGTAATAGTCGGCGAGGTCACAAAGGACCCCAGGGTAACTTCTAAGCAACTGAAGGCCTCTCTCACATTGGCTAATGTTAATGTTCATGAGTCCACCATCGGGAGAACACTGAACAACAATGGTGTGCATGGCAGGGTTGCAAAGAGAAAGCCACTGCTCTCCAAAAAGAACATTGCTGCTCGTCTGCAGTTTGCTAAAGATCACGTGGACAAGCCAGAAGGCTACTGGAAAAATGTTTTCTGGATGGATAAGACCAAAATAGAACTTTTTTGGTTTAAATGAGAAGTGTTATGTTTGGAGAAAGGAAAACACTGCTTTCCAGCATAAGAACCTTATCCCACCTGTGAAACATGGTGGTGGTAGTATCGTGGTTTGGGCCTGTTTTGCTGCATCTGGGCCAGGATGGCTTGCCATCATTGATGGAACAATGAATTCTGAATTATACCAGTGAATTCTTTTTTTTTTGGCTTCCATTTCAAATATTTTTATTAATTTTCAGAAAAAACAACAGAGGTCCAGTACTGAATAATGTACAGTTGAATATATTCAAAGCATGACCCACTCAAAAAAAATAAATAAATAAACATACATAACCACCCTCACCACCCCCCTCAGCCAATCCCAACCCTGAGCCCTGGATTTAGTAGGTCAGGAGGCCCATTCCTTTTCCAGGAAGGAAAGCAGTGGTCGCCATATCTTTTCAAATTGTTCAGTTCTGTCTTTTATAGAGTATCTGAGCCTTTCCAGATGAAGAGTGTCTGTCAACTCCGTCAGCCATCTCTTCACTGTGGGCACCTCTTTCTCTTTCCAACACATTAAAATCAGCTTCTTAGCTGTGATCAGACCATATGACAGTAGAAGTTGTTGCGTCACTCTTAAAGATCTCAGCACGTCTGAACTACCCAAGATTATTAGGACTGGTTCAGGTTGTATCTGTACTCTAAATATTTTTGAGAATAAACTGAAAATATAAACCCAGAAGCCTTGCAATTTGACACACATGGCAAAGCTGTGCAGCAGATCAGCTTCTGTACATTCACATTTATCACATGGGGTGAAATTTCAGGAAAAATGTTGTGTAACTTCACTTTTGAATAATGGATTCTATGAAAGACCTTGAATTGGATTAAGCGATGTCTAGCATATAAAGAGCAGGTATGGACATGTTCTAAAATGGAGTCCCAGGTGTTAGTAGTGATTTGTAGTCCTAATTCCATCTCCCATTCAGATTTAATCTTAGACATATCAGGGTGACGAAGACTTTGCAGTCTGTCATAAAGGATGGATATTACGTGGTCTGAACTTGTGCATAATTTTATACCAGCGAATTCTAAAGGAAAATGTCAGGACATCTGTCCATGAACTGAATCTCAAAAGAAGGTGGGTCATGCAGCAAGACAATGACCCTAAGCACACAAGTTGTTTTACCAAAGAACGGTTAAAGAAGAATAAAGTTAATGTTTTGGAATGGCCAAGTCAAAGTCCTGACCTTAATCCAATCAAAATGTTGAGGAAGGACCTGAAACGAGCAGTTCATGTGAGGAAACCCACCAACATCCCAGAGTTGAAGCTGTTCTGTACGGAGGAATGGGCTAAAATTCCTCCAAGCCAGTGTGCAGGACTGATCAACAGTTACCGCAAACGTTTAGTTGCAGTTATTGCTGCACAAGGGGGTCACACCAGATACTGAAAGCAAAGGTTCACATACTTTTGCCACTCACAGATATGTCATATTGGGTAATTTGCCTCAATAGATAAATGGCCAAGTATAATATTTTTGTCTCATTTGTTTAACTGGGTTCTCTTTATCGACTTTAAGACTTGTGTGAAAATCTGATGATGTTTTAGTCATATTTATGCAGAAATACAGAAAATGCTAAAGGGTTCTCATATTTTCAAGCACCACTGTATATCTGATTTATCACTCAAGGCCAACCAATATTATTTAAATATGTCGCTCAGATATGCGATGTATTTCGTATGAAAAATGCGAGTTTTTCAACACAAGAAGATAAACTTAACATCTTCAAGCCAACGTGTGATTCTCTTTTTATTCTGTAGACACATTCACAAACAAAAAGTACCCAAATTTATCAAAACAATTCATTGATTCCCTCACGAGTGATATATAGAGATTTATGTCACAGTTTTGGATCTCCATGTCCCGGCTGTGTGTGTCTGTGTGTATAATATTATAATCCAAAAATTTAGACACCAAATTCAATCTTTTTTTCTTTATTTTTATTAATTAAAAGTCACTTCATGTCTTAAGCTAATGATGGATGTCGTTTCTCTTTACTTAGTTGAGCATTTCTTGACATAATATGAAAAACTACAGTTGTGGATAGAACAGGGCTATTGACTGTATGTTTATTATTTACTATTTACTGTTGGATCACAAACACATTAAGAAGGCAAGAAATTGCACTAATTAACTTTTAACGAGGCACACCTGTTAATTGAAAAGCATTCCAGGTGACTACCGCATGAAGCTGATTAAGATAATGCCAATAGTGTGCAAAGCATCATCAAGGTAAATGGTGACAGCTTTTTGTTTACCACATAATTCCATACATGTTCCATTTGTCATTTCATAGTTTTGATGTCTTCAGTATTGTTCTCCAATGTAGAAAATCATCAAAATACAGAAAACTCTATGAATGTGTCAGGTCAAGTCAAAGTCCCTCTCATGCCAGAATCTGGTCTTCCCAGGCAGTCTCCTGTCCCAGTACTAACCAGCACTTAAGACGTATGGGTGCGGCACCAATCTCCGTTTTGGTAGCCCTCGGCCTCTTGCCTATACAGCTAGGGTTAGAGTGGGGGGCTAGTCCTCTGGTAACCGCAAGAGTTTGGCTTCCTCACTCACATCTGTATTGGAGTGTGTCTTGCCAAATGGTAGCAGGTACCATTTTTATGATGGTCTTTGGTATGACCCAACCACAAGTAGAACTCGCGATCTCCCAGTCGAGAGGCGGACATGCTAACCACTAGGCCAACTCACAGTCTATGAATGTGTAGGTGTGTCCAAACTTTTGACTGGTGCTGTATACAGTGGGGCAAAAAAGTATTTAGTCAGTCACCAATTGTGCAAGTTCTCCCACTTAAAAAGATGAGAGAGGCCTGTAATTTTCTTCATAGGTACACTTCAACTATGAGAGACAAAATGAGAAGAAAAAAAAATCCAGAAAATCACATTGTCTGTCTGATTTTTAAAGAATTTATTTGTAAATTATGGTGGAAAATAAGTATTTGGTCAATAACAAAAGTTCATCTCAATACTTTGTTATATCCCCTTTGTTGGCAATGACAGAGGTCAAATGTTTTCTGTAAGTCTTCACAAGGTTTTCACACACTGTTGCTGGTATTTTGGTCCATTCCTCCATGCAGATCTCCTCTAGAGCAGTGATGTTTTGGGGCTGTCACTGGGCAACACGGACTTTCAACTCCCTCCAAAGATTTTCTATGGGGTTGAGATCTGGAGACTGGCTAGGCCACTCCAGGACCTTGAAATGCTTCTTACGAAGCCACTCCTTCGTTGCCCGGGCAGTGTGTTTGGGATCATTGTCATGCTGAAAGACCCAGCCACGTTTCATCTTCAATGCCCTTGCTGATGGAAGGAGGTTTTCACTCAAAATCTCACGATGCATGGCCCCATTCATTCTTTCCTTTACACGGATCAGTCGTCCTGGTCCCTTTGCAGAAAAACAGCCCCAAAGCATGATGTTTCCACCCCCATGCTTCACAGTAGGTATGGTGTTCTTTGGATGCAACTCAGCATTCTTTCTCCTCCAAACACGAGAAGTTGAGTTTTTACCAAAAAGTTCTATTTTGGTTTCATCTGACCATATGACATTCTCCCAATCCTCTTCTGGATCATCCAAATGCTCTCTAGCAAACTTCAGATGGGCCTGGACATGTACTGGCTTAAGCAGGGGGACACGTCTGGCACTGCAGGATTTGAGTCCCTGGCGGCGTAGTGTGTTACTGATGGTAGCCTTTGTTACTTTGGTCCCAGCTCTCTGCAGGTCATTCACTAGATCCCCCCGTGTGGTTCTGGGATTTTTGCTCACCGTTCTTGTGATCATTTTGACCCCACGGGGTGAGATCTTGCATGGAGCCCCAGATCGAGGGAGATTATCAGTGGTCTTGTATGTCTTCCATTTTCTAATAATTGCTCCCACAGTTGATTTCTTCACATCAAGCTGCTTACCTATTGCAGATTCAGGCTACATCCACACGACAATGGCAACAAGATTTTTTTTTTTTAAATATCGCGTCCACATGGGCAACGGATCAGTAAAATTTCAGGTACATATGGCAACGCAACGCTTGCTGAAAACGATGCAATACACATGCCACACCACTACGTGCGCTGTAAGACGGTCCCATCGGAGACACCAGAACAATAGAAGAAGTAGACGCATGCGCATAAACCCCTTCTTCTGTAGCATTAGCCACATAAAGTTTTGATTATTAATCAGTAGCGTAAAACGAAAGACGCGGAAAGAGGAATGAATGGGGGTAGATGGAAGCCGGTACACCAACATTCTGATATCCTCCAGAATTCTTTAATGGTCCGGAATAAATTGAATGCTACACGTTGATGGATTACTTTGTTCTTCTACGCCCTTTTTGAGGAATGTATTGTCGGACTTCAACCAACATCTGAAGAGGTGAGATTGCTCCTTTTTTTTTCCTATTTTTGCTGGCGGGATTGTTTTTGTTTTTGGAAAGCGCATGGGCGGTGCGTGGTTTGGTACTGCTTCCGCAGTGTTTGGACTAAAGACTCTGCCCTAAGGGCTATTCTCTCTCTCTCTCCCTCTCTCTCTGCACCATTACACAATACATATTCACAGTGAAAATATTTTGTAAGCGCGTTTCATGAACCAAGTTATAGGATTTGTTGACAACTCGCATCGAGTTCGTTACACTTCTACCCGGCGTGAAGCACTGACAGTCATGTGGTTGTGACGTCATCGTAAACAAATCCGTTCTACTCATCCAGACGACTTTGCAACAGCACCATTGCCAGTTTTTTTCACTTTGGAACCCGTTCTCAAAAGATTTCGTTTTGGGGCACCCAAAATGCCGGTGCCGTGTGGATGCCAGGCCGAAACGATAAACAATTTTATCAGATTCACCTGAATCCGTTGCCGTGTGGACAGGGCCTCAGTCTTCCCAGCCTGGTACAGGTGTACAATTTTGTTTCTGGTGTCCTTTGACAGCTCTTTGGTCTTGGCCATAGTGGAGTTTGGAGTGTGACTGTTTGAGGTTGTGGACAGGTGTCTTTTATACTGATAACGAGTTCAAACAGGTGCCATTAATACAGGTAACGAGTGGAGGACAGAGGAGCCTCTTAAAGAAGTAGTTACAGGTCTGTGAGAGCCAGAAATCTTGCTTGTTTGTAGGTGACCAAATACTTATTTTACTGAGGAATTTACCAATTAATTCATTAAAAATTCTACAATGTGATTTCCTGGATTCTTTCCCCCCATTCTGTCTCTCATAGTTGAAGTGTACCTATGATGAAAATTACAGGCCTCTCTCATCTTTTTAAGTGGGAGAACTTGCACAATTGGTGGCTGACTAAATACTTTTTTGCCCCACTGTACATTGTACATCCACCACATGGGTAGGGATTATTATTATTATTATTATTATTATTTTAAATTGACTTTAGTATTCAAAGAGTTCATACGATGATGTGTTTGATGCAGTGCAATGGTGATCAAGTTTTGAATAAATGTTGCTGCTTTATGTTCACCATATAAGTTTGTGAGCGCCATGTGGAAACTTAAATCTGAAATACATCTCAATTTGCCACTTAGACAGTTGCACTGGGAAGTATAAATAACACATGTAATACAAGCAAAGGTTTGAGCTGTGCAGTTCCTGCAGGGAAGTGCTCCAGACATCTCTCTTTTTTTTTTTTAACTGTGCCCTTGACATTTTGAATTTTTCCCACAAACTTCCTTGTTTTCATTTGGTTTAAGTGCATTGATGTAACAAAACCCACACCTCATTTGTCTGGCAGGTGCAATTTAAAAAAAATAATAATAAATCAAAATTTTCTAAATGCTCCTGACTCAACACAAATTTTTATTATAGGAACCAGTAATCATTCTTAAACCCTATTTGTTGACATAATTGTCATTTAATAATGATAAGCTTATTGAAAAATTGCAGAGAATATGTATGTTTGTAGTTCACGAGCTTTCAAGAAGCAGTTTTGCCCACAAACTAGTTCTTAGTGTAATGCCTTTCTTTTAAATTATTGCACTTTTTTTTAATTTCTGTCCTGTCTTGTGTTATGCAAGTGCGTTTCCTCTTGGCTTCCTGTCTCACCTCAGCCGTTGAAACCCGGCAGCTCTCCAGTCCTCCTCTATCCGTCGGCACACTGAATGTGAGAGTCACTAACATTAATGTACTGTTACCGGTAACTGGATTTCAGAAGAAAAGTGAGAAGTGAGTTCCACTTCTTTCTTGCTGGTATTCTCTGACAAGCCTGAACTGATTGGTGTGGGAATCATTAATGAGCCAAAATGTCTGCACAAAACCTTCACTTTTTCTTTTTTAATTGGTGTCACTGTGATATTGCCATGGCACACACAGTCAGAAGGAAGTGTATGAATATGATGAAATAAATTATGTGAGTATGCACACACTTGCTAATGGACTCAAAAGTGTATACACACACACACACACACACACACACACACACAGAGTCATTGCCACTTCTTATACTTACTTTTCCACTTGCAGGTGCTGATGAGGATGAAGGGTGGGGGGAGTTAGAAAGCCATTGTGCTGCAACTGTGTACAGAAGCAGGAGGGATTCATAAAGCCCAGTAGAGACAACAACCAAAACACCCCAGCAGCTGCCTCTGCACCAACCTGCTTCTCTCTGACAGCACAGCGAGTCCGGACCTGACCAAGCGGGAGCACGGCATGAAACTTAGAAAGAGAAGAACCCAGAGAAAGAGCGATAACAAGCAATGTAGGTTTCTCCCTGTCTGGAGCTGCTATCTAGCTTTAACTATTTTTCTCTCTTTTAAGAACGATCTCTTTCTCTCTCGGTAAAACTTCACGGATTACTACAAAAGAGAGAAGGGGGGGAAAAATGTTAAAATGAGACAAAAAGAAAAATTGAGAGACGGGACAAAAGGTGAGCGCGGTCGGTCGATTTTGCCCCCCATTTTCCATTCATCTTCTTTTTTTCACCATCACTTGTCCCTTTTCTTCTTTTCTCGGACTCTACCTCCACACTTGCCTTTGTCCACGTTTACTCCGTCTGTCTGCTTGGCTGAATGCGGGTGTCATGGTGAGGGAACTGAGGTTCCAGGCGTTGGGCTCGGAGCAGGGGTGCAGAGGGAGGAGGACATCCATTTTCAAAGCCATGGCTAGCTATTGTGTTAAAGCAGTCTGTCAATATGAGGGGAAAAGCCTGCCAGCCCAGGCCTCCAAGGAACTGCTGAGTCCAACACAGAGATGGACAAGGTGGAGAGAGAGAGAGAAAGATAAAGAGAGAGAGAGCTGCTGTCCCGCTGAGGTGTCTCTTCTCCAGAGCTCCCTCTGCACTCTGCTTTCTGTCCTCCGTTATCCCATCCATCAGTTACATCTCTCTCTGTACTCCACTGATAGTTCATTCAGCTCCTGGGCTTCGGGTTTGTTAGTGCTGTGTTTGAACACACCTCATTTGTAAGTGCCTTTTTTTTTTTTTTTAATTAGAAATGTCCCCTCACATTGATGCACCGCTTTACCTTGACATGCATGGCATGATAAAAAAAAATCAGCATATTATAATAAAATTAATACGATTTCAGTGGGATGTATTTACTGTGGAAGGTGAAGGTAATTCATTTGAATTGGTGAACTGTAAATTAAAAAACAAACCACACACACAGTCAAGCTGGAGTTTTCTTCAAACTTCTGTAGTTTGCAACAAGTATAAAGCATCTTGGTGTTATAGTGCCTTTCCGGTTCTTAAATTACCTTCATATTTATTTATTTATTTATTTATTTATTCAAACATTTTGCAAAAACAGCACCCTAAACTGAGCTATGCAGTACCGTACACTGTAATGATATGAAAGTAGTAAAATAATTTTGCGTAATTTAGAGCATTAAAATCTGACTCAGCTTGCGGTACTAACTAGTATGGGCCTTATATATATAAAACATCTACCGGTAGATATCAGTGAAACAACCATTAAAAATAATTGCTTACACTCACTGAATGTACAATTCAACTCAATCACAGCTGGAGCATCAGGTATCAGTAATTTAATCTCTTATTTTTTTTTACATCTATGTGTGTACCTGAAAAATAACAAAATTAAAAACTTTACATTGTTGAGAAGAAAGAAGAACGAAAGAACTAAACAGTTGAATGCTTGCCAGTCCATTCTATCTAGCATTGGTAAAACGCCAGAAAACAGTCAGGGGGAAAAAAAAAAAGAATGTAAGAGAAATCCTGTACAACAGTTAAAGGCTGAAAGGACTTCCTCCTCTTCCCCCCATTTCCTGTCCATGGCTGGACTTCAGAGCAGGACACTTGAGCACCTTCAGGGACGCAGAGTCGACTCAGAGTGACACTCAACTCCAGGTTTATGCAGCTGAGCTGAACTGAACTCGCTGACTTCTTAAAAAAAAAAAAACATGGCTGGAATGTGTAACAAGTGTTAATGGGATTAAAACATTGGCGACTGCGGCTGTTAGATTATTTCACTCCTTCTGTCTCTCTGCTTAGATTGACCGATGATCTTGATGAACAGCTTTGCTTTAGTGCAGTAGTGTGATTTACCTGTGGGGTTTATTTGGATTGCAGCGACTGTAGGATCCAATAAGTCTTCATCTCTAATGCTTTAATGAGTCGAGAGCTAGAAGTCAGAGTATTAGTTTTGACTGAGTGAGATGTTTATTTTGGAGTTTATTCGTCCTTTCAAGCCATATAAATTATTTACTCAAGGGATAAATGAACTCAAATCCTAAGTGCGCTTTCACTCTATACCACTGTTTCTTGCAGAACTTGCAATTCCATCAGCATGGTCTTATTTTACTTTAGTTTTCACTTGTGTTCACTTGTGTAGTTAAAAGCCTAACGCTTAAATTGGATTAAAAGCAGAAACTTCCAAGTCCTCAGTAGATAAAAGGTCTTAAATAATACGAGTTCTAATAGTGTTGGACGCTAATAGGCAGTATTTTTATCTTTTATCCAGTGTTATTGTTGTGGTTTAATTAAACCTTTCTGCAGCGAGTGTAAAACTAAGATACTTATTTTATGCTACCTAAAGTAAGTATGGCTTCACTTTTACTGGAGATATTGTGTTGTGTAGTTCTCCTGTTTAGACAGAAGGGGGGGAAACTGTACATCTTTGCTCGGAAGCTTGTTCTTGTGGCTAGTGTTGTCCCTCAGCTCCTCTGTCTTGTGTATAAGAGGCATTTGTTCGACATTTATGATATTCAGTAGTGTGGATAATTGTAAAATCAGCCGATATTTCGATGCTTTTTTCGTATTCGTGTGCCTATTCTTGAGCAAGTCGAAATCATTTGGAGTATTTTGTGGATTTTTAGCGAAATTGAAACTATTCCTAAAATATTCTTTTCCTGTCTGTATTAAAACACTGCACATTTTGTACTTGATGAACAAGTGAATAATACACATGAATACACAAGATACAGTACCAGTCAAAAGTGTGGACGCACCTACTCTACTCATTTATACGCTTTTCTCTATTTTGATGATTTTCTACATTGTAGAACAACACTGAAGATGTCAAAACCGTGAAATAACATGTGGTACATATATAGAATTATGTTGCGAACAAAAAAACCCCACATGTTTTATGTTTTAGATCCTTCAAAGTAGCCAGCGTTTACCTTAATGACACGTTGCACGCTATTGCCATTATCTTACCCAGCTTCATGAAGTAGTCACCTGGAATGCTTTTCAATTAACAGGCATGTCTCATCAAAAGTTAATTAGTGCAATTTCTTGCCTTCTTAATTTGTTTGAGATCCAACAGTAAATAGGAAATAATAATAATAATAATACAGTAAACAGCCCTATTCAACACCTCAGCTGTAGTAACTAGTTGACAGTATTAGGTCAAGAACCGTTCAACTAAGTAAAGAAAAACGACATCCATCATTACTTTTAGTCATGACGTGTCTTTTAATTAATACAAATAAAGAAAAAAACATTGAATTACAAGGTGTCCAAACTTTTGTCTGGTACTGTATCAGATAAAAAATACAATACGATGCCCTGTATTTGTCTTCCTTCACATTTTTTAAATAAAATGCTCGAGATTTTGCAGTCGTAACATAGAAGAAAATATCAACAATCAGGATAAAAATAGACTTGCAACTATTTATCATGTCGAATGTTGTAGTCTTAATTGACTGTCTGACAACAGATCGAGAATGCATCATAATTCATAATCATAATAAATTGTGTTTATACAGAATACCTAATGTAACAGACATTAGTCTATGTATTATTCATTATCTACAGCATGTTGCGGGTTTGAGCACAGAAATCTCAGACATGGCTTTGCGTAGTTAGAAAAGATTTGTCTGTTGATTGAAACACTGTTGATTTTTGTTGATTCCAACTGATTAATTTTCATATTTAAAACACCCAATTTAAATTTGTGAACAATTACCAGACTCTTGTTTAGGCTCTGTATTAAAATATTGATTAGAATGTGTGTAAAGGAAGGATGAGTAATGGCTCCTTCCTGAGAAACACACACAGTGAGTCAGAGCACCTTCTAATCTTTTAATATAAGCTGAATTTCCAGTCCTCCTCAGGGAAATAAAGTGAACATCAGATTACGCGATCTGTACTATTCATGCTCTTTTCTCTGGAGCTGTTAACAAATTTATCATGGTAATAGAAATTAAATGCAAGCCAAACCCTGAAAGAGGAGGATGGGATTGTTGATTATGTGGCTGTTATGTTCTGGATGTACTCTCCTCTCCTCACCAGGTTTTCATATACGGTATGATCAGGCAGTGGAGGAATAAGTGTTGAGGTCTAGCTGCACTGTAGCAGGCCTCCAGACCGCACATGGTTTGTGTAGTGTGGCTTGGAGTTGATTTGTTTCCCTTCCTGTAAGGCCCTCATGCACCCCCTTGCTGACTCCCCCTTTCTCCGAGCAGTGTAAACACACAGCTCCAGAGGAATGTTGGACTCTCTGACCTCACGGCAAGCACTCGGCTGTAGTTCACTAGGTTCAGCTTGGCTGTGCTGTGCTCGGGAAGAGAAAGCGCGCATCCAGCTCCGCTCTGGCACATTTCTTCCCTCTCCTGCTGCCGCCACCGCCGCCATTGTCCTCCTCTCGGGCTATGTCTGTCTTTCTCTCTCCTCTCTTTCTAATTCACCGTCAGTGAATGTCTTCGTCCGCTGACACTTTCACATAGGCTTTACTGGAATACCACAAATGCATTACATCTGTGTTTCCCACAATGCCGTGCAATTAGTCAGTTGTGCTGAATGGAGTCCACCCTTCCCCCAGTCTTTTTGGGCTGAATGCATACTGTACTCGTACGTGCATGCTTAGGGGTCTAGAACAGGCAGAATCTCTGAGCAGCTTTCCAGACAGTGGCCCACAGATAGGTGTGGATCGGCTAAAGATAGATCAAAGCAGACAGCATCTGTCAGTGTTTGTATAGGCAGTGTAAAATGAATGTTTGACCTCCTCCGTCCTGCCCCGGTCTGAGCTCTGCCATTTTTAGCATGCACAGAAGAGTCACACTTATACAACCCACTCCCTAGTCTCTCGAACCTGCTCTTTCAGGAGGACAGGAGCTGCTGTTCATGTCACTGGGGGATAACACATCTTAGTCTTTAACCTCACACACACCTGAACTCGGCAGTGGCCCATTTTTCCACCAGACATCATCTCGCGTCTTACTTTCATAAACCTGCATTTGCAATCAGCGGTGCGGCATGGTATAACAAATCTGGACGCATATTTCGGTGCTAGTTCAGTGATGCATTCCTGAACCCAGAACACTGCACGCAAGTCAGAGGGAGAGGCTATTGTGGATATACCTTTTGCTTTTACTGGAGCTCTTATTGTCTTGCTGTTCCAGTTGCTTCTCTGAGTCAGACTTGAGTTCGAGGTGTGGTGGGAGCGGGGTTGGTTTGATGCCCGCTCCAGGAGCCCTAATTAAAGCAAAGGCAGCCACAGACTTTAGAGGGGGTGCTGATAGTACAGAGGAATTTCACCTGAACAAAGACGCCGCTTGTGCTGGCTGTCCACCAAGAGCTTGATCTGCGCAAGCTGTAATTTCGGGAGAAAGGAGACACTGTTTGACCAAAGGCCGGAGCCCTGAGTGGTCTCATCACTTACATCCAATGAGCTCGACTCCAGCTCCCCCTTTTTCCAGACACTGCCTGGACACTTTTTAATAAAAAGTTTATTTGTTTGTTCTGGTCCTCTTATATAGTATAATTATGGCTTGTCTCAGCAAAATTATGACTTGATATATAATTTTCAACCAGTAATCAAATAGCGAGCCAATCTTGAGTTTTTCATTAAATGCTGTTAAATAAAACCACAATATACGCAGTGATCCAGGCAGCGGGCTCTGCATCGCCCTCTATTGGGCAATAGCTGCTAGTGCAAAGAGTTACAAGAAGTCATATGAAATGCCAATTTCACACCTCTTTACCATACAATAGCAATGACACAGCAGGAAGTCCGTACCCATCAATGACAGCCGAAATGTTGCTAGTGACTTATATTTATTACAGATAGCAGAGGAGAATGGAAACAACAATGTTCATAGCGATGCAAAAACCAATGGAAGCATTATGATGTTCCATCAAAGCAGATCAGGCATAGATTAATTACAGTAAATATATGCTAATTAAGAGTAAACCTTAAATACCCATGGTGAATTACAGGTGTGAAATGATTCATGAATGATTAATGAATTCTCCATGATGAGCACCTCAGAGACACAGACGCTCTGCTCTGTGCTGTAATGGATCCAGTCCTGGTCAGTGGTGTGAGACCCCCTCTGTTCGAATGCAGCACTTGTTGTTTGGTGACACAGCACAGCGTAAAAGAACATTGCGAGTAAGACTGATGGTGAGGAAAAGAGAAACAGATGGCTGCAAATATCAACTGCTAAATTATTCATCAGCGCGCCTGCTTTGAGATAGATAGCACACAGAGAGTGTCTGCTTCTTTAGTGCAATCGCATGAGTGTGCACCAGTGATAAATTGGTCAGAATGTAAAATATTAAATATTTTCAGCACTATTCTGAAGCAGTTATCAAATAGCATCTTTTTTTTTCTTCCTGGCATGATGTATAGCGTAAAAGGATCAATGTTTCCTCAATGTCTCATTACCTTTGCACTACCTGCAAACTTCACATTCGAACAATTTGTAATTTAACATAACCGACATGTGATGCACACACTTGTTGTCTCCGTGTTTATTCTCGCTCAGTGCTGTCGCACACAGACACACACTCTTCCCCGTGGAAAGCTCTGGGGAAATAGAAGAGAGGAAACTACGTGCCTTCACCAAGCAAGGGCTGTCTGGTGTCATGGCAACCGGTGCAGATTGACCCCACCCTCTTCCATCAGCTTGAGAGGGGAAACAAGAGGCGGAAGGCAGAAAGTAACAGAGGGATGAAAGTGGCAGAGAGTGAGGGGAGGCAGAGAGCAGGAGTGATTCAGGCGTGGACCGAGATGGTCGGAAGGTGTTTGTGAACAAACAGTTCTCGAAATGTTATTTCTTTCGTTGCATATTTCAGATAAAATACTGACATATACACGTCCAAGTTTTTGGTTTGATGTGAAGGAAGCTGATGCTATAACAAACACCCACTTGAAACCCTGCATACCAAATTCTGTAACTCTGTCTTCAGAATAGAGAGCAAAATACTGAAAAGGCTATATTAGGACAATCCTATCTGCTGTTCAGTATTAAAAAAAAGAGTGTAAATGAATTTGAAAACATTAGCAAACTAGTGACATCAGTTAATTTAATTATAAATCCCTGACCATCCAAGTCAATTGGATTTTTGCTTCAGCAACATGAAACCCATCAAATTCCGATGAGCATCAAGACAACGTGTGGTCCTACCGTAAAAACAGATAGATAGATAGATCGATTGATTTGTGAGATCTTTCCATGACTCGCACTTACCCAGATCAACCAGTGAAACAATGCCTCAAAGACCCACTTACAATAAAATTATTAAAATGTCAAGTGTTTATTCTCATCCGTATGCTCATATTAACTGGTGTGACCAGAATGTAACTCGCAGCATTTATTCCAATAAAGTACTGTTGAATTGAATTGAGAATGAGAAAGAGCAGAGGCGCTTGTAAGAAAATGGATTTCAGCGAGCTAGAGAGAGAGAGAGCGAGAGAGAGAGAGAGAGGCAAATTGGATACTAGTTCATCCAAGGACACAGGAAAAAAGATGGCTTATGCTGCCATCTCTAATGGCTGCCTGATTACTGCACAGAGGAAGAAGAGACAGTGAGCGAACACTGCAGTAGCCAGTACTGCACTGGTACAGCATGGCCCCACTGCACAAGACGTACTGTATCTCAGAGAATGCTAAGTACTCTGAAACAACCCCCCCCCCCCCCCCCCCCCAAAAAAAAAAAAAAGAAAAGAATGTGCAAGAAACACCACGTTGATGCCACTTTGTCTTGTGAAAGAAAAACCCCGTGTAAAAATCATATCAGTCTAATGAAGTAGTAGCAGCAGTCGTAGTAATAGTAGTAAAATGAAGAATAGAAATTGATGCTGTAAGCAGACACAAATCCTTTCAAAGGAGGGTTTTGTTTCTACAGTCCTTTCAGGATTTTGGTATCCCATACTTACTGTACTCTAATACCAGATTGCTGAGGAAGGAATGTAAATGACTTCTCCTTGGGCTCTTTGTGGTGTTTTGAGGCAAACCACCATTACAAAGAGGTACAGGGCTATTATTTTAGAGCCGTGCCTTAAAACAGACCTCATTATTTCAAATTTTAAACAGTTTGAGAGATAAGGATTAAGGCCCCCCCCCCCCCCCCCCCCACACACACACACACAGCCTGAATGAATTTAATTAAAATGGTTACATCCAGAAGCAAATGATTTTATACTATTGTCACAGTTGTTTCTGCCCAAGGCTATTTTTCCAGTGGGACACACACACTGAGCATTGTCTTTCTTCAATCTTCAACTATTAAAATTATATTTGCATAACACACACACACACACACACACACACACACACACACACACACAGCTCAGTCTTTTAAATTAGATCGTTGTTTATGGACAACTTGTGTAATTACCAGCATGTCATTTTCTATTTATGTCTTAAATCCCCACTTAATTTCCCAAAGCAGCCATTAATTGCTTCTTTTTATGTGCTTTAAACTATGGGAAGTGTGCATTGCTGCAAGTTCTCTTTCTAGCGTTTAACAGCACGACTACTTGATCTCCCTTCCTGCTGTGAGCAGGTAAGAGGAGGAGACTGTGCCTGCAGTCGAGCTTTGCTTACCCTGCAGTCGTTCACAACACGTTCTTTCAATTAAACCTATTTACTGATAAGTCACTAGGTTTAGTAGAGCTTTGGGATCTAATAAAGGAAACCCCGGGATACTGCAACAACTAATCTTAGCAAGAATAATATCTCGAATAGTGTTGAATTTACATAACATTTCCAATTAGTAAGATTACAGTAAAATAAAGTTAAGTAATTACAAAGATTTTGACTCATGTGAAATTGTGGGATATATTTAAATAATATTGGCTGGTGTCGAGTGGTATATCAGATATATTCCATTCAGCTTGCATGATATTGAACGAGTCGAAGACGAGTAGCTGAATGGAATATATCTGATATACAACGGAAAAAAAGCCAGCCAATATTATTATTTTTATACATACACATTTGATGGAACAATTACAGATTGTACAAAAGTCTATAATCTTTGCCAGCTAACAAAGAAATGATTGTGCGTATGCACAGCAGAAAACTTTCTCACTGAATATTCGCATCAGCTCCAATGTGTGACGTCATGTTGTCTTGACAACCATGCAATATTGTAAACCACATTCAACGCTCATTCTCCATTGGGTAGAGTGACGTAATACATGCAATATGATAACAATATTGCATGCTATCAAACCAAATTAATGAAACCCGCTAGAAGGGAACAGAACACATGTTTTTATTCCATCGAAAAAGTGTCCTGTATGTATGATAATTTTGGTTATTTAGCACAGGTTCACAGAAATTGGATAGTTGTAGACTGGAAAAAAATATTGTGCAGTCTTTTTCCAATCTTCAGCTGTTTCAGTGAACTTGTGCCCACTGTAGCCTTAGACTACTGTTATTCACTGACAAGAGTGGAACCCGATGTGGTCTTCTGCTGCCCAGCTGCCTCAAGACTTAACCTGTTGTGCATTCTGAGATGCTGTTCTGCTTATAAGTGTTGTTATTTGAGTTACTATAGCTGACCTCTAATCAGTATGCTCATTCTGCCTTGACTTCAACAAGGCATCTCTTTATGCAGTATGGATGTTTTTTTTTTAAACTATTCTGTGTAAAATCTAAGGCCGACCTATTCTGTGTGAATATCACACACATATATAAAACGGGGCGGCACGGTGGTGCAGTGGTTAGCGCTGTCGCCTCACAGCAAGAAGGTCCGGGTTCGAGCCCCGGGGCCGGCGAGGGCCTTTCTGTGCGGAGTTTGCATGTTCTCCCCGTGTCCGCGTGGGTTTCCTCCGGGTGCTCCGGTTTCCCCCACAGTCCAAAGACATGCAGGTTAGGTTAACTGGTGACTCTAAATTGACCGTAGGTGTGAATGTGAGTGTGAATGGTTGTCTGTGTCTATGTGTCAGCCCTGTGATGACCTGGCGACTTGTCCAGGGTGTACCCCGCCTTTCGCCTGTAGTCAGCTGGGATAGGCTCCAGCTTGCCTGGGACCCTGTGGAACAGGATAAAGCGGCTAGAGATAATGAGATGAGATATATAAAACGGTTATTCCACGAAATCAAGTCGTACATGAGCTGATAGCCGATGATAGTAGCACCTAGTTGTCTATAAGCCATATACGATGAGATTGACTGGAATAACTGTTTTATTCACTGGATTTTGAGAAACAGAATATTTTTATTTCTTGCAAATTCGATAAATAAAAATTTTATACAAAATGTCAGACAATCATTTCTGCTTAGAATGTAAATGAATCAGCGAAATGACAGGAGCAATTTGTGAAAAATGCAATAATAATAATAATAATAATAATAATAATTTATTGAAAAATAAAAAAGGTACATTCTTCTCATCAGATACTTTTATTCCATATTTTGTTGCTCTTTTTGTATTTTTTGGGGTTTTGTTTTCAAGTAGAGTTTTTATTTCGTCCTTGGTTGGTTCAGCAAATCGCTCTGCCATTTTGTTTTTCTCTACTCACAGTATATGAGCTGATAGCCTAGTAGTAGAGTAGCCAATCAGAGCATGTGATTGCTCATACCCAGTGAATGTGGGGGGAGATATATATATATATATATATATATATATATATATATATATATATATATATATATATATATGGTGGTGTAGTGGTTAGCACTGTTGCCTTACAGCAAGAAGGTCCTGGGTTCAAGCCCAGTGGCTGAGGAAGGCTTTTCTGCTGTGTGGAGTTTGCATGTTCTCCCTGTGTGGGTTTCCTCTGAGTGCTCCAGTTTCCCCCAAAGACATGCAGGGTTAGACTAATTGGTGACTAACTTGTCCAGGATGTACCCCGCCTCTCGCCCATAGTCAGTTGGGATAGGCTCCAGCTTGCCCGTGACCCTGCACAGGATAAGCGGCTACAAATAATGGATATACATATTACACTACCGTTCAAAAGTTTGGGGTCACTTTGAAATGTCCTTATTTTTGAAAGAAAAGCACTGTTCTTTTCAATGAAGATCACTTTAAACTAATCAGAAATCCACTCTATATATTGCTAATGTGGTAAATGACTATTCTAGCTGCAAATGTCTGGTTTTTGGTGCAATATCTCCGTAGGCGTATAGAGGCCCATTTCCAGCAACTCTCACTCCAGTGTTCTAATGGTACAATGTGTTTGCTCATTGCCTCAGAAGGCTAATGGATGATTAGAAAACCCTTGTACAATCATGTTAGCACAGCTGAAAACAGTTGAGCTCTTTAGAGAAGCTATAAAACTGACCTTCCTTTGAGCAGATTGAGTTTCTGGAGCATCACATTTGTGGGGTCGATTAAATGCTCAAAATGGCCAGAAAAATGTCTCGACTATATTTTCTATTCATTTTACAACTTATGGTGGTAAATAAAAAAGTGTGACTTTTCATGGAAAACACAAAATTGTCTGGGTGACCCCAAACTTTTGAACGGTAGTGTATAAACTAGTTACAGCAGTCTCTATGATTATTACTTAGATTAATAAGTCACCCTGTACAGCATAAAATCTTGGGAGAATTTTATAGCAGCAGTAAAGTGTTCTCCATGTCAGATTATATGATAAACATCCTCTAATGATAAACTTGCAATTAAAAAATTATTGCATTCTGCTTACATTAACAATCAGTCAGTTCTGGGCTCGTGCATAAAATGGGATCGCATAAACAAAAACATTCTTCCAAGTGAGCTTGAGGTAATAAAGGTCACTGCCAGAAATTTGGTTGTTACTTGCCTTTGGTCGCAGTGGTACCAAATCGCTCACCAGTGAGAACTCACGTTATGTGTTCTAAGACCTCTGAGAGGTCTTATTTTATGATGTGTATGACAGCAAAATGGGCTGAAGATCATACAATATAAATTTGGCTTAAAAATGTACAGACACAGATAATCAAATGCACCGAGCAAACTTTCCTCCTTCTGTTTATTCTCTTTTGCATTCTGTCTCTCTTTAGCATTGTCATTCTGTCCTTGTTATTAAATAGTTCTGGTTGCTTTTTTGAACCTCCCTGTTTAGATGTGGTTTATGTGCATGGGAAAATGGGGTCCCAGCTTTGTTTATGCTGTAATACTGTAACTTTTGAGCATAATGAAGCTTTTTTTTTTTTTTCTACAGGTCTACATCCAAAACCTCTTATGAACAATTAGAGAGAAAGTAGCTGGGTTTAAAATGTTGGGGTCAGACAGGAAATGTGAAGAGCCTGATATTATGGGCTGATGAAAAGTCACTGAGGAAAAAGAGAGACAGTGAACAACAACAAAAATAAAAACAGGAGGAAAATGCAGAAAGTATCAGGGAGACAGGGGGAGAGAAGGGGTGAATGGCAGAGGTTTATTGAGTTCATTCCAGATGGAGCTACTTTACCGAATGTTCCACAGGATGCATGCTGTAACAGTGCACACTAAACAGACATGTCTATCGATCTAGCACAAAAACCTCATGCCTTACAGTATTTATTCCAGCACATCTCAGAATAGCTAATTCAAAATGCAGGAACCTGTCCACTCACTGATTTCCATTTGAGCATCAATACAATTTGCTCATAGTACAAGCATTTATCATTTATCACCCGTGAGTAAAGCTCAGCTCAGGTGTCTGCTGCTGTTCTGTTTCGCTGGAGGCTGATTAGATAACATTCCTCTTTCTCACTCTGGTTAGTTGAGAAACCTTTAGCTTCTGCGTACTCAGTGTTCCGACTGCCCTATAGTACAAGTAAGACACCTGCATTGTGAAAAGGAATGTTTTCTGAAATGGCGCAATTATTTCCAGGGACTTTAATGAGTCCTTAGGTTTTTGCCAAACAGGAAGTTAAATCACTGTCTGGCAGCTAATAAATAATAAGCTTGCACACAAACCCTTTCACAAAAAGTTTTGGCAGTCTTGGCGCATGATCCCAATTGTGTGATCATCACCATAAGACAGAACATTTCTCTTAGCTTAAAGAAATGCTTTTTGGAACTGAACAGCTGATAGAGATAAACAACAGTGAGAGAGTTGTGGCTTGCTAAGTACAGCCTTTGTGCCACAGGCATTAGTGTGTAAGGCTGAGTTCAGAGTATTGCTGTCCAGAGGTATACCGCATCAGGAACAGACACTTATTTTGACACATTTCTCTCAACTGAGAAATACACTGATGTATTAGGACCACTGTAGGTGCAAAAAAAAAAAAAATTGGAACTGAGGTAGAGATAATATTCTGAGAAATAAACTCAGAATTTCTGAGATTAAAGTCATAGACTTGCAAGAAAAAACCCTCAAACTCCAAGATTACAAAGGCAGAAATTAAGAAAAATTTGTTCTTGTAATTGTACGCCTTTAAAGCTAGACAGCCTTTCGATTTCATAAAATCGGTGAAATTTTGTTCCCTCTGAAATTTGGTCATTGTGATATATGTTTATTTCTGCAATATCACAAAAAAAATCAGGCCATATTGTGGCTGGGAAGTTATTTAATTTGAGAGGCTTCCCGAGGAAATAATGTGCTTGAAATCGCTCGCTTTGTGCAGTCAAGCAGACAGAGGAAGTCCGTGTGTGTGTGCATGCACAGGTTTACCTTTGAGCATGCACTGACAGTTCCATCATTCTGTCGCTAAATGAACAGCTGATCACACTGAGGTGCTCGCTGACCATTTGGTCCTGTGTCTCCTTTCCTTCGCAACGTCTTTTCTTCTCACTTTCTTTCCGTTACTGTAGTCGGTCTTTTACATTTCATTCGCACACTCACGTCCTCCATTTTTCTCTCCTGTTTCAAATTTGTATCCCACAATGCCTTGCACGAACAGAGAAAGCCCACCATGTGATGCATGACGTAGTATCTTGAATTGGGTCATGGTGAAGCAGGAAAAAATAGCGGAGAATTTAGGGCCACATGGCCTTAAATTCATAAATTGTTCTATTTAAAAAAACCTAATAAAATTGGAAGTCTGTGATTCGAATTCAGTAGCTTTCGGTCCACTAAACAAAAATAATTGGGTGTCGGGGAAAATTCTTTTTATGACCTACATTTGAAAAATCTGAAAGGCAGTCTAGCTTTAATCTTGGAAATTCTGAGTTTTTTCTCGAAATATTATCACCCGCCTCAGCCCTGTTTTTTTTTTTTACTTATAATGGCCCTAATATGCCATTGCAGAGAAAATAATGGAAAAGGGTAGTGCAAATATAAATGCATATATAAAACAGATGATTTTTGTAAGGTAACTGTTATCTTAACTTCACGCATAGATGCACAGTACTGTGCAAAAGTCTTAGGCGCATGTAAAGAAATGCTATAGACCAAAAAGGGCGTAAATAATGAAATGAAATGTTTCAACATAAAAAAAATACTATAAACAGCAGTAAGCCATAATAAATGGAACAAAGTCAGTATCTGGTGTGAGACGACCCTTTGCTTTCAAAAAAAAAAAAAAATAGTCTCAGGTCCAGTGAGTGCAGTTTTATGTGGAAATGAGCTGTAGGTTTTACTGAGCATCTTACAGAACCAGCCACAGTTCTTCTGGACACTTTGACTGTCACACTCGCGTCTTCATTTTGCACCAAAACCCAGCAGCCTTCATTATGTTTTCTTTTTTTAATCTGAAAAGTGCTCTCTTATGTAATATGTTGGTCAGATACAAACTTTTTTTTGTCACATTTAATTTTGTGCTGGAAAACAAACGTTTGGACTCCAAAATGTTTTTGTCCTGACTTGATAATGGAGACGTCCTAAAATAGAAATGGATAACAAAGTTTGTATGAAAAAATAGGGTGCTTGAGATTTTAGCACAGTACTCTCTCTCTCTCTCTCTCTCTCTCTCTCTCTATATATATATATATATATATATATATATATATATATATATATATATATATATAAAACCCCGATTCCAAAAAAGTTGGGACAAAGTATAAATTGTAAATAAAAACGGAATGCAATAATTTACAAATCTCAAGAACTGATATTGTATTCACAATAGAACATAGACAACATATCAAATGTCGAAAGTGAGACATTTTGAAATTTCATGCCAAATATTGGCTCATTTGAAATTTCATGACAGCAACACATCTCAAAAAAGTTGGGACAGGGGCAATAAGAGGCTGGAAAAGTTAAAGGTACAAAAAAGGAACAGCTGGAGGACCAAATTGCAACTCATTAGGTTAATTGGCAATAGGTCATTAACATGACTGGGTATAAAAAGAGCATCTTGGAGTGGCAGCAGCTCTCAGAAGTAAAGATGGGAAGAGGATCACCAATCCCCCTAATTCTGCGCCGACAAATAGTGGAGCAATATCAGAAAGGAGTTCGACAGTGTAAAATAGCAAAGAGTTTGAAAATATCATCATCTACAGTGCATATCATCATCAAAAGATTCAGAGAATCTGGAAGAATCTCTGTGCGTAAGGGTCAAGGCCGGAAAACCATACTGGGTGCCCGTGATCTTCGGGCCCTTAGACGGCACTGCATCACATACAGGCATGCTTCTGTATTGGAAATCACAAAATGGGCTCAGGAATATTTCCAGAGAACATTATCTGTGAACACAATTCACCGTGCCATCCGCCGTTGCCAGCTAAAACTCTATAGTTCAAAGAAGAAGCCGTATCTAAACATGATCCAGAAGCGCAGACGTCTTCTCTGGGCCAAGGCTCATTTAAAATGGACTGTGGCAAAGTGGAAAACTGTTCTGTGGTTAGACGAATCAAAATTTGAAGTTCTTTATGGAAATCAGGGACGCCGTGTCATTCGGACTAAAGCGGAGAAGGACCACCCAAGTTGTTATCAGCGCTCAGTTCAGAAGCCTGCATCTCTGATGGTATGGGGTTGCATTAGTGCGTGTGGCATGGGCAGCTTACACATCTGGAAAGACACCATCAATGCTGAAAGGTATATCCAGGTTCTAGAGCAACATATTCTCCCATCCAGATGACGTCTCTTTCAGGGAAGACCTTGCATTTTCCAACATGACAATGCCAAACCACATCCTGCATCAATTACAGCATCATGGCTGCGTAGAAGAAGGGTCCGGGTACTGAACTGGCCAGCCTGCAGTCCAGATCTTTCACCCATAGAAAACATTTGGCGCATCATAAAACAGAAGACACGACAAAAAAGACCTAAGACAGTTGAGCAACTAGAATCCTACATTAGACAAGAATGGGTTAACATTCCTATCCCTAAACTTGAGCAACTTGTCTCCTCAGTCCCCAGACATTTACAGACTGTTGTAAAGAGAAAAGGGGATGTCTCACAGTGGTAAACATGGCCTTGTCCCAACTTTTTTGAGATGTGTTGTTGTCATGAAATTTAAAATCACCTAATTTTTCTCTTTAAATGATACATTTTCTCAGGTTAAACATTTGATATGTCATCTATATTCTATTCTGAACAAAATATGGAATTTTGAAACTTCCACATCATTGCATTCCATTTTAATTTACAATTTGTACTTTGTCCCAACTTTTTTGGAATCGGGGTTGTGTGTGTGTGTGTGTGTGTGTATATATCACACACATCACATCACATTATCTCTAGCCGCTTTATCCTTCTACAGGGTCGGAGGCAAGCTGGAGCCTATCCCAGCTGACTACGGGCGAAAGGCGGGGTACACCCTGGACAAGTCGCCAGGTCATCACAGGGCTGACACATAGACACAGACAACCATTCACACTCGCATTCACACCTACGGTCAATTTAGAGTCACCAGTTAACCTAACCTGCATGTCTTTGGACTGTGGGGGAAACCGGAGCACCCGGAGGAAACCCACGCGGACACGGGGAGAACATGCAAACTCCGCACAGAAAGGCCCTCGCCGGCCCCGGGGCTCGAACCCAGGACCTTCTTGCTGTGAGGCGACAGCGCTAACCACTACACCACCGTGCCGCCCGTGTGTATATATATATATATATATATATTAGTGCTGTCAAGCGATTAAAATATTTAATCGCGATTAATGTCGCGACTGTCATAGTTAACTCGCGATTAATCACAATTTAATCTCACATTTTTGTCACATGAAAAACCATGTAATTCTCTTATCAGCATAAAAAAGTGAATGGGCTTGCTCACCGTTCGAACTACGGGGGTACTCGGGGGATCCGAGATCCCCTGAAACAGACATGAGATCCCTTGAAAACATGATTTGGGAAATGTTGGGGGGTCTCTAAAATATTGGCAAAATGATGTTTATTCAAGTAGCAATCATGTGTAACGGGAAGCATTTGCATATCCGAAGTGAGCGCGTGATGGAGATCCGCGCTCTGAGACAAGCGCAAGCACACACACCCCCAAGGGAAAAAAAGGGACCCCCCAAAAATATCGGCATAGTTCAAACACTGGTTGTACCAATGTTTGTTTGTTTTTTTTATTGCAGAGCATAACACGCCTTGTCACAACCACTGCAAAGTGGGGCTGGAGCCGCCGATGGGAAAACGAAACCTAAGCCGAACACCGTGGCTCTTCGGGGGGGGGTCAGAGGACTCTGGCTGTGCGGGGCGTGGCATTACAGTCTAGCTGCTATCGTTTTTCTAAGCAAAGTCTCTGTTCCAAGTTCCTGGCAGTTTCAAAAGCTTATGAAAAACCTACATCATGTCACAGAGCGTTAATCTCGCAATAAAAAAATTATCACCGTTAAAATTGAGTCAAGTTAATGCGGTAATAACGTGACATTTTTGACAGCACTAATATATATATATATACACACACACACATATACATACACACATATACATACACACATTATATATATATATATATATATATATATATATATATACACACACACACTAGTATATATAATTTTTATAATTATTCACCAAAGGTGAGGTGAATATCATAAATAATAATTGAGATAAAGTCGAGATTATTATTCACCGATATTCACTGAGCCTGAGGCGGATAATTGTTTTAGTGTAAATACACCAGTGATTATTTTAAAAAATCATATAAAAAAATTATTTATTTCAATCTTCAAAAGCGGCATGCAATTGTAATGCGCACAGACTTGTATCACTTATTTATGCTGACTCACATAAAATACTTTGTTTTGAAATCGATAAAATAAATCACAATTCCACCTTACCTGCTCCAAAATCAACACATTCAAGCACACCTAAGGTTTGCAGCTGACAACATGGACAAGAAAAAGTCTTCTGGATTAAAGGTTTCTGGTCAGATGAGACAAAGATTGAGTTGTTTAGCCACAATGACCAGAGGTACAGTGGAACACTGTACCAACTGTTAAGCATGGTGGTGGTAGCATCATTTTGCTACCAGTGGAACTGGTGCCTTGCACAAAGTAGATGGAATAATGAAGAAGAATGACTACCTCAGAAATCTTCAGTATAAACTTAAACGATCAGAAACTTGGACACAACTGGGTGTTCCAAGTGGACAAGGACCCCAAGTACACATCAAAACTGGCTGTGGAATGGATAAAGCAGGGTAACTTTAGGCTTAAAATAAGTCCTGATCTCAAGCCTATCAAAAAAAGGTAGACTGTGCTTAATAAAAGTCTGGTCCATATCAGGAAACACACGTATTTAATTGAACACTACCAATTCTGCCAAAAAGAGTTGTCAAATATCCAACCAGAATTCTGCCAGAAGTTTGTTTATGGCTAGCAAAAGTGGTCGTCTGGTCAAGGTGAATGTCAAGGGACATTTAACCAAATATTAGATGTGCTGTATGTATAATTTTGACCCTATACTGTATATACAATCTCTAGTTATCGAGTATGAATAACTGTTTTATTCTATCCACATTCACTGGATTTTGAGAAACAGAGGGGTTTTTTTGAAAATTGGATAAATAACTTTATACAAAACATCTGACAATCATTTCTGCTTAGTATGTAAACAAACCAGTGAAATGACTCTAGCAATTCATGAAAAATTCTATAATAATAACAATCCTTGAAAAATAAAAAAAAAGATATGTTCTTACCATCAAATCAAATATTTTGTTGCTTTTTTGCATTTTGGGGGTTTTGTTTTCGAGTAGAGTTTTTATTTCATCCTCAGTTGGTTCAGCAACATGCTCCGCCATTTTGTTTTTCTCTCTTCACAGTATAAGAGCTGATAGCCTAGTAGTAGAGTAGCCAATCAGAGTGCGCAATTGTTCATAATGTGGAGAGAATAAATATATATTGTTAAAAAATTTAATAATTGGAATTCCATCATTTGTGAGTCTTAAGTAAATGGACTTTGCCTTTGTTTCTCAAACAGGTGGAGTAGATAGAAACCGAGCTGAGAAAGACTTCAGTATTCCTTTAAGCAGTACTCTCCTCTTACCAGATCATCATTGCTACCTGCACTGAGACTACTTTTCGAGATAAGAAGTCATAAAAATGGGAGAGAAAGGAGGATGATATATGTGGGGTAGCCTAGATATATAGATATACAAAAGAAATCATTGAAAGCCCAATATATATATATATGGACATGAGTGTTTTACTGGGAAATGTGGCACTCATATTTTTCATAAGAGCTACATCTGGGACATGGAGATCCAGAACTGTGACAAATCTCGATATGTCACTCGTGAGGAAATCAATGTTTTGATAAATGTGGGTACTTTTTATTTGTGAATGTGTCTATATAATAAAAAGAAAATCACACATTGGCTTGAAGATACAAAGTTTATCTTCTCGTGTTGAAAAATACATATATACATTCACCACTTGAAGATAAACTTCATATCTTTGCACAACCATCACAACCATGTAATATCCTCTTTCTCTCATATATATATATATATATATATATATATATATATATATATATATATATATATATATATATATATGAAGTAGATAGAAACCGAGCTGAAAAAACACTTGAGTATTCCTTTATGCAGTACTCTCCAGATAATCATTGCTACCTGCACTGAGACTATTAGTGTCTTCAAAAGTATTCATCCCCCTTGGTGTTTGTCCTGTTTTGTCGCGTTACAAGCTGGAATTAAAATCGATTTTTGGGAGGTTAGCACCATTTGATTTACACAACATGCCTACAACTTTAAAGGTGAAAATTGTTGTTTTATTGTGACACAAACAATAATTAATATGAAAAAAAAACAGAAATCTGGAGTGTGCATAAGTATCCCCCCCCCCCCCCCCCCCAAAAAAAAAAAAAGTCAATCCTTTGTAGAGCCACCTTTTGCTGCAATTACAGCTGCAAGTCTCTTGGGGTATGTCTGTATTAGCTTGGTACATCTAGCCACTGGGATTTTTGCCCATTCCTCAAGGCAAAACTGCTCCAACTCCTTCAAGTTAGATGGGCTGTGTTGGTGTACAGCAATCTTCAAATTATGCCACAGATTCTCAATTGGATTGAGGTCTGGGCTTTGATTAGGCTATTCCAAGACATTTAAATATTTCCCTTTAAACCACTCCAGTGAAGCTTTAGCAGTATGTTTAGGGTCATTGTCCTGCTGGAATGCGAACCTTCATCCCAGTCTCAAACCTCTGGCTGACTCAAACAGGTTTTCCTCCAGAATTGCCCTGTATTTAGTGCCATCCATCTTTCCTTCAGTCCTGACCAGCTTTCCTGTCCCTGCAGATGAAAAACATCCGCACAGCATGATGCTGCCACCACCATGCTTCACTGTAGGAATGGTGTTCTCAGGGTGTTGGGTTTGCGCCACATATGGCATTTCCCATGATGGCCAAAAAGATCCATTTTAGTCTCATCTGACCAGAGAATCTTCTTCCAATGTGTTTGGGGAGTCTGCCATATGCTGTTGGGCAAACTCCAAATGTGTTTTCTTAAGCAATGGCTTTTTTTTCTGGCCACTTTTCCATAAAGCCCCGCTCTGTGGGGTGTATGGCTTAAAGTGGTCCTATGGACAGATACTCCCATTTCTGCTGTGGATCTTTGCAGCTCCTTCAGTGTTATCTTTGGTGTCTTTGTTGCATCTCTGATTAATGCCCTCCTTGCCCGGTCTGTGAGTTTTGGTGGGCAGGGCCTACTCTTGTCAGGTTTGTACTGATACCATATTCTTTCCATTTTGCTATAATGGATTTAATGGTGCTCCCTGGGATATTCAAAGTTTGAGATTTTTTATAACCCAACCCTGATCTATACTTCTCCACAACTTTGTCTCTGACCTGTTTGGAGGCTCCTTGGTTTTCATGTTGCTTGCTTAGTAGTGTTGCAGAGTCAGGGTCCTTCCAGAACAGGTTGATTTATACAGACATCATGTGGCAGATCATGTGACACTTTGATTGCACACAGGTGGAGCTTAATCAACTAATTATGTGACTTGTGAAGTGAATTGTTTGGACCAGCTCTTATTTGGGGGTTTCATACAAAAGGGGGTGAATACCTATGCACACTATGAACATCTATACACACCTTTAAAGTTGTAGGCTTGTTGTGTAAATCAAATGGTGCTAACCCTCCAAAAGTCCATTTTAATTCCAACTTGTAATGCGACAAAACAGGACAAACACCAAGGGGGATGAATACTTTTGTAAGACACCACGTGTGTGTGTGTGTGTGTGTGTGTGTGTGTGTGTAATACAGTGGTGCTTGAAAGTTTGTGAACCCTTTAGAATTTTCTATATTTTTGCATAAATATGATCTAAAACATCATCAGATTTTCACACAAGTCTGAAAAGTAGATAAAGAGAACCCAGTTAAACAAATGAGACAAAAATATTATACTCGGTGATTTATTTATTGAGGAAAATTACCCAATATTACATATCTGTGAGTGGCAAAAGTATGTGAACCTTTTCTTTCAGTATCTGGTGTGACCCCTTTGTGCAGCAATAACTGCAACTAAACGTTTCCGGTAACTGTTGATCAGTCCTGCACACCAGCTTGGAGGAATTTTAGCCAATTCCTCCGTACAAAACAGCTTCAACTCTGGGATATTGGTGGGTTTCCTCACATGAACTGCTCGCTTCAGGTCCTTCCACAACATTTGGATTGGATTAAGGTCAGGACTTTGACTTGGCCATTCCAAAACATTAACTTTATTCTTCTTTAACCATTCTTTGGTAGAACGACTTGTGTGCTTAGGGTCATTGTCTTGCTACATGACCCACCTTCTCTTGAGATTCAGTTCATGGACAGATGTCCTGACATTTTCCTTTAGAATTCACTGGTATAATTCAGAATTCATTGTTCCATCAATGATGGCAAGCCGTCCTGGCCCAGATGCAGCAAAACAGGCCCAAACCATGATACTACCACCACCATGTTTCACAGCTGGGATAAGGTTCTTGTGCTGTAATGCAGTGGTTTCCTTTCTGCAAAAATAATGCTTCTCATTTAAACCAAAATTCTATTTTGGTCTCATCCATCCACAGAACATTTTTCCAGTAGCCTTCTGGCTTGTCCACGTGATCTTTAGCGAACTGCAGACAAGCAGCAATGTTCTTTTTGGAGAGCAGTGGCTTTCTCCTTGCAACTCTGCCATGCAGACCACTGTTGTTCAGTGTTCTCCTGATGGTGGACTCATGAACATTAACATTAGCCAATGTGAGAGAGGCCTTCAGTTGCTTAGAAGTTACCCTGGGGTCCTTTGTGACCTCGCCGACTATTACACGCCTTACTCTTGGAGTGATCTTTGTTGGTTGACCACTCCTGGGGAGGGTAACAATGGTCTTGAATTTCCTCCATTTGTACACAATCTGTCTGACTGTGGATTGGTGGAGTCCAAACTCTTCAGAGATGGTTTTGTAACCTTATCCAGCCTGATGAGCATCAACAACGCTTTTTCTGAGGTCCTCAGAAACCTCCTTTGTTTGTGCCATGATACATTTCCACAAACATGTGTTGTGAAGATCAGACTTTGATCAATCCCTGTTCTTTAAATAAAACAGGGTGCCCACTCACACCTGATTGTCATCCCAATTGATTGAAAACACCTGACTCTAATTTCACCTTCAAATTAACTGCTAATCCCAGAGGTTCACATACTTTTGCCACTCACATATGTAATATTGGATAATTTTCCTCAATAAATAAATGACCAAGTATAATATTTTTGTCTCATTTGTTTAACTGGGTTCTCTTTATCTACTTTTAGGACTTGTGTGAAAGTCTGATGATGTTTTAGGTCATATTTATGCAGAAATATAGAAAATTCTAAAGGGTTCACAAACTTTCAAGCACCACTGTATATGAGAGAGAGAGAGATTTTAAAAATCCCAGTTTGAATGTAGTACAGGAGCATCATGGACATTTTGACAGCTGGTATCAGACTGCTAAATTTCTTAAGCTTATGACCATTTTCACTATGGTTGTTTTCAATGGTAAATAACTTGATCAAAGTGTGAAATTTGTTGTGTGAGTAAATCACACTTAGCTAGCAAGTGTGGCATCTTTTTGACATCTTTAGGCAGTCTGAGTGTTTTTACCATTTTATAATTAAACTGGCTCATTTCCCAGTATGACCTTTGCAGGAAATGGCCAGGGCATTATTAATTTATTTAACATCATTATGGTGAAATAAATTTGTGACTTCTTAAATTTTAGGTGTCGAGGTACATTAGTGGGCAGATTTTTTTTTATTATTATTTATTTATTTATATATTTTTTGACAGTTTGCCAGAATTCTGCCATGGTAAAATCAGACGGGTTTTTTTTCCCCCAGATCATCACACATAAGGGTTGAGAAAGAACTAAGAGATGGATAACAGACAAAAGATAGAGATAGCAAAAAGGAAGGAAAGTATATTGCAATAGGTCTGTGCTGACCTCATCAGTCATTCAGTCTAATAATAAACAAGATTATTATAAACTGAGAAAGGACACCCTGGGCTGATGAGACCACATTACACTAATAGCATTTGTGAAATGGCCATATGTGTGAATGTGTGTATGTCAGTGGTGTCAATAGGTCTGGCGTGGTAGGGAAAGGGTGCTGGATAAGGGTCAGTTGCTCCTGGGAATCTGATAATCTGTCATAGCCCACTAATGTAAAAATAGGAAGAGAGAGTTGGCATCCACTGACGGCTAAAACAGGTGTCTCTTTGTAGTCCTGCCTGTTTGTTAGCAAACGTATGTCCACTCATAGACATGGTGCACTGTTGCTATTGACATTCATGAATGTACGATAGCTTTCTGAATTGATCAAAATCATCTTAATTTCACCAGAACCTACTTGGTGCTCAGTGTTGGTTCAAAATTTTATCTTGTACTCATGCAATTTAATGTGAGAACTCAGATGAATCTTTCCATTACTCTATCTCTCACTCGTCTCTTTCTCTCAGATGTTCCAGTTTAGAGATTTTGTGCGTGCAATCTTTGATTTTATCAGTTCAATTAGTCCTTGGCTAACCCTCCACTTCTCCATGGAGCCCAGCAAAGCAGCATAAGCTGTAAATCTCCTGGATCCTCTCAGGATGTGACCTGCACTTCTTTTCAAGGATTTTCCATTATATTCTGAGCTCCACAAATGAGTGTTTGTATCCTTATGCATGTGTGCATTTTGTGGCTCTATTCATGTATCTTTGTCTGGAACTGTTCATCAGTGTCCTTGACCATGCATGTAAAAGCCACAGAAATATAAGCTAGCCCATGCAAGAGCCTCCGCGTGAAACATAAGAATTCTGGCAGCGTCGTGGCGTCGGAACTCGGTTCTGTGGATACCGCAAAGCCCAGTGGTAAAAGCTTGATGAACCTAAGCTCAGACAGTATCAGGTGGGTGGTATGTGGGAGGGGGTAGGAATGAAAGTGGTCACGGAGCTGTGGTGCTTGGGGAGTTGAAGCAGGTCTGGGCAGGTCCAGGACAGCCTGAACTCTGGCTGCGGTCCGTAGTCGTGAAACACAATGGGTGTCTTTGTGGGCTAGCTACTCTGGCAATGGAACAGAGCAAGGTGAAAGATGTCTTCTCCATGTGAAGTTGATCATTGTTTTAGTCTCTTTCACACTTGTTCTCTTTCATCTTCTATGTTTTTTGTCTCCCGTGAGTGCACATTTTGCTCTTTCTATTTACTGCTCTTTACCCAAAAGTCTTCCTGAATTTTTTCATCTTCTTCTTCATCTTCATTTAGTATTCAGTGTGCTGGCATGGCTGTTCGAATGGCATGTTGCTACAACAATCTTTCTCTATCTTGTCTGTCAGCTTTACATGTCTTACACTGGCAATTTCACTTTTATTCCATATATACAAACACAATGCCACTGTTCATGCTATGCTGAGGTGTAGCATACATATATAGCATGCAAAAAGCTGGCTTCAAAGTATTCATCCCCTTTGGTGTTTGTCCTGTTTTGTCGCATGACAAGCTGGAAGTAAAATGGACTTTTGGAGGCTTAGCACCATTTGATTTACACAATATGCCTACCACTTTGAAAATTGTTGTTTTATTGTGACACAAACAATAATTCAGATGAAAAAAACAGAAATCTGGAGTGTGCATAGGTATTCACCCCCTTTTGTATGAAACCCCTAAATAAGAGCTGGTCCAACCAATTCACTTCATAAGTCACATAATTAGTTGATTAAGGTCCACCTGTGTGCAATCAAAGTGTCACATGATCTGTCACATGATGTCTGTATAAATCAACCTGTTCTGGAAGGACCCTGACTCTGCTACACTACTAAGCAAGCAACATGAAAACCAAGGAGCCTCCAAACAGGTCAGAGACAAAGTTGTGGAGAAGTATAGATCAGGGTTGGGTTATAAAAAATATCCCAAACTTTGAATATCCCACGGAGCTCCATTAAATCCATTATAGCAAAATGGAAAGAATATGGCACCACTACAAACCTGACAAGAGAAGGCCTCCCACCAAATCTCACAGACCAGGCAAAGAGGGCATTAATCAGAGATGCAACAAAGACACCAACGATAACACTGAAGGGGCTGCAAAGATCCACAGTGGAGATGGGAGTATCTGTCCATAGGACCGCTTTAAGCCGTACAGTCCACAGAGTGGGGCTTTATGGAAGAGTGGCCAGAAAAAAGCCATTGCTTAAGAAAGCACATTTGGAGTTTGCCCATGAGCATGTGGCAGACTCCCCAAACACATGGAAGAAGATTCTCTGGTCAGATGAGACTAAAATTGATTTTTTTTTTGGCCATCATGGGAAATGCCATGTGTGGCATTTTGATTCCTCAGACCTTGGGGCAACTTTCCACTTCACCTTAGTCCACTGTAAAAGAGTTCGGGCCCAGAGAAGGCGGTGGTGATTCTGGATATTGTTTATATCTGGTTTTAACTTGCATTTGTGGATGCAGTAATGAACTGTTTTCACAGACGATGGTTTTCTGAAGTGTTCCTGAGCCCATACAGTGATTTCCACTACAGACACATGTCTGCTTTTAATGCAGTGTCACCTGAGGGCCTGAAGATCACAGGCATCCAATGTCAGTTTTCAGCCTTGTGTCTTGCATACAGAGATTTCTCCAGATTCTCTGAATCTTTTCATGATATTATCTACCATAGATGATGTGATCCCCAAATTCTTTGCAATTTTACATTGAGGAACGTTATTCTTAAATTGTTGCACTGTTTGCCCACGCAGTCTTTCACAGAGGGGTGAACCCCTCCCCATCTTTACTTCTGAGATACTCCGCCTCACTCGCCTTTTTATACCCAGTCATGTTACTGACCTGTAGCCAATTAACCTAATTAGTATTTTTTTAGCATTACACAACTTTTTTCAGTCTTTTGTTGACCCTGTTCCAACTTTTCTGAAACGTGTTGCTGAGATGAAATTCAAAATGAGCATATACCTTTCAAAAAACAATAAAATTTCTCAGTTTCAACATTTGATATGTTGTCTTTGTACTATTTTCAATGAAATAGAGAGCTTCTGTGATTTTTATGCAGTTGTCCCAACTTTTTTGGAATTGGGGTTGTATTATATTCTTCTTCTTTCGGCTGTTCCTGTTAGGGGTTACCACAGCGGATGTGTTCCACATTTGGTATTGGATTTGGTATAGCTTTTTCACCGGATGCCCTTCTTGACACAACCCTCCCTAATCTATCTGGGCTTGAGACCGGCACTAAGTATGCACTCGCTTGTGCAGCGTAGTGGCTGAGTATTTTACCTAATCTGCATGTTTTTGAACTGTGGGAGCAAACCGGAGTACCCGGAGTAAACCCACACAGGCATGGGGAGAACATGCAAACTCCACACAGAAAGTCCCCCATCGGCCATGGCGTTCTCACTGCACCACCGTGCCACCCCATAGACAGAAAGACACACACACACACACACACACACACACACATATATACACACACTGTATACAGTGGTGCTTGAAAGTTTGTGAACCCTTGAGAATTTTCTATATTTCTGCATAAATATGACCTAAAACATCATCAGATTTTCACACAAGTCCTAAAAGTAGATAAAGAGAACCCAGTTAAACAAATGAGACAAAAATATTATACTTGGTCGTTTATTTATTGAGGAAAATGATCCAATATTACATATCTGTGAGTGGCAAAAGTATGTGAACCTTTGCTTTTGGTATCTGGTGTGACCCCTTTGTGCAGCAATAACTGCAACTAAACATTTCCAGTAACTGTTGATCAGTCCTGCACACCGGCTTGGAGGAATTTTAGCCCATTCCTCTGTACAGAACAGCTTCAACTCTGGGATGTTGGTGGGTTTCCTCACATGAACTGCTCGCTTCAGGTCCTTCCACAACTTTTCGATTGGATTAAGGTCAGGACTTTGACTTGGGCATTCCAAAACATTAACTTTATTCTTCTTTAACCATTCTTTGGTGGAACGACTTGTGTGCTTAGGGTCGTTGTCTTGCTGCATGACCCACCTTCTCTTGAGATTCAGTTCATGGACAGATGTCCTGACATTTTCCTTTAGAATTCACTGGTACTGTATAATTCAGAATTTATTGTTCCATCAATGATGGCAAGCCGTCCTGGCCCAGATGCAGCAAAACAGGCCCAAACCATGATACTACCACCACCATGTTTCACAGATGGGATAAGGTTCTTATGCTGGAATGCAGTGTTTTCCTTTCTCCAAACATAACGCTTCTCATTTAAACCAAAAATTTCTATTTTGGTCTCATCCGTCCACAAAACATTTTTCCAATAGCCTTCTGGCTTGTCCACATGATCTTTAGCAAACTGCAGATGAGCAGCAATGTTCTTTTTGGAGAGCAGTGGCTTTCTCCTTGCAACCCTGCCATGCACACCATTGTTGTTCAGTGTTCTCCTGATGGTGGACTCATGAACATTAACCAATGTGAGAGAGGCCTTCAGTTGCTTAGAAGTTACCCTGGGGTCCTTTGTGACCTCGCGGACTATTACACGCCTTGCTCTTGGAGTGATCTTTGTTGGTTGACCACTTCTGGGGAGGGTAACAATGGTCTTGAATTTCCTCCATTTGTACACAATCTGTCTGACTATGGATTGGTGGAGTCCAAACTCTTTAGAGATGGTTTTGTAACCTTTTCCATCCTGATGAGCATCAACAACACTTTTTCTGAGGTCCTCAGAAATCTCCTTTGTTCGTGCCATGATACACTTCCACAAACATGTGTTCTGAAGATCAGACTTTGATGGATCCCCTGTTCTTTAAATAAAACAGGGTGCCCACTCACACCTGATTGTCATCCCATTGATTGAAAACACCTGACTCTAATTTCACCTTCAAATTAAATGCTAATCCTAGAGGTTCACATACTTTTGCCACTCACAGATATGTAATATTGGATCATTTTCCTCAATAAATAAATGACCAAGTATAATATTTTTGTCTCATTTGTTTAACTGGGTTCTCTTTATCTACTTTTAGGACTTGTGTGAAAATCTGATGATGTTTTAGGTCATATTTATGCAGAAATATAGAAAATTCTAAAGGGTTCACAAACTTTCAAGCACCACTGTATGTGGTATGATGTACATCACCTTGGTGTATATCATACTACATAAAGTGTACACTCACTGGCCACTTTAATAGGAATTTGTTCTTGATTCTAAGATTCTTGGCTGCAGGAGTGGAACCCAATGTGGTGGTCTGCTGTTGCATGCTGAGATGCTTTTCTGCTCATCACGGTTGTAAAGAGTGATTATCCAAGTTACTATGTCCTTCCTGGCAACTCAAAACTATCTGATCATTTTCCTCTGACCTATCTTATCAACAGGGCATTTATTTTCACCCACAGAACTGTCATTCACTTGGTGTTTTTTGTTTTTCACACCATTCTGTGTAAACTCTAGGGACTGTTGTGTGTGAAAACCCCAGAAGATCAGCAATTTCTGAAATTCTCAGATATACAATAAGTCATCCACATTTCACGAAAATCACTTTTTCTCTCTGTTCTTCACCGATTTTGATTCTTTCTGGCAAGAACTTACGGGGACCTAAGGTGCATATAACTTCTACCCAGGTTTTCTTAATTACAATTATTAATGAAGTTCTGAACTAATTAAGCCTTACTGAGCAGTTCAACAAAAATCACTTCTTCTCAGTCAGTTCCTTACTGTTTTGGATTCTTTCTGGCAAATAGGTCGGTATTCCAAGGGTGTATATAGTGTCTATATATAGCTTGTATATAGTGTATATCAGAGGTGGGGACTTGAGACTTGGGGACTTGGACTCGAGTCGACTCGAGTCACTGTTTTCATGACTTGTGACTTGACTTGACAAAACATGAAAATACTTGAGACTTGACTCGGGCTTGGAAGTTTAAGACTCGGGACTTGACTTGACTTGACACACGATGACTTGAGTGACTTGAGTGTTATTTCCATCATGTTTTTATTGTGAAAATAAAATGTAATATGCACATACTTCAGTAATTTTGATTGCACTGCTGTTGCGTTGTCACCGCCCTGTCCATCAGGCACGCTCTCTGCGTGGGCTATATACCACGCCCCATGCCACGATGTGTTCACAGATTTCACATCATATCATCATGTCAGCCATCCCAAGAGTAATCACTTTCGGCTTCAAGGGCTACTGCCTAGAAGGTAAACGACGAACGGCGCAGTGCAAGATTTGCAACGTGACAATTTCTGACAGCCAGACCACGACCTCCAATTTCGTCCGGCATTTGAAGATCCATTCTGCCCAGTAAGTTTATTAATGTGTTGTTATTTGGTGATAGCAGCTAAACTCCTCGTTAGCCAATGTTAGCCACGAGAGTGAGCGGTAGGAGGATTTTAGCCATTGCAGATGTAGCTAGGGATTCAGCTTATTATTGTGAAATTCTTATGTGAATGCTGGTAAGCAATGTAGTTACGTCAAGTTTAATGATATTGTATATCAGTAGTAGTAAGCTGATTGTGCACTTTGCAGTCGTGATGCTGAATAACATAAGCAGCTTCCTACCCTGTTGTTCTGTTTCAGGGTTAAGCTAATGGTCAGCTTGTGAACATGTACACGCTCATGAGCAGTACAAATTCATGTAAGTGTGTTCGTGTACATTAGCCAGACTGTCTTGTTGGCTGATGACAATGTGAGAAACTTAGTTGGCTTTCAATCTTGCAATCAATTTTGCCATCAATAAATAACTTTGTGACATTATTACTGTTTTGTTTTATTCCATGATGTATTTTACAGAACATGAGTATTTAAAATGCAAATATTTAACAGGTTGGGCACATGTGCCAGGGATGTTTACTGACATTTACTTATGTATTGCCTTTTCTATGTATTAAATTCATATTCTGCTGCTAAAGTTACGCCAATATGCCTAAGGTGACTTGACTTGGACTTGACTTGACTTATTATAGGACTTGACTTGACTTGACTTGACATAGCCTGTGACTTGACTTGACTTGCCCAAGACAAAAAAGACTTGGGACTTACTTGGGACTTGAAGGTTAAGACTTGAGACTTACTTGAGACTTGCACATGTGTGACTTGATCCCATCTTTGGTGTATATAGCTTGCAACAATTATTGTGCAAGGTGGCCCACTTTAGATTGTTCCTTCTGGACTAGGCGGGGCCGGAGTGAGCTACACCATCATTGACGGTCTCGCTTTTCATTAATCAATTATAATTTGAAGCCAAAATACTGGCAGATTATGGACAGAGCTAAGCAGTGCAGTATGCATAGTAGTTTACAAAATAGCAATAAGGTGAGATGATAAATAATCTGTTCTGTATGTTTATTATTGGCATTGAAAATAGAATTAGGAATCAAAAAGAAAAAGACTAAGCCCAACACACTTTCTTTAATTATCAGGATGAATTCACCAAGCGAAACGTCAGTTGGCGATAGCCAGGGGGTGCTATAGGATGATCCTACGTTTCTCCTGACAACGTTATAGTTCACACAGTTTCTTAAGCCATGTTCCCACGTTTGTTTAGTTGAGCTCTGTTCATTCTGAATGCCATATGTTAAACAGCAAGAAAGAGTGCTGTGTTTTGCAGCAGGCCTGCTGTTTCCCAAGCCATGGCTCATTCACAACAAACAATAAAAAATATGACTTTGCTCCACTCTCGTTCCTTCCATGTTCTCCAGCGTTCCATGAGCATAAGGTAGCTTAGCACTCTCTTGACTACATACTAGTGCATCTCAAAAAATTGGAATATTGTGAAAAAGTTCAATATTTTCCATCAGTTATTTAAGAAAGTGAAAATGTTATATATTATAGACTCATTACACATAAACTAAAATGTTTCAAGCATTTTTCTATTTTAATTTTAATCAGTATGGCATACAGTACAAAAACATAAAAAACCCATCTCAAAATATTAGAATATTTCATTTCGAGTTTGAGTAAAACAGTATGAACACAGTGTATCTCTCGGTCTAGTTTAGTACACACAACCACAATCATGGGGAAGAGTGCTGACTTGACTGTTGTCCAGAAGATGATCACTGATGCCCTCCACAAGGAGGGTAAGCCACAAAAGGTCATTGCTGAAAAGGGTGGCTGGAAAAGGTGCACAAGCAACAGGGATGGCCGCAGTCTTGAGAGGATTGTCAAGAAAAGTTGATTCAAGAACTTGGGAGAGCTTCACAAGGAGTGGACTGAGGCTGGTGTCAGTGTATCAAGACCCATCACGAACAGACATCTTCAAGAAAGGGGATACAACTTTTGCATTCCTAATATCAAGCTACTCCTGAGCCAGAGACAATGTCAGAAGTGTCTTATCTGGGCTAAGGAGAGAAAGAAATGGACTGTTGCTCAGTGGTCCAAAGTCCTCTTTTCAGATGAAAGTACATTTTGCATTTAATTTGGAAATCACGGTTCTAGAGTCTGGAGGAAGAGTGGAGAGGCACAGAATCCAAGGTGTTTGAAGCCCAGTGTGAAGTTTCCACAGTCTGTGACGATTTGGGGTGCCATGTCATCTGCTGGTGTTGGTCCACTGTATTTTATCAAGTCCAAAGTTAACACAGCCATCTACCAGGAGATTTTAGAGCACTTCATGCTTCTATCTGCTGACGAGCTTTTTGGAGATGCTGATTTCCTTTTCCAGCAGGACTTAGCACCTACCCACAGTGCCAAAACTACTACCAAATGGTTTGCTGACCATGATATTACTGTGTTTGATTGGCCAGCCAACTTGCCTGACCTGAACCCCATAGAGAATCTATGGGGTATTGTCAAGAGAAAGATGAGAAACACCCGAACCAAAAATACAGATACGCTGAAGGCCACTATCAAAGCAACCCGGGCTTCATAACACCTCAGCAGTGCCACAGACTGATCACCTCCATGCCACACCGCATTGATACAGTAATTCATGGTAAAGGAGCCCCAGCCAAGTATTGAGTGTATAAATGAATATACTTTTCAGAAGTTGGACATTTCTGTATTGTAAATCCTTTTTTTGATTGATCTTAGGGAATATTCTAATAATTTGAGATACTGGATTAATGATTTTCATGAGCTATAAGCCATAATCATCAAAATTTAAAACAAAAAAGGCTTTAAATATTTCACTTTACATGTAATGAATATAGAATATATGAAAGTTTACCTTTTTGAATTAAATTATGAAAAAAAGGAACTTTTTCATGGTATTCAAATTTTTTGAGATGCACTAGTATGTCTATGAGCTGTTATAACACCTAACAGAGAATGAATGCAAGGGCTTGCACATGGTTGCACTTGTGCTATCAGATATCAGGTTCCACCCAGGACGCATCGCATCATCAGTTATGTAATGACTGCACGTCCCTCTGGTGGATCCATATCATTATTCACATTGTTTGGAGACTTTATTAGAGGGCGCAGGGTGATAGCCACCAGTATGCTATGATTTCAAGCACTGTTCAAAACTTGGCCGCTTGCCCCATCCACCTATAACTTTCCCCTCGACTTTTTTTCTGCGCCTTGAAAAGATAATACAATGCCATATGGTGGAATATTACTTACAGAGTCTGGAGATACACAGGAATCTGTGGAACAGGGCCAATCTATTTAGGTCAAGTTTCAATCCATCCTTAGTTGTCTGATTCATTTTTTTGTGTGCATTTATGCAACCTTTGTTAAAATGTGACACCCCTGGTTTATTTTCTTATTTTCACAATGTGCAATGCCTTAGTACTTCGATTTTTTAGACTACCCTGTCTATTTTTTGTGACTCTATTAAATGACATATTTCTGGAAGAATAGCTTGTTCAGCCTGTCTGCTGAGGTCTTTAAAACCGAGCTTAAGAAAGTCATCACACACACCTTACTCTCACTGCAAAGAGACAACAGAGATAAAAATAGACAGCACCAGCAGTGGTTAATGCCTGTCGCCCTAGACACACACATTTGCATATCTTTTATGTTCTTTCCTCTCTGTCTCCTTTTTTTCTTTTCTTCAGGTTCTCTTACTCTTTCTCGTGCAAAGGGTCTCCTCCTGAGGCTTGAAGGGTTTTTTTTTCTTTCCCTTCAGAAGGAAGGCCTGTTCAGAAAGGAGCATTGAAAAGCAGCGGCAGACAGTCGGGTAATTAAAGATTTGGGAAGGCAAGGCTTTTCTTCCTGTATTTTCTTTCAGACCCTTTTGGGGAGAGTAACGGTCTGCTTGCTCTATCAGAGGGAAGGTATTGAGTGCAGGGCTACAGGACAGCCATCTGGCCGTGGACCACTACTTCAGCCCTGTGAAAATAGGGAGAGGAAAAAAGAAAAGAGGCTCTGTGACTTTTCAGCTTTCCCATACCAAGGCATTGTCTTTGTGGTGGATAGACAGTTCAATGTCATGGCCATAGTGATCAATGTCAACATACCATCAGTCGATTATCATGTGCAGTGTGACCTGTTTTATTTCAAGCTTCATTTTCTACTAAATGTCTTTTTATGTTTTGTGCCACATTTATGCGAAGTTAAATCGCTAACTCTTGTGTTGTTGGGGTTCAGAATTCACACATCATATTTATTCACCTGGCAATTTTTATGACTAACTTTTTAAATTGGAACTCATGCTAGAAGAACAAGGTCAAACATAGTCCTCAAAATAAAAAAAAAAAGTACTGTAACAGTAAGACAAAAAAAAGGGAGAAAAAAAAGCCAAGCAAACTATAAAGTGTCGGTGAAGGTTCCATGCAAGACAGAATGCACAAGGCAGATAAACTGTACATGTACAGACCATGAAAAGTGATCTATTCATCCCATGGAAGTGCTGTGGATACGATCTCCACACAGTGCCTTCCACAATTATTGGCACCCCTTGTAAAGATTAGAAGAACAGGGTTAGAAAAAAATCCAGCTCTTTGCAAAGTCGCTTCATCTCACACCGAAAAAAAAGAGAAAAATCCAACCTTTGGTTGAAATAATTTATTCACAGGAAAACAAATCCCTCATCAAGCAAAAAAAATATTTTCAATAAAAACACATGTGCCACTATTATTGGCACCCCTGCATTTAATACTTTGTACAACCTCCTTTGCCAGTAAAACAGCACAGAGTCTCTCCTATAACATTTTATACGGTAAGGTTTGAGATACAGAACAGGGCATCTGAGATCATTCATCTTTATACAATCTCTCCAGATCATCCAGGGTCCTCAGCCCTCTCTTGTGCTCTCTCCTCTTCAGCTCAACCCACAGGGTTTCAATGGGGTTCAGGTCAGGAGACTGAGATGGCCAGGGCAGAAGTTTGATTCTGTGCTCAGCAAACCGTTTGTGTGTTGATTTGGACAGATGCTTCGGATCATTGTCCTGCTGGAAGATCCAGTGATGACCCAGTTTTAGTTTCCTGGCAGAGGCAGGCAGATTTTGATTTAAAATGTCCTGTATTTCATGGAGTCCACGATGCCATGTACTCTAACAAGGTTACCAGGACCTTGGGTGGCACGGTGGTGTAGTGGTGGGCTGTCACCTCACAGCAAGAAGCTTCTGAGTTTGAGCCCAGTGTCCACCAGGGGCCTTTCTGTGTGGAGTCTGCATGTTCTCCCCATGTCTGTGTGGGTTTCCTTTGGGTGTTCTGGTTTCCCCCACAGTTCAAAGACCCGTGGTTAAGTTAACATGGGGGCGGGCTTGGGCTGAAGTGCCCTTGAACAAGGCATCTAACCCCCAACTGCTCCCTGGGTGCTGTTGCATAGCTGTCCACTGCTTTGTGTGTATGTGTATGTGTGTGTGCCCATTGCTCACTTGTGTGTGTGCATTTGTGTGTGTTCACTGCTTCAGATGGCTTAAATGCAAAGGACGAATTTCACTGTGCTTGAGTGCATGTGACAAAGTCTTCTTCTTCTTTTTTGAGGAAAAACAACCCCAAAACATCACATAACCTCCACCATATTTTACAGTTGGGATTGGGTTCTTTTCTTTATAGCCATCCTTTTTACACCAAACCCACCTTGAGTATTTATTGCCAAAAAGCTCCATTTTTGTTTCATCAGATCACAGAACATGGGTCCCGGCAAAGTTGTAGCAGCTTTTCACAAACTTCAGGTGCTTATGTTTGTGGTTAACTGACACAAAAAAAAGCTTTTTTCTGGCATGCCTTCCAAGTAATCTCTGGGCATGGAGGTGGCATCTGATGATAGTTTTGGAGACTTGGAAACCCCAAGATTTTACTTTTTCTTGTAATTCACCAAAAGTGATGCTTGGAGATTTTTTTTTTTTGCCTCTCTTCCCCTCCTCCTCACTGTACACGAGAGCAAAATAAACTTGTTTCTTCTTGTAACAGTTCCACATGGTGTCTACTTATTATTTATTATTTTATTATTGCCCTAACAGTAGAAATTTACATTTTCAGGCAAGCAGCTATTTTTTTTTTGTAATCATTCCTTGACTTATGAAGGTCAACACATTTCTCCCTCATTTGGTTTGTGTGTTCTCTTATCTTTCCCACGTTGATGGATGACTAAGAGAATTTGGTCTCTGTTTCATCTTATATTTGTGCCCCAGTTCATCAGGAAGTCATGGATTACAGCTTGAAAGTTCCTACACACTCCAATCAACTCAAAAATGTACAATTTAAATGGGAAACATGCTTCAGTTACATTGTGTTCACTATAATTTCCAGGGGTGCCAATAATTGTGGCACGTGTTTTTGTTCAAAATAATTATTTCTTGATGAGGGATTAATCAGGGTCTCTGAATAAATTTATTTCAATTAATGTTTGGATTTATTTTTTTCTGTGTGAGATGCAGCTACTTCACCAAAAAGTGGATTGTTTCTAAACCTTTTATTTTTTAACTAATATTTAGAATGGGTGCCAATAATTGTAAAGGGCTCTGTATGTGAATACAGAAAAATAGAAAATCGGCTCTGTGACCTTTCAGCTTTCCCATCCCAAGGCATTGTCTTTGTGGTGGATAGATAGTTCAATGTCATGGCCATAGTGATCAATGTCAACATACCATCAGTTGATTATCATGTGCAGTGTGACCTGTTTTATTTCAAGCTTCATTTTCTACTAAATGTCTTTTTATATTTTGGGCCACATTTATCTGAAGTTAAATCGCTAACTCTTGTGTTGTTGGGGTTCAGAATTCACACATTGTATTTATTCACCTGGCATTGGGAGCACTTTACTGCTGGAAGTTCGATACTTGTAGTGTAAAAACAGAAAAAAAAAAAAAAAAACAATGTGCACCTTTAAAGTGGTAGGCATGTTGTGTAAATCAAATGGTGCTAACCCTCCAAAAATCCATTTGAAATCCAGCTTGTAATGCGACAAAACAGGACAAACACCAAGGGGGATGAATACTTTTGCAAGACACTACAGTTTAATCAATAATAAACTGCCTCCTACCCACCTCCCTCAGAAATTGATGGGTTCAAACCCCATCATCAGGTTTGCACTACATGTTTTGGGGTGTGTAGTCACATTCTGCAATTTTAAACTTAAAGCAAGAAATGGAATAATGGTTGATTTCTATGTTTTCCAAGTTGTAAAACTGGACAGTAGGTCATTAATTTAAAAAAAAAAATCCAGTGACCAAATAGGGATCTGAATTGAAAACAACAAACACTTTAAAAATTAATATAAAGGCGCTCAACAAAAGTAACGCATGAAAGCATAAGGATATAGTGTTACTAAACAGCTGTCATGTGACAGAATCTAGTAATACAATATTTTTACTTCAGTCCTGTACCATTTATTACAGCCTTTTTTAAGGATGCTTACTCAATGCAACTGACAACTACACTCACTGGCCACTTTAATAGGAACTTGTTCTTGATTCTAAGATCCCTGTTCTTGGCTGGCAGGAGTGGAACCCAATGTGGTCTTCTGCTGTTGCATGCTGAGATGCTTTTCTGCTCACCACGGTTGTAAATAGGGATTATATGAGTTACTATATCCTTCCTGGCAGCTCAAACCAATCTAGACATTTTCCACTGACCTCTCTTATCAACAAGGCGTTTCCACCCACAGAACTGTCACTATGTCAATCTGAGAACAGCAAGGAGGCAGATTGAACCAGCAGGTAACATGTGATGAGGTGCACCTGTGTCAAATTACTGGCTGTCTATTAACTTGTGTCTCTGTGTGTCTTTCAGACAGTCAGGAACAAGAGAGAGAGCAGCGTCACCCCATGTGTGTGCATGTGCGTGTGTTGAGCTGTCACTGAAAAGTGTGCTCAAATAAAAGAACTCACTTGTTCTGAAGCCTATTTCCAGTTCCTTTGTTTCCCCACAAGTCCAAGAGTTGTTACACTGGTGCCGAAACCCAGGATCTGAGGAACAAATGCCGCCATGGGATCTGAACCAGTCAGAGAGCTCCTCCAAACGCTCACTGACAACCTCCAGTGCCAGCAGCACGCCCTCGTCGTGCTGACGGTAGAGCAGGGCCGGCGCTTCCAGGCTCTGCTCGAAGCCCAGGCAGAGGGCTGGCAGGTGCTACAGAGCTGGATCCAGTCTGCGGGTGCTCCAGCGGTCATTTCTGTGGCCAGCATGCCCGTCCAGCTGGTGAAGATGGGGCCACAGGATGACCCCAACGCCTTCCTTGAGCTATTTGAGCATGTCATGGAGGCAAGCTCATGGCCAACCTCTCAGTGGGTGGCTCGCCTACTGCTGCTCCTGTCGGGGGAAGCCCAGGTCATGGCTTGACAGCTCCTGACCACCTGAAATGAGCCATCATGCAGCGGATTGGCCAGGGCCCTGAAAAGTAGTGCCAGTGCTTCTGCTCGCTGGCTTACAGTGAAGTGGGCCGGCAAGTGCGACGTCAAATCCATCATTGAGCAAGTGACACTGGAGCAGTTCATTGCCCAGCTGCCAAGTGGGACATCAGCATGCATCCGGTGTCACCAACCAACACCACTGAAGGAGGTGGTCCAATTGGCTGAAGATCATCTGACGGCATCGCCAGAAGTAGGCTGTGCTACAAGTTCCTTTCTTTCTCTCTCTCTCTCTCTCTCACTTTCTCTTTCTCCCCCTCCCTCTCCTTGCCCCTCTCCTACCCCAGCCCTGTGGAAACGGGGACCAACTCCCCCAAAACCCTCTCCCTGCACTCCTGTCTATCCCCATGTTTCTGCTGTCCCTTCTCCTTCTGTGTCTGTGCCACCACTAACCCCCTCTGTCTCTCCACAGATTAACTCATCCATGCCCACCAGAACCACAAGTGAGCCTGGGCAGGTCTTTAAGCATGGAGGACAGGCAGGGAATCAGCGCTTCCACAAGGAGGCAAGGCTACTGATTTGCATCCCCGATAAACTTCAGGCTTCCCCTGATCGAGCGGGGGCATACAGGATAGCTGTGAGTATTCAAGGGGATACACATCAGGCTTTGGTGGCTTCAGGTTGTAATCAGACCTCCATACATCAAAGTCTGACTCAATGCGGGGCACTGGGAAATGCGTGTTTGGTGAAGGTTAAGTGTGTACATGCACAGCAAATTCCTCAGTGTTGAATTAACACTTTCAGAGTTAATCTGGGTCCAACTGGACCTATATAAACAAGTAGGGTGTTAAATCAACACTCTGGGTGTTAATTCAACACTGGGGATTTTGCTATGTGGTGATGTACACAAATATCCGCTGATGCCCATCACTATCCATTTCCGGGGAGAAAACCATAGTGTAGAGGCTGCAGTTAGTCCAAGCCTCACTCACCCGCTGATCCTGGGAACCGATTGGCCAGGGTTTAAAATATTAATGAAACAAACAGTAGTGGGTGAGTCCTGCAGTTGCACATCACGGGGGGATCCTGCCGCAACGTTGGCTGGGGAAGTGATCTCGAGCAAGCCTGTGTCAGCTCCACATTATGATGACACAGAGAGGAGGGAGAGCTCTCCTCCCTCTCTGGGGAATCCCTTAGAGGACTTCCCATTGGAGCAGGCACGTGACGAGTCTCTGAGACATGCCTTTGACCAAGTGAAAGTAATTGATGGCTAAATCCTCCAGGCTAACATTGTGCTTTCCTTCCTGTACTTTTGTATTATTAAGGATAGGCTGTATCGAGTGATGCAGGACACTCAAATGAGAGAAAAAATGACACAGTTGTTGGTCCTGAAGAGCCACAGGGAACTTTTATTCCATGCAGCTCATCATAATCCTATGGCTGGGCATTTGGGGGAGGATAAAACACTGAATCATCTCACTGCCCGTTTCTATTGGCCAGGCATTCGCGTCGATGTCCGTAGGTAGTCGCGAATGCCAGCTGGTAAATCCAGCGGCCACACCAAAAGCGCCATTGTGCCCATTGCCACTGATGGAGATCCCCTTCAAAAGAATTGTCATGGATCTCATTGGGCCATTAGACGGATCTGCATGTGGGTATTGCTTTGTGTTAGTCATAGTGGATTATGCAATGCAATATCCAGAAGCAGTGCCGCTCCACAATTTCTCAGCACGTAGTGTTGTGGAGGTGTGCTTCTGCATTATCTCCCGAGTCGGGATTCCAAAATAAATCCTGATTGATCAAGGCACTATGTTTATGCCATGCACACTGTGCAAATTATACAAATTATTGGGGATTAAATCGATTCGTACTTGTGTTTATCATCCACAAACGGATGGGCTGGTCAAACGATTTAACCAAACACTTAAAAACATGATTCATAAGTTTGTTCATGGGAATGCTAAAAATTGGGACAGGTGGCTCAACCCTCTGTTGTTCGCAGGGCACCAGGTCCCACAAGCCTCCACTGGGTTTTCCCCTTTTGAATTGCTGTATGGGCGCAAGCTCCATTGTGTCTTAGACATCATTAAAGAAATTGGGAGGAGGGGCTGTCTCAAAGTAAAAATGAAATTCAATATGTTCTTGACCTGAGAGCAAAACTCCATGCACTGAGTCAGATAACCCAGGAAAATTTGCTACAGGCCCAAGAACGTCAAGCTTGCCTGTACAACAGAGGGGCACGGCTAAGGGAATTTGTACTGGGAGATAAAGTCTTCATTTTACTGCCCACTTCAAGTGCAAAATTGCTCGCTAAGTGGCAAGGGCCCTTTGAGGCGAATTGGGGAGGTTGACGATGAGGTCAAACGACCAGATAGGGGTGATATATGTCAAATTTACCACTTCAGTCTCCTGAAACCATGGAGAGAGGAGGTTCCTGTGGCTCTGGTGACAGTAGTTCCAGAGAGGGCGGAGCTGGGACCGGAGATAAGTTGAAAAAGTATGGCCCAATTCACCCCGGTCCCCTGTGGAGACCATCTCTCACCGTCTGAGAGAGCACAGGGAATTAGGTTGCAGGAGGAATTCGCCAATGTGTTCTCACCCCTCTGTGGTCGCACTAACCTCATAGAACACCACATTGAGACTCCCCCAGGGGTGGTGGTGCACAGCCACCTGTATAGGCTCCCCGAACACAAGAAAAATGTGGTTCAGGGTGAACTCCAGGCTATGCTTAAGATGGGAACAATTGAGGAGTCGCACACCAACTGGAGCAGCCCAGTAGTCTTGGTTCCCAAGACTGATGGGTCCGTCTGGTTCTGTGTAGACTATAGAAAGGGCAACGAGATGTCTAAATTTGCCACACATCCAAGGCCCCGCATTGATGAACTGCTCGATCGGTCACTTTTACTTGAAACTGGATTTGACAAAAGGATATTGGGAGATCCCCTTGACTCCATTATCCTACAAGAAAATGGCCTTTTCCACTCCATTTGGTTTACACCAATTTGTCACCCTTCCTTTCGGGTTGTTTGCAACTCCTGCGATGTTTCAGCGCCTCATGGACTGAATTCTCCGTCCCCACAATGTGTATGCAACGGCCTACTTAGATGATGTAATCATTTATAGTCACGATTGGGAGCAGCATCTACAACATCTCAGGGCAGTCCTGAAGTCGCTGAGGCACGCTGGGCTCACAGAAAACCCGAAGAAGTGTACAATTGGATGGGTAGAAGTACGGTCTATGGGCTTTAAAGTTGTAGGGATGTTGTGTAAATCAAATGGTGGCAACGCTCCAAAAATACATTTTAATTTCATCTTGTAATGCACCAAAACAGGACGAACACCAAGGAGGATGAATACTTTTGCAAGACACTGTAGTTTGCTCTCATAAGATGATCTGAAAATGATCCAATAACTCTGATTATAAAAATGTAAAGGGATTAAATTAAATTTATTATTTTTTTTCTATTGGTCCTTGTATGAAGCATATTTTCTCAATAAAGTGTTCTGTGAAAGATATGCTTTAATGGCCATAATTAGTACATGTTTTCTATGCAGTGATTCATGAATTTTCAGATCGACTGATAAAAACACAAAGTGAACATTTAGACTTTATCTTGGAAACACTGAAAAAGTTTCACTGTGCTGCAAAGAACAATCTTAATTCATAATGGGCAGGAGAGGAGCTGATTTGATTGGCTATCACATCAAAATAGCACACCTAACCATATATTTTGATAATACATTAAAAATAACCTCACCCCTTGTGATATTTGCATCACTTAATGCTGTTGGTCAAAAATAATACTGAGAATATACAGTATTGAAATGTACCCTAACACTGTGATCATATGCCTTATATAGAACTGTTGTATAGTTTAACTCATCCACAAAAATAGGTCCTTATTCAGTTGATTGATAGAATGCTGACAAATATCTGTTATTGTCCAGTACCCTTTTCGTGTGGTCATTGTCCTGTTAATTTTTAAAGCACTACAAGAACAACCTTTAGAAAGACTCAATGTTAATATATTAGTTCATTCTGAATAAAGGCAGAGTGTTTCCTTCTATGAAGCACTTCCTCTTAAAAAGAAATTTATTCATGTATTCCTTTTGAAAAGGCCCTTACAGAATCAAATATTACGGACCGATACCCAGCCTAGATGCTTTAGAATGTAAAAGATGAGCTTTTCTTTTTGTCAGAAAATAGTTTTTAGCAGAAATAACTCAAAGGCCTTCACTGCTTTAAAATTGTGAGGCACTTAAAGATTCAGTTTATGTACTATTACAAAGCGAACACCTGTCTTTTCTGTTGAGCCTTTACATTACAGGAAATAAGGAACATGTATTTGAATGTGTTAAATTATTTGACTAAAAGGTGTATTTACAATGTTTTAATAAAAACAAGTTTTTCTGTTAGGTGGATTTACTGCAGTGTGACTGCAGTTTTACATTAATCAATCTATATCTATGTATAATTTCTATGTTACTATGTTCTATGTTATGTCCAGACTTGGACTCGGACTTATGCATTAACTGCATTCAGATGTGTTAATTGGAGACGAGGACTCGGATTTTTTCTTTATTTTTTGGAACATGCCATAATAATTTGGCATAAGATATTTATATCTACATTAATTTTTATGAATTTCTTGCAAGAGAAACACATTCACCTGTTCATACAACATGTTCAGGAATAAACTAACATTAATGGCGCTAAAACGGCTGGAGAGAACACCCCTAGGATTGTCCACTTTGCTTATACAGACTTCTTGTGCAGTAGGAAAAAATGCACTGCTACGTATGTATTCCATAGAGTGGTGCTTGAAGTTTGTGAACCCTTAAGAATTTTCTATATTTCTGCATAAATATGACCTAAAACATCATCTGATTTTCACACAAGTCCTAAAAGTAGATAAAGACAACCCAGTTAAACAAATGAGACAAAAATATTATACTTGGTCATTTATTTATTGAGGAAAATGATCCAATATTACATACCTATGAGTGGCAAAAGTATGTGAACCTTTGATTTCAGTATCTGCTGTGACCCCCTTGTGCAGCAATAACTGCAACTAAACGTTTCCGGTAACTGTTGATCAGTCCTGCACACCAGCTTCGAGGAATTTTAGCCCATTTCTCCATAAAGAACAGCTTCAACTCTGGGATGTTGGTGGGTTTCCTCACATGAACTGCTCGCTTCAGGTCCTTCCACAACATTTCGATTGGATTAAGGTCAGGACTTTAACTTGGCCATTCCAAAACATTAACTTTATTCTTCTTTAACCATTATTTGGTAGAATGACTTGTGTGCTTAGGGTTGTTGTCTTGCTGCATGACCCACTTTCTCTTGAGATTCAGTTCATGTACAGATGTCCTGATATTTTCCTTTAGAATTCGCTGGTATAATTCAGAATTCATTGTTCCATCAGTGATGGCAAGCCATTCTGACCCAGATGCAGCAAAACAGGCCCAAACCATGATACTACCACCACCACGTTTCACAACTTTTTTTGAAATGTGTTGCTGACATCAAATTCAAAATGACCATATATTTAAAAAAAAAGCAATATAATTTCTCAGCTTCAACATTTGATATGTTGTCTGTACTATTTTCAATGAAATATAGGTTTTCCATGATTTGCAAATCTTCACATTTTGTTTTTATTTATGTTTTACACAGTGTCCCAACTTTTTTGGAATTGGGGTTGTACTTTTAGGACTTGTATGAAAATCTGATGATGTTTTAGGTCATATTTATGCAGAAATATAGAAAATTCTAAAGGGTTCACAAACTTTCAAGCACCACTGTACGTAGAAGAACTATTGAGGAGATGACGGGGACAACCTTGAACTTCAGTCGTCATTTGGTAAGACCACCCAGAGAAGGAAGTGACATGCTATGCTCATTGCTTTGTTGATAGCAGGGCTTGCTTGCTGAGCGATGAACTAGCTAGTGTTAACCATCTCTCATGTTATTTGCCCTGTTGATAGTGGGCGGGGCTTGCTGAGTGATGAACAAGCATTTTATCTGTAGCCTGTTAACTAAAATGGGGCAGTCGAGCAGTAACGTTAGTCCAACACAGTAGCAGAGATGGTTTCACATAAAGGCAGCAACAGCCACCGTCAAATGGTGCGGTTGGAGTCTTTTTCTCGGACTCAACTCGGATCAATAGTGGACTTGACTTGGACTCGACTCGAAATTTTCTTTCATGACTTGGACTTGAACATTGAGGACTCGAGACTGGACTCAGACTGGAGGTTTAGTGACTTGACTACAACACTGTCTCTAACATCAGTGAAAGATGAAGTATGTCTTTTCACTGAAATGTGTTGGATTTTCAGGGTATACCGAGGACACAGAGGTTTCAGGCTTACCTGGCAAAATGGTCAGGACAAGATAAAGTAAAGGTGAGTCAATTCTTTTTTTTTTCTTTTCCAAAGAGCATCTTGTATCCTGACAGCAATGCAGCATGGCAAAATGATTTGAAGTCCCTTATTTTTAATGTGAGCTGGTGAACTACGGTATCAGGCAACCATTATCGACGCAAAGAGAGAACAACGTGAGTGGTTTTTGACTTTATGCAAATTAGAAACAAGCCAATGTGCGGACTAGCAAGGGGAATGAAGACAGTGGAACACTTGCTCCCAACACTGCAATAATCTACATATGCGCCATATAATTGCTCCTACTCATAGCTTCTGAGCCAACTGGTGACTTCCTGTACTGCTACAGCTCAATGCATTCAATCAAACTAAACGCAATGGTGAAAACCACGATTACATTACACGCATTTAGCAGATGCTGTTATCCAATGCAACATACAATGAGCACATATACCCAGCAACTGCAGACCAGTTGGGCGTTAGGTGCCTGGCTTAAGGGCACTTCAGCCATGGATTTTACCCGGTCCAGGAAATCGAACGAGTGACCCTTTGGGCACAAGACTGCCTCGCTAATCTTTCGGCCATGGTGTCTCACCACATCTATTTATGCTGAATACACACATCAAAACATTTTAAACCTATTAAATAGGTTGCAGAAATCATGAAAGTGTTGTTTCAGGTTCACAGACTATCGTATACTACATGTTATGAATAAGCATTTTTATTTTTATCTGATTACTGGTCTAATGGGTTCTTATGTATACAGTGGGGGAAAGAAGTATTCAACATGTCAACTATTTATTTTGATTAAACATATTTCCAGTGCAGCGATTCACATGAAATGCTTATCAGACATTGGTATAAAAACACTACAACTACACAGAAAAGGAAATCATAATACTGTATTCCAAGTCATAAAAAAGTTATATGCAATAAAGTGGAATGACACAGGCAAAAAATATTGAACACGCTAATTGAAATAATTTTTAATACTTGAAGTCTTTGTTTGTAATGACAGCTCCAAGATACTTCCTGTATGAAGAAACTAATCTCTCACAATGTTCAGGTTGGATTTTGGCTCATTCTTCTACACAGGCTTTAAATGAACTGGTGAATCATGATCTTTCATTCTACAAAATTTCTATTGGGTTTAAGTGTGGTGATTAACTGGGCCTTTCCAACACCTTTATTTTCTTCCAAAGGAACCAGTTGAGAGTCTCCTTTGTGGTGTTTTGGATTGTTGTCCTGCTGGAAAGTCCACCCATGTCTCATCCTCATCATCCTAGTGGATGGCGCTGATGAAGGAGGGTCATATGCAGAGCCAAACATGGCACTTTGAAAAGTTTGATTTTGTCTCATCTCAGCACACTACATTCTCCCAGTAACCTACAGGCTTCTCCAAATGTTCTCCAAATGTTCTGTAGCAAACTTCAAACATGCTTCAACATGCCTTTTCTTTAGTAATGGAGTCTTCTGGGGTGATTGAGAATGGAGACAGTGGCTGTGGAGCACATTACCTATTGATTTCTCTGTGATAGCTGTACCTACTGCTTCCAGCTCTTTCTAGAGCTCTTTGAGTGGTCCTTGACTCTTGGGCTACTCTTCTCACTCACATTTTGACTTCCTAGTCAGAAATCTTGCGAGGAGCTCCTGTGCACGACACTCATTGTGCCAACTTATCCCTTGTGTGGTGTTCATATTTTTGTTACTCAGCCAGTGTTCATGGGTTTGGTGGACCCGCTGCATTTTGGTGTTTTAAATTCAACACAATCAAACTTTACTTAACAGATGTTTACTTCACCCCAAATTACAAGCAATATGAACAGCATGTATGGTTAATATTTGCCCTTTACCTTTGTTAGAGTACATTTATTTTTTTTAAAGTCCTACTCATTTTTTGTTTGTTTTTTAATACAGTTTTTTTTTTACAGTGTGTGGTCATCGAAAATGTGTTCTGATATATGTTCTTCACAGAAAATGAGCCAAGGCCAATGAGTCTGAGTTTGAAAAAATAATTAATCGTATCACTGTTCCTTTGATAAAAATGAAAACGGCTCCCACAGACCCGAACACCATACGAGGGTTATTATATTATTTTCAACTAACTCAAAATTTCAAGTCAACCAGGTTGCATACTTTAAGTTATACCAACAAATAACTTTTTATTGCAGATAATGCTCATGATGGTGCTTATTGCTGGGTTTCACGTGACGTCACAGCCACCTCATTAGTTATTCAAAACTTTAGCTGGTGGTCTACCAAAGCTCAGTTAACAAAGCATTTGTACGGAGAAGGTGCATTGCTCACGTGAAAAATGCCTTACGCTTGTGCTTTAGGTTGTTTGAATCGATCAAACCATGAAACTGATAAAAGTTTCTTCAGGGTTCACCATGAACTAATAAAAAAGGGTGAACGAAGACAGGATTTCACAAAAAGACGTGGAGAAAGGTGGCTTTTGAACCTCTCAGTGAAATCGAACGGAGTCAAGTCGAAGCATGCTCAAGTTTGCAGTGATCACTTGGTGAAAGGTTTGTATTTCCCTCTCAGCTATGGCCTTAGTGTTTTCCAAGGACTTTTCTTGCTATGTGTCATTATTTTACGGTACTTTTTTAGTCACGAAGCGCTAAAGTCCCCAGCTGTTTCTTTGTTTCCTCCTCACTCCTCACAAAGTCCATTATGCATGAAGGTCGCGACAAAATTCTTCCCCAGACATACAGTTACAATGTGCTGTGATCACTTCTGCGTCTTGTTTAACTAAGATCCAGGTCTTTAAAGGGGTTTCTGATTATCTTTGTGAGTGATTTACCTGAGAGATAAGAGCCAACACAAGTGAGAATCAAGCAAACTGTTTGTTTACACTTTGACTTGCAGCACTTCGTTGTAAAGACGAGAATGGAAAGCTTAATAAAAACATACTTACAGTACACGGGCAAAAACAATACAGGATTCATTGGGCAGCGACTTGATCCCGAGGTCCTTTACCCAGCTACATACAAAAAAAGTTGTAAGCCTCCATACTCTTCCACGCTTCCTTCTGTTTTGCGGTGTAGAAGGACATCTGCAACACCAGATAGTTCGAGATGTTGGGGAACTTGGCTGAAGGGTCATTTTCGAGCTCGTATGACAAATCCTTCTTTCTGAAGGAAAGAAAGAGCATACTCTGATAAGTTATCGCTAGTTGTTTGCACTACAGCAGCCATTTAGATCACCAGCTATTTCACTTCCGGTAAAACCGCTAAGAAAAATCACGTGACTGAAACCCAGCAATAGGAACATTTCGGAGTTAAGAAATTTGTCAGTAACCAGTGAAAGTCTTGAATGAGCTTGTTGCCTCTACACATCATGAGATGTTTCTTGCATGACAGCTTGGTGCCAAATAATTTATTTACTTGCATTCAGAGGTGGGTTCCACTTTCCCAAAGAGTAGAAGTATTAACCTACCAACATGCACTAACCCAGCTGATTCTAACTAGCACAGATAAGGCTACAATCACACTACAGCTTGAGATGGGTTTGCAAATATTTGGTGATGAAAAATTTATAGCATCACCACCAATCATGCAATGCATGGCGAATGTTCTCCGAGTTTCACAAATTGTTTTTTGGTATGTCTCCACCTCATGAGTGGCCAGAAACATTGTGAAAAATTTCAGTGCATGCATTAAAATTTGGTGGTGATGTTTTCATTGGCAAACTAAGCAGCAAATACTGGCAGATGGGTTTGGGAATACAACCCCGATTCCAAAAAAGTTGGGACAATGTACAAATTGTAAATAAAAATGGAATGCAATGATGTGGAAGTTTCAAAATTCCATATTTTATTCAGAATAGAACATAGATGACATATCAAATGTTTAAACTGAGAAAATGTATCATTTAAAGAGAAAAATTAGGTGATTTTAAATTTCATGACAACACATCTCAAAAAAGTTGGGACAAGGCCATGTTTACCACTGTGAGACATCCCCTTTTCTCTTTACAACAGTCTGTAAACGTCTGGGGACTGAGGAGACAAGTTGCTCAAGTTTAGGGATAGGAATGTTAACCCATTCTTGTCTAATGTAGGATTCTAGTTGCTCAACTGTCTTAGGTCTTTTTTGCCGTATCTTCCGTTTTATGATGCGCCAAATGTTTTCTGTGGGTGAAAGATCTGGACTGCAGGCTGGCCAGTTCAGTACCCGGACCCTTCTTCTACGCAGCCATGATGCTGTAATTGATGCAGTATGTGGTTTGGCATTGTCATGTTGGAAAATGCAAAGTCTTCCCTGAAAGAGACGTCATCTGGATGGGAGCATATGTTGCTCTAGAACCTGGATATACCTTTCAGCATTGATGGTGTCTTTCCAGATGTGTAAGCTGCCCATGCCACACGCACTAATGCAACCCCATACCATCAGAGATGCAGGCTTCTGAACTGAGCGCTGATAACAACTGGGGTCGTCCTTCTCCTCTTTAGTCCGAATGACACGGCGTCCCTGATTTCCATAAAGAACTTCAAATTTTGATTTGTCTGACCACAGAACAGTTTTCCACTTTGCCACAGTCCATTTTAAATGAGCCTTGGCCCGGAGAAGATGTCTGTGCTTCTGGATCATGTTTAGATATGGCTTCTTCTTTGAACTATAAAGTTTTAGCTGGAAACGGCGGCTGGCACGGTGAATTGTGTTCACAGATAATGTTCTCTGGAAATATTCCTGAGCCCATTTTGTGATTTCCAATACAGAAGCATGCCTGTATGTGATGCAGTGCCGTCTAAGGGCCCGTAGATCACGGGCACCCAGTATGGTTTTCCAGCCTTGACCCTTACGCACAGAGATTCTTCCAGATTCTCTGAATCTTTTGATGATATTATGCACTGTAGATGATGATATGTTCAAACTCTTTGCAATTTTACACTGCCGAACTCCTTTCTGATATTGCTCCACTAATTGTTGGCACAGAATTAGGGGGATTGGTGATCCTTTTCCCATCTTTACTTCTGAGAGCCACTGCCACTCCAAGATGCTCTTTTTATACCCAGTCATGTTAATGACCTATTGCCAATTGACCTAATGAGTTGCAGTTTGGTCCTCCAGCTGTTCCTTTTTTGTACCTTTAACTTTTCCAGCCTCTTATTGCCCCTGTCCCAACTTTTTTCAGATGTGTTGCTGTCATGAAACTTCAAATGAGCCAATATTTGGCATGAAATTTCAAAATGTCTCACTTTCAACATTTGATATGTTGTCTATGTTCTATTGTGAATACAATATCAGTTCTTGAGATTTGTAAATTATTGCATTCCGTTTTTATTTACAATTTGTACTTTGTCCCAACTTTTTTGGAATCGGGGTTGTACTTCCCGAAGCTCAGGGAAGCATCATCACCAAATGCCTCATTTTCATCGATAACCTATCACAAAGCATCGCAAGTTGTAGCGTGACTGTAGCCTAAGTGAACTAATTCGTGCAATCAACTGAGTTTCTTACTGTGTTCAAAACATTTTCCTGTATCATTCCATTTTATTGCACATAACTTTTGTATGGATTTCAATATTACTATTTCTTCTTCCGTGTAGTTTTATTGTGTTACTACCAATGTTTACTCAACATTTCATGCAAATAGCTGCACTGGAAATATACTTCATAGAAAAATAGTTGACGTTGAATACTTATTTCCTCCACTGTACATTCTAGCTTGTGCAGATATTGCTGCTTGTGTGGATATTGCATTAGCTATGATCACTGAAACCATGGCAACCTGCAGTAAAGTCAAGATTACTGCAAAAAAACAAAAAAAAAACAACGTGAACAGTGTAAAACAATTTGAGGAATATGTAGTGAAAAGTAACAATTGGTGTGAAGGCAAAATTGCAGTATGTATTCTATTATGCACCAACATATACACTTGGAAATATTGCCATGAACAGTCAAGACCATGTAGCCTTGAGTGAGCACAAACTTTGCTATTTCTTACTGTATGTGAAAAAAAAAAAAAAAACAACTTCAAAGCTTTTTTTTTTCCAGTTTTGTAAGAAGGCCTGTCCTTGTTCTGTACTTTCAGGAGGTAGCCTTGTGAAAGCTTGCAGGTGTTAGCACAATGAGTTTGTGCAAAGTACCTGGGCTCTTGAACACATTTTTCTTGCCTAATAGCTAATGTACATTCTCCTCAATGTAATCTGCCTGCGTATGTGGTCTAGCTCTCACACACTGTTCTCCACACATCAAGGCAGCACCAGAGCAAGCACATCAATCACGGGAGATTATTATGTTTGCTTATTTGTGAGTGTGAGAGAGATCAGGTCTACAATAGATCCACCAGGACGTAGTCCATTGTGTGTTCCTGGATGTGTGTGTGTGTATTAGTGTGTGAATGCTAGTTTGAGAGGTACAAAGGCTCCTTACCTCACAGCATTGGCATTCCCTGAGAGAATGAGTAGGGTACAGAGCAAAGGAGAGAGGGGCACACAGTGGGGGCATTCATAGGCCTTGTCCCCACGGGAAGGAACCAGGGTCGAGTATTAGCCCCTATTAATAAACAAAGCCAGCCCAGCGGGGGCCTGGCGCACTACACTGAGAGTGCGCAGAGAGAGAAAGAGCAGTTTGGGAGGCGAGAGAGAGAGAGCGAGAGAGAGAGGAGGGCATTTGAGTTCACACCTATATGTCATTGTCCCTTGGAACTGTCTTACCAGACTAGCACTTTGTAGCAGAGTGAAGCGTTTTATTAATGTAGCACTCCAGATGTTGCTTAGCTGATCACAGTGTCTAAGTTTACAGCACTCTTTCATAATAAAAATGAACAGCCTTGAAAAATCTGTTAATCTGTTTTGTCCCTTAACATCTCTTTGTCTCCTGTACAGTCTAATCTACAGTTTATTACACCATATTGTTTTTATCTCATCCAATCCATTAGTCACACTGAAGGAGATTATTTGTATAAACTGAGAAAGAGAAGAGAGACTCTTTTTTTCAGTCTTTTTAACTTTAATTCCAAACGGTATTACCGTTACCCTCTAGGCCCTGAGCGATAAATGAGAAACATGTGCTTATATGTAAGCTTAGCCAACATCTTCCCTGCAGCTCAGCTCACCATGGCAACAGTAATTACCATGCATGTCTGTAATGATGCAGGGAAAACAGTGGCAAATCCGGGGAAGAATGGCTTGCACAGAGCGACTGGGTTTATTACGTACACCTATCTATCCTGTATGAATGTACCTGGGTATGCATTCTCTATAGGCTATACAGTATGCATACACTAAGATTCCCAGTGAAAATGATTGCCTTTCTTGGTCACTAGAAATTGGAATCTGTGCAAATAGAATTGAGTTTTGTATAAACTGTTACCATGGGCAGGTGATTTTGGTGAGCAGTGATGTTCTAACACACTGTCGTTCAGAATTTCCTCAATGGGTGTGAGTAGCAGTGATCAAGATTGTGTGCAATGGGACTGGGATACTGTGGAACCCAACAAAAAAGTTGCAGAAGCAGGTGGTTTTTAACATCATGTGGGTGGGAGCCGGACAAAAAAAGGCTATGTACATTAACGTGGAAGTGTTTTGGGCACGGCGTGGTGCTCACGTGATGCTGCCCAAGTGGTTACCACATCTGGTGTAAATTGGACTTTATTTATCTTTTGTAAATGCTTTATGGGTTGTTGTTGTTGTAAAAATTATTTGATTTTTGGAAAACAGTCAATTAAGTTTTTAAATATTAGAAAATATTGTGTGTGTCAGTGGTGTAGCTAGGGGAGTGGAATATTTTCCAGTTCCAAATAGTTAATTGTGGGTAATTAACATAAAACACATATAGAGCACAACTCATTATAATCAGTGTTTTTGAAAATCATTGTAGCAAAGTTACAGCACAAAACGATGTGATTCAATATCAGTGATTATTATACATACGGGACACGTTTTCCATGGAATAAAACATGTATTCTATTTCCTTCTAGTGGGTTTATTGGTAGCATGCAATATTGTTATCATATCGCTTATCCTGCATGTATTACGCCACTCTAGCCAAAGGAGAATGAGCATGCAATATTGTTATAATATTGCACGTTGTCAAGGCAACACGATGTCACACGTCAGAGCTGATGCGAATATCCAATGACAAAACTTTTCTGCTGCGCATGCGCACAATCATTTCTTTGTCTGCCGGGAAAGAGAGAAGACAAGAATAATCCAGTGCTACTGGTAGGATTAGCTATGCTATAATTAAGTACTAAATAAATCAACTGAAACTGAAGATGTGCTGAACACTTGAAAGGCTACCAAAACTTCATTATAAATTCTTCATGCATATTTACAAGAGAAAAACATACCAACGGACATAGAAAAACTGGAAAAGTGACACATCGGAGATGTAAAACTTCCACGCCTGTGAATGACTCTGACAGTTTGTAAACAAACATGGCCGCAAGGTCCGCTTCATTAAAAGCGGAAGATTTTGAGAGAATTTTGGCTGGCAGGTCGCTCCATTGTGTGTAGTTATCAATGTTGATTTTAAAAGTAACTTAGTAAATTACACAGGGAAAATAATAATAATATTCGGCTTGACTGCACTAGCATTGGCCTTCACTAACCAGCTAGAAGGTAACTGCAATGCTGTGTTAGCAGCACTGATTCACAGGTAAGCTAGCACTGGCCTTCGCTAACACTACTGCTACACTGGCTGGAAGGTAACTGGACTGCCGTGCTAACAGCACCAAGATACAAGTAAGCTAGTGTTGGCCTTTGACAATGCTGATATAAAGAGTGTATAATAATAATAATAATAATAATAATAATAATAATAATAATAATAATAATAATATTGGCTTGCTTTTTTGTGGTCTTTCAGATATATTCCATTCAGCTACTCGTCTTTGACTCATTTAGTATCATGCTAGCTGAATGGAATATATCTGATAGATCACTCAACGCCAGCCAATATTATTTAAATGTTTTATGCAGCAGTTGTGCTGTAGTGATGTGTATAGAATGTGACCAGATTTCCCTAGTCTGAAACCGGGACACTTTTGCACGCAACCATGCTCGTGCACGCACACCTTTTTTTTACGTAAACGTGCCACTCAGAGGTGCTCTTATCATTTTGTTGAAGCTCACATTTATCAACATCTCACATGAAATAAAACAAACAGGCATTTTGTTATCTAGTAGCATAGTGGTATACAGATCAGTTAAATTATGGTCAAACAACAGATTTTGTAATGGCTGAGAATAGGCCAGGCTATGTCCATAGGCCAAATTTAAACTGATTTATTTCACCTGTTTGTGAGAACACCAAGAAGAATGCATATGCACATGTAGGCTATATCTCTAAAATTGCATGCACTATAGCATGAACTTAAAAAGTAGATATGTGACCTCAACATAGCCTAGGTCAGAATCAACCTTACTAACCATTCCCCACTACTGAATGAATAAAGCAAGATGTGTACAAAAGTGAACACTTTAATGGAAGGTGAGCTGTTCAACACAGCAATATGGCCAAACTGTCAGAATGGTATGTTAAACAGAAACAAAAAAGAGACAAGTGATTTGAGAATATATACTACGGAAGCCGAGAGAGGCCCTTCATATAATCTTTTTTTATTCACCTTGTTATCCTGAGATAACGACATAATTAATTCAGGATCTCGAGAAAACAACACAACTAATTCGAGATCTCAAGAAAACAAAACCGTTATTCCGAGATCTCGAGAAAACAAAACAATTATTTCATGATTTCAAGTAAACAGCTGAGAAATGGTTCATTCAGGTACGCCAAAAGACTTGTGATATGCTGACTTTGGGGCTATTTCTCATTCTGTATAGACGCAACTTTGGTCATTAGAATGTTTGGAATAATCGATCACCTAATAAGGCAATATTTTGATCAGGGGTTGACACAGGGAGAGATTGCATTAAGTCTTTTAATAAGGGATCATTTCAAAATTAGTCCACGGCACCTCCGCAGAAGACTGGCCCGGCTTCGTCTCTACCGACGGAGATACAGTGGTCCAGCTGAGATCATGAAATAATTGTTTTGTTTTCTCGAGATCTTGGAATAATGGTTTTGTTTTCTCGAGATCTCGAATTAGTTGTGTTGTTTTCTCGAGATCCTGAATTAATTATGTCGTTATCTCAGGATAACAAGTGAATAAAAAAGATTATATGAAGGGCCTCTCTCAGCAATAAAGGAGGAGAGGGGCAACAGCCCGAGGAAAGCCCCCACAGGAGCGTACAGCATTTGCAACATAGGCTACCCAACTCAGTACAAGAACAAAACACTTACAGTGTGTGCAGTAGGCTTCGTGCGCATTGTTCTGCGCCTCTCGGAGGAAGGGGTAGGTGCCCTGTAAATCTTTGGAAAAGGTACATTTTCTTTTCGGCATAATTGCTGCGGCATTACTGCTGCTAGCTACTAGACAAAGAACATTCGCGCCAGTTAATGTTTATTTTATTGTTGCATGGCAACACTTTCTGTTGTCTGGAATAATGTGGCTAAATAAACACCCATGCCACAGGGCCAGGGGGCAGTAACCAGGGAAGTTTGCGATTCCTGTCAATTCATCAAAATGGGTCATTCCATGCCAAATCAACAAGAGGTTATGCTCGACCATCTCAGATTTCAATGACATTTGGAGGGCTCAGAGATACTATTAAAAGAAGTAAATCCCCAAAACTTGAACTTCCTATCACCAATAGTTTCAGAGATACAGGCATTTGAATTTTTCAATTTTTTTGTTTTTTGCTCAAAACATACACATTTCAAAGTGTAATATAATCTTTATTATGCAAGATAGAAACCTAATTTTTTGCACAGAGAGACTCAATGTCTTGTACTACAAGCTTCAACTTAGAATTTCAATGGTCATTGTATATTAGATAATGATTTTAACAAGGAAATTAAAAAGACAAATTTGCATTTTTTGCATTTTTAACTCATTCTGGAAGCTTGCCTGTGGCAGTAATGCTTAAACTAAGAATGTTATTCAAATCTACACAGAAATATCTACCAATTTCAGTTTTACCAAGTCTCCACTATTCCTAGTTTGTCTGTAATAGGGTTTTGAAATTCGCAGATTTCTAAAACACGCCATTTTCAGTAGCAAGAAATCCAATGTGGGATAGCAGTTAGGAACTTGTAAATTTTTTTCAGTAATCCCCAAGACCCATATTTTATATTTCCAAATTTTTGTTTTGTGTCTCTCAAGTATCTTTAAACTACAGGGGTTTAAAAAATCCATTTTCACCAAATTCGAATTTTTGATATATTTTCATATAACTGATATTTGAGGGTTAATAAATGCTTCAATAAGGCTCAAGTAGGTTAGGAGACATGTTTCTTCCTCAATTTTAAATAAAATTTAAATTAATGCTCAGTATTAATTAATTGTAAATTGATTTTAATCTAAGACTGTGTAACATTAGCAATCAATGACCAGCTATTGTGTACCAGTCAACAGCCAGCCTTATCAATATCAACACAGCACAATAGGTGACCTTTGATACCAGAACAGGTGGCTCATATCTTATAGTTTTAGAGTCTGTAAACTGCATACTTGTTCAGATAACATTATATTGCTTGGATTATATTAAATACATTGTAATACAGAGCACTGAGAAATTTTACCAGTGTTATTAACTGAATGTGTTTCTTTGCAAGGATTGGATATTTTGAATAGTTGACTAGGGAATTTAATTGTAGTTGCTTTCAATTTGAGATCAGTATAAATGAGTTTGTTCTTAGACATCTAGAAATGGCTGAACTTCCTCCCTGTTCTATAGGAATTGGACTAAAGAAGATTCTGACTGCCATAAACTAACATACAACAGAAATTGTAAGTTAAGTGATTTATATGAAAAATGGCTGACTTCTTTAGTTTTTATATATATATTTACTGAAAAATGTGAAATGTTCATATATTATTTAGCTTATTTCAAAATTATAATATTTTTAAAACCATATTTCTGTGACATGAACACAAGTAAAATGTTTCCTTATCTATACAAATCATTTAGTTGTATTTATCAGTCCTTAATCATCAATAAAATGGAAATAATATAAAAAATTCGAATTTGGAAAAAATGGAATTTTTAAACACCTGTAGCTCAGAAATACTTGAGAGACACAGAACAAAAACTTGGAAATATAAAATATGGGTCTAGGAGATTACTGAAAAAATTTACAAGTTCCTAACTGCTATCCCACATTGGAATCCATGCTACTGAAAATGGCATGTTTTAGAAATCGGCGAATTTCAAAACCCTATTACAGACAAACTAGGAATAGTGGAGACTTGGTAAAACTGAAATTGGTAGATATTTCTGTGTAGATTTGAATAACATTCTTAGTTTAAGCATTACTGCCACAGGCAAGCTTCCAGAATGAATTAAAAATGCAAAAAATGCAAATTTGTCTTTTTAATTTCCTTGTTAAAATCACCATCTAATATACAATAACCATTGAAATTCTAAGTTGAAGCTTGTAGTACAAGACATTGAGTCTCTCTGTGCAAAATATTAGGTTTCTATCTTGCATAATAAAGATTATATTACACTTTGAAATATGTATGTTTTGAGCAAAATGCAAAAAAAATCGAAAAATTCAAATGCCTGTGTCTCTGAAACCGTTGGAGATAGGAAGCTCAAATTTTGGGGATTAACTTCTTTTAATAGTATCTCTGAGCCCTCCAAATTTCATTGAAATCTGAGATGGTCAAGCATAAATTTGTCAGATATTTGTTGATTTGGCATGGAATGACCCAAATAGTAAATGCAGACATTTCTCCGCTAATGATTCCCACGCTGCTCAGTCGCAAACATCGCGAGTGGCGAAAACTGGGACATATCCGTGTCCCGACAGACTTTTGTTGGGACTCGGGACACACAACCCCAAATCGGGACTGTCCCGGTAAAACCGGGACGTCTGGTCACCCTAGTCCAGTCGAGTCTTCATATTTATGACTCCATATTTAAAGTTTCTGACTGCAAAGTGTAATTTTGGGTAAAAATGCTCTATTTCTATTGCTGTTGGAGTTTTGAGATGTTTCTCTGCTGCACACACCGCATATCCTGTGTGTAAAAGTTTTGCAGAGATAAAAAGCTTCCTGCATTTTACGATTCCGGAGTGTGCCAAAGCAAGTGAGCAACAATATCACGTGACCTACTTTTAACCAAAACAAGTCAGCACGGGCAAACACGGCAGACTCCGCTCTCCCACCAGCGGAAAAAAAAAGAAAATATGAAAGCAAACCAGCTAGAAAGCGCGCCAAAAAAGCGATGGAAACCACAAATTACATACTTGTGACAAAACTCTCTGAGGTCGATGCAGGGTCACGATGTTTTCTGCACCTCGCCATCTTCGTGTGATGCATAGTTATGCTAATTAGTTGAAGCTCCTTGGATTCTGCTTTTTTTCCATTGGGCCATATTGTTTACCTCCAGAGGTAGGATATTCAGTCCCAAAACGGAGGAAAGCGACCCTCAGCACATCAGAATGATCACATCTCATCCGCATGATATTGTTCTTGTGAGACAGAGGAAAATGCCATGCACAATAAATTTTTTTTTTTTTAATTTTCAGATGACTTTGCAGTCAGCACCTTTAACCACTCCGAACCTCAGATGAGCAAATGAGCACACCCTGCGGTCTAAACAGGATTAACAAAAACAGGATTAAAAACCGGATTAACCAATTAGAACCATGTCCCATTTCAAAGTATACAAATAAAGTATACAAATAAAGTATACAAAGTGTACAAAGTATACTGACTTATTTCTTCCATGAACATTTCTCTTTCTCTCTTACTGTTTAGCTTCCCACGCCCTTGTAAGGCAACCTTGGGATATTGAAAGACGCTATAGAAATTTCACTTATTTATTTATTATCCCATTTCAGTTTGATAGTGAGTTCGCTATACATTCTGAGCTCAGGGACATCGAGTGATAGCAGGTGATAAAGTACCATGGTTTTACTACAGGAGGAGAAAATAAACCATACATCTGGGTTTATATGATGACAAAATATAATTTTCCCCTATTACTAATGTCTTATTTGAATCATTTTCAGTGAGACTATCATAAATGTATTTTATGACAACGTTATTAATATATCAAGATTGGTGAATGGTAGAAAATATCATTATATCTTCAGTGATTAACAAATTTGTGTCCTCATCACTCCTACTGCTGTCTGACATCCATGCAATGTACATGATTGTGTCGCACTTATGAGTATAATAGTATAGATCATGTGTTGCAAACAACTCTACTTCCAAAAACTGATGCTGCATCAGCTCAATACACTGTCAGAAATAGTGGTACAGTAGGAGTCCATTTCTGTCCCCCAAGGTACAATCTACAGTAATGTACGGTACCCCCAGGGCTCATTACGAGACCTCAAGGTAACATTTTGCGTACCTTTTTAGGGAAAAAAATGTACATATTTCCCAAGCAGTATATAAGGGTGATTCTCATGAAGCTGCAGTGAACATGTCCAGGACGCATTTTCCAAAATCAATACTTAATTCACATAAACTCTGATATTTTGTGTAAAGAAAATAGGGAGCACTGTATGGACAAATGGTTTTCATCATCATATAAACTAATTTTTATATCAATTAAACAAAAAATCTATGGAAATTCTCATTACCGTTATGTGTCAGCATCCCTTTTTTTTAATGTTTACTTTAAATCATATAAAAATTCCTAATTATATAAAAAATACAGTGTAAAGTTATTTTAAAACATATATATTTATGCATAATATTAATATTTTTTGTGTTGAACAAAAAAAGGTACTTGATTTTAAACAAAATAACTGTGTCCGCACCAAATGTTTCTCATTACCGTTTCATGATTTCACCCCCCTATAAAAAGTACACCGTGCCTTTAAATTGATCAGCTATCCCATGATGCATCACTTCAGATACAAGATTCAAAATGGAGACAAGGTCAGTTGCTCACTCTTCTCTTATTTTGTGATATTTATGTTAATGTTGCTAAATCTGTCCTCAGTTACACTGTCTATTATCATTACCGTTATGGTTTAATACTCATTACTTTTAAAAATTAAAAAAAATATTATTTTATGATTATTATCACAATATAAGGCTTTAACATGTGGCAAAGTTATAGGTTGCTAGCATGGTAGCATTTCAGGGTATTTGTGAAATTAGCCAAGAGTATCTCATTACCGTTACTCAATATTCTCATTTCCATGCACTGTGAGGGCAATAACGGTAATGAGAACCATTGAGGGTAATGAGATTCTTATGTAAGATTACTAAAAATAGGTATTTAATCGATTTCATTTTAGTATTTACAGTTATTTTAATATAGTAGTTATTATCTATTAGTTAGTTTACATATATATAGCTTATGCTTATATATATATGAATGTATATGAATAGGCATGAAGAGGCCGGATGAGGGTCAAAGACTGGATTAACTGCTTCAGCCCAAAGAAGTTCAAATTGTCACATTGTAGTCTTCAATGATGTTTTTTGTTTCCTTGTCAAATGTTTCATTGTAATTTGCTTGTGTTTCTGGTTCCCTGTTTTGTTACTCAATTGGTTTAACCTAGTAAGTTTCATTACCGTTACATTAAGTATCATTACCATTTTATTATCTCCTCATTACCGTTATGCATGGAAAATGATTAATTTTTAAAAATGTTTTTCATCCTATTATAACTTTGGCTCATTTTTCTGTAGTATAGTCTCCACCTGTTGTCCACATGAGTTTTTTATCAAACATATTCTTATAACATTTCCATCAATTAAATAATTTTATTATATATTGCATATTGTGTATCGGTAATTAGAGTTGCGTAACTTTAAATAATGTCAAAAAAATATAAAGTAATTGTCATGGACTGTGCTGTTCATTTAATGGGATGTTTTGTGGAAATATGAAATCAATTGTCAAAAAATGTTTTTAACTCATGATCTAGCTTCATCATTTACTGTAACAGTGATGAGAATTATTCTGGATCATGTAAGCCTCAAATAAGAATAAAATTCTATTAAAATATTTTTCCATTAAAAAAAGATCAACATAGTAAAGTTCACACTCTATTTTAGGCTAACTTGAAAAAATACTGAAATTAGGTGAAAAACTTTGTTAATGTGAAGGTCTTCATGAGAATCACCCAAAAAGGGTACAAATACGTACCTTAGAGGGTCCTGCCCCAGTGACAAGCCGTTGTACCCATAAAGGTACAATCATGTACCTTATTTTCTGAAAGTGTAGACATGTCTTTATATTTTTCACTGGCAACATTGGTTTGCTTTTCTGATGCATCACATTCAAGACAAATTTTAATAAGTAAAGCATTGTGAGATGTAATTCTGCGCAAGAGTGTTGCATTTGCAGAGGAGTTCCCTGGTTATACCCTGCCTGTTGCTTGCCAGATTTGTGCCATCATCCTTTGATTGCACTGTTCTCATCTCATCTCATCTCATCTCATCTCATCTCATCTCATCTCATCTCATCTCATCTCATTTCATTATCTCTAGCCGCTTTATCCTGTTCTACAGGGTCGCAGGCAAGCTGGAGCCTATCCCAGCTGACTACGGGTGAAAGGTGGGGTACACCCTGGACAAGTCGCCAGGTCATCACAGGGCTTGCACTGTTCTATAAGTTGTATTAAAGACAGACTGCCTTTCAGATTTTTCAAGTGTAGGTCATAAAAAATTTTTTCCCTGACACCCAATTATTTTTGTTTAGTAGACCAAACGCGACTGAATTCAAATTGCAGACTTCCAATTTTATTAGTTTTATTTTTTAACAGAACACTGAATGAATTTAGAACCACGTGGCCCTAAACTCTCTGCTATTTTTTCCTGCTTCACCATGACCCAATTCAAGATACTACATCATGCATGACATGGTGGGCTTTCCCCATTCACGCAAGGCATTGTGGGATACAAATTTGAAACAGGAGAGAAAAATGGAGAACGTGAGTGTGCAAATGAAACGTGAAAGAGCGACTACAGTAACGGAAAGAAAGCGAGAAAAAAAGACGTTATGTTATATACGAAGGAAAGGAAACGCAGGACCAAACTAATAAATATCAGCGCTCAGCGAGCACCTCGGTGTGATCAGCTGTTCGTTTAGAGACTGAATGATGGAACGGTCAGTGCACGGTCATGCGCGCACACACACGGACTTCCTCTGTCTGCTTGACTGCGCGAAGTGAGCGATTTCATGCACATTATTTGCTTTAATCTCCTCAAATTAAATAACTTCCCAGCCACAGAATGGCCTGATATTTTGTGAGATATTACAGAAATAAACATATATCACAATGACCACATTTCAGAGGGAACTAAATTTCACTGATTTTATGAAATCGAAAGGCAGTCTAGCTTCAAGGCTCAGAGTTTGTGGTTTACAGATAAGAAAACAGTGACTCATATTTTACCAATGACTTGTCTAGTTTTCTGTATTCAGATCACTTCACATTTGCACATACTTTTTGTCCAGAGATTCTGGCATAGTAGCTCTCCTTTAGTTATTAAGCTTTCACTGGCTGTGAAATAGGTGTTTTTGGCCTTGCCGTAGCAGGTGCAGACTTGAATACAGTTTTAGTCAGAGAGACCCTTAACTACTAGGCATTGTCACAGAACAGCTTTATAGATATCTGAAGTGAATTTAGATCCATATCAAGCAAGAGAGCCCTGTGATGACCTGGCGACTTGTCCAGGGTGTACCCCGCCTTTCGCCCGTAGTCAGCTGGGATAGGCTCCAGCTTGCCTGCGACCCTGTAGAACAGGATAAAGCGGCTAGAGATAATGAGATGAGATGAGATCAAGCAAGAGGTGAACATGGCAAGGACAAATTTCCTGAGAGGACATGAAGAAGAAGAAACCTTGAGAGCAATTCATCCTCTTCTTGGTGACACCGGACAGTGGGATTATATAAATCATTACAGTATAATGCTGTAAAGGGCAAACAGAGTAAATGCAAGTTTATGCTGAAAGGATCTTAACACTTTCACATTGCATATATTATTTGTTATCGTCCTTCGAGTTGCAGTGAGTCAGTGCCTTAAAAGAACGACACTCACAGTACTCCAAAGCCACATGAGGAAGGCTGACTGTACTGATTACAGAGAATATTTATGATACCCTCAGTTAATGCAGTCACTGTAATGACTTATTGGTGTGATTTAATCATGTCCGGTAAGTACTGTAATGGACATTAAGGCATGTGGCATAATAAATAATGTCAGGACCCTAGAGATTCAGCCTTCCACAGGCCATCAGCAAAGCTGCTAGCGTTTTACAAGGAGCATAGAATATAATGCAGCTACAGTGGTGCTTGAAAGTTTGTGAACCCTTTAGAAATTTCTATATTTCTGTATAAATATGACCTAAAACAACATCAGATTTTCACACAAGTCCTAAAAGTTGATAAAGAGAACACAGTTAAACAAATGAGACAAAAATATTGTACTTGGTCATTTATTTATTGAGGAAAATTATCCAATATTACATATCTGTGAGTGGCAAAAGTATGTGAACCTTTGCTTTCAGTATCTGGTGTGACCCCCTTGTGCAGCAGAGGTCCTCAGAAATCTCCTTTGTTCGTGCCATGATACACTTCCACAAACATGTGTTGTGAAGATCAGACGTTGCTAGAGCCCTGTTCTTTAAATAAAACAGGGTGCCCACTCACACCTGATTGTCATCCCGTTGATTGAAAACACCTGACTCTAATTTCACCTTCAAATTAACTGCTAATCCTAGAGGTTCACATACTTTTGCCACTCACAGATATGTAATATTGGATCATTTTCCTCAATAAATAAATGACCAAGTATAATATTTTTGTCTCATTTGTTTAACTGGGTTCTCTTTATCTACTTTTAGGACTTGTGTGAAAATCTGATGATGTTTTAGGTCATATTTATGCAGAAATATAGAAAATTCTAAAGGGTTTACAAACTTTCAAGCACCACTGCATGTAGTGTAGGCTTATTCATTAGAGTATGTAAAGTCTATCTCCAGGTCTTTCGTATACTGGTAGGCATACTGACATCTGACCTTAGTATTCACGCTGATCCAAGCATTCAATCAACTCTTGAGATTCCTTGTATGCTTCTTAGTCAGTATTCAGTATTAAGTAACTGAAATGTCCTTAAGCAATCACTGTACACTTCGAGATGTGCTGCTGTTCAGGGGCCCTGATGTTTGCAGGGACGTGAACATACACTGCTAACAGTCTAGATCTATTCAGGCTTGTAGCACTTGAGTCCAGGACTCAGACTCGTCTGACTCGTGTCCTAATTTTAAGGACTCGTGACTTGACTTGGACTTGAGCACTGATGACTCAGACTTGGACTCAGGCTCATGTATTAACTGCATTCGGACTCGTAAATTGGAGACAAGGACTCAGATTATTTCTTCATTTTTTGTAACATGCCATAATTATTTGGCATAAGATATTTATATTTACATTAATTTTTGTGCTAATTTTGTGCAAGAGTGTCACACCTGTGTGCCTTGGCGCATGCATCAGATAGACTCTCAGGTGCACTCTGGACAGCACGCACATGCCAAGCGGACTCTCGTGCATGCGTTGTAAACGACTCGCACCTGCACAGGATTAAGGTGCAATCAGCACGCCTATATAAAAACTGTGAAAACGCACTTACTTTGCGAAGTATTGAGTTGCATTGCTGACACATTACCAAGCCTTATTTCCTTGTTTGGTTTCCTGATCCCTGATTTCCTGTTTCTCATTTTTGATTCTGCCGAGTCTGTATTAGCCTGTTTGTGCCTCGCTCGACCTATCGCCTGTTTCACTGTTTTACTATTTTGCCTGCCGTTCTGGATTGTTTACCTGTCTTCACTTGTATTAATAAACACACCTTCTGCACTTACATCCATCTCCCAACCATCTCTGACAGAATACTTCGCACTCCCTGACAAAGAGAAGCACATTCACCTGTTCACACATCATGTTCAGGAACAAACTAATGTTAATGGCACTAAAACAGCCACCGTCAAATGGTGCGGTTGGAGTCTTGTTCTCAGACTCGACTTGGACTCAACTCGAAAAATGTTTTTAATGACTTGGACTAAACTCAGACTTGAACACTGGGGACTCGAGACTGGACTTGGACTTGAGGTTTAGTGACTCAACTACAACACTGGTATCTATCTATCTATCTATCTATCTATCTATCTATCTATCTATCTATCTATCAGTCATATATATTATCCATCTACACTGAGAATGCCTCTATCTGCTGTCAGGACAATAATTAAGAAATTTAAAATAACCCGAGCTCCAAGGAACCTGTCTGGAAAAGGATGCAAGTATATTTTGCCCTTACACACAGTCAGAAGAATGCTTAGAGAGGCAAGCGTTTATCACAGTTGGAGATTTGTAGAAGATGATAGCATTTTGGGGTCAACAAAGCTACAATTAGATGCCACCTACATGCCAACAAACTATTTGGAAGGCATGCCAGAAGAAAGCATTGTCTTTCATCTGACTACATGTGTAAGCACCTGGACTTTTCAAATGCTACTGGAACTTTGACTGGAACCAGATTCTCTGGTCAGATGAGACAAAAGAAAATAAAGTGAGCACTAAAGGTAGGTTTGGTATAAAAATAAGAATAGAATCTACAGAAAATAACCTGGTGAAGGATCTGTGATCATTTGGGACTGTTTTTCTGACAAAGGCCCTGGGATCCTTGTTAGGATACACACACAACATTATGAAGTCCATGAAGTTTTAGGAGATCTTAAATGAAATCTGACTGCAGCTGGGTTATGGTTGGATTTTCCAGCAGGACAATGATCCAAAACAAGCCAATTCTTCACAAAAAATGGTTAGATAATCATAGAATCAAGCTTTTGACTTGGCCATCATACCAGGTCTGGGAACATGAGGAGTGAGGTAAAGTGGAGAGTCCACAAGAGAGGACACAGGATTCTGTAATGAGGAGAAGTTTCAGATTCTTTGCTCTGTATGTCATGAAAAATTATAGGAGAAGAGTACTAAGGGGTTGATAGGGTGGTGAGTAGCAATAATTGTTATATTTCTAAATAAAACCACATATATTTTATACATTTTTAAAAATGTCTAATAATAGTTTATTAAATTGAATATTAAGATTTATCTCATACTCTATTTTCAGTGTGAGCCTAAGCTAACTTGTTTTCTGATACTGAAACCTCAAGTATCAGCTGGTATTGCTATCCATTTGATGTTGTTTCTTTGAAAAACTACTATGCTTTACAAGTTTTTATTTAACTGAAACACTTCACGGTTAAACCAAAAATACTAAATATATGAAAGTATATTAAAGTATATTAAAGAAAAAACAGTCAAGTTTTTTTTTACATGTAAACATTCCCAGTTCCAAAAATACATTCTAGTCCATTTCCAGTCTTTGGCATTTCATATACAACCCCAAATCATAAAAAGTTGGGACAGTATGGAAAATGCAAATAAAAAAAGAAAGCAGTGAAATTTACTTCGACTTGTATTTCATTGCAGACAGTATAAACCCAGCATATTTCATCGTTTGTCTGATCAACTTCATTTCAGTTGTTAATATACATCCATTCCTGCGTTTCAGGCCTGTAACACATTCCCAAAAAACTTGGGATGGAGGCAATTAGGGCTAGTAATGAGGTAAAACAATTAAAGAATGATGTGATTTGAAACAGGTGATGTCAACAGGTGATTGTAATCATGATTTGGTACAAAATCAGTATCCACGAAAGGCCTAGTCTTTGAGGAGCAAAGATGGACCAGGGATCTCCAGTTTGTCAACAAATGCATGAGAAAATTATTGAAATGTTTAAAAACAATGTTCTTCAAAGAAAGATAGGAAGGGATTTTGATATTTCACCCTCTCCAGTGCATAATATCATTAAACACTTAAAGGAATCTGGAGTATGGTACGTGAAAGGCAAGGACACAAGCCTAAGCTGGACAGCCATGATCTCTGATCCCTCAGACGGCACTGCATCAAGAACCGCCATTCATAGCTGCTGTAACCACATAGGCTCAAGATTACTTTGGCAAATCTTTGTCATGCACTACAATACAGAGTTACATCCACAAATACTATTTATAACTTGACTGTGCAAAAAGGAAGCCTTATATTAATTGTGTCTAGAATCCAGAAGCGCTGTCAACTTCTCTGGGCTCAGAGGCATCTGGGATGGACCGTCACACAGTGGAAACATGTATTCCAGCAAGTTTTTGTAAGAAATGGACAGTGTGTGCTCCATACCAAAGATGAAAAGGACCATCCAGACTGTTACCAGCAACAAGTCAAAAAGCCAGAGTCTGTCATGGTATGGGGTTGTGTCAGTGCCCTTAGCAAAGGTAACTTACACTTCTGTGATGGCAGCATTAATGCAGAAAAGTACATTGAGATTTTAGAGCAACATATGCAGCCTTCAAGATGACATCTTTTTATAGGGATATTTCAACAAGACAATGCAAAATAATATTTTGCACACATTACAAAGGCGTGGCTGTGGAGGAAGAGGGTGCCTGTCCCTTCTGTCCCCAATAGAGAATGTGTGGTGAATTCTGAAATGAAAAAATATGACAACTATGACCCAGTACTGTTGCACACCTTAAAGCATGTTTGCAGGAAGAATGGGACAAAATAACAACTGAAATGCTTCATCACTTGGTGTCTTCAGTCCCTCAACTTTTTAATCTTTTCAGTGTTGTGAGAAGGTATAGCAGCATTATCAAGTGCTAATGAGGGAAGCCATGACCTAATGGGACCAAAAGGTTGCTGGTTTGATCCCCTGGACCAACAGGAATGGCTGAACGTGCCCTTGAGCAAGGCACCTAACCCCCAACTGCTCACCATGCTTCTCTGGATATGTTGTACGTCGCTCTGGATCAGAGCATCTTAATGTCATGTATGCACCTGTCAGCAACCAGGACTCAGGTTCCCAGAATTCACAGGGATTCACTTCAAACATGGCCACCATGGACATGGTCTACAACACCCAGCATACACCTCAGTGCTCACAGTCTCCTGACTATTGGTTACTAAGCCTTTGTGTTCTGTTCTCTTTGACTGCTTTTTGGATTTTGCCTTTACCTCTGATATCCTGTTTGTGGAAAGTCGAAAGTCCTTCCCACACCATATGACGCATAGGGCGGTGCCGATCTCTGTTTCTGTAGCCCTCGGCCTCTCACCTATTACATAGCTAGGGTTACAGTGGGGGGCTAGTCCTCTGGTAACCGCAAGAGTTTGTGCCTCACCTGAATCTTGCCTGTCCCTGTGTTTTGCTTTTGCCTACGTTTTGGATTTGTCTGTCTGTTTGCTTGCATCTACATCCATCTGTCACCTGCATACCTGACAGATTACTCTGCCATCATCATGGATGTAGCAGGAGAGGAGACCAGGCACAGTACCTTGTCCTAGGAGAACAGCAGCAACATTTAAGTAAACTTGATGCCCGTGTTACTCAGCTCACCAACACTGTGTCGCAGGCTCTCCTAGCTTGCCTTGTTCCAGTAATGAATTCCAGTATGCTGATTTTCCACCCTGACAAGTTTGCAGGAGAAATGTCTGAGTGCAGAGGATTTTATGTGCAAAGCTGTTTTTCACCACTCAAATGGGGAAACAGACCAACAAAGAATCACTTCGCTTATCAAACTTCTCACTGGTAAAGCACTAAAGTGGGCAATCGCAGTATGGGAAAAGGGTGGTAAACCTACATCTTCATATGACTGATTCATTGAACTTTTTCACTGGGTTTTTGATCCCACTCCCAAAGGGGTAGAGGTTGGTGAACAGCCACTCAACATTAAACAAAGGAAGAAACAAGTTGCAGAGTATGCACTCAAATTTTGCACACTCACTGCTAGCAGTGGCTGTCATGAGACTGCTTTAAAAGCTGCTTTTCACCAAGGTCTAAATCCTGGGATACTCATGGCATATTGGGATGATCAAGTCTCTCTTTACTCACTCACAGACATGTCCATTCAACTTGACAATCTGCTCAGGAGCCGACCATCACTGCATATGCCCACCAACCTCCCAAGTGTCACAGAAAACCCAGGGCCCATGTAGATTTCACGGATTAAGCTAAGCCTTTCTGAAAACTAGTGAAGGCACAGAGAGAGGTTGTGCTTCTATTGTGGGGACTCTATGCAGTATGTGTCAAGATGTCCTTCTCATCAGAGAACTCCAACCATATCAAGCCCACTCTCGGTGAGTCTGTTTAAGTTCTTCTTTCACCAGTCATTCACTCTTGATATGCAGAGAAGGTTCTCAGAACCTGTTTTTGTTCTCTCAGCCCTGATGGACTCCAGAGCTGCAGGAAATTTCATAGACATTGACACTACAAAGATTTCAAATCTCCACACAGCCACTCCAACAGCCCCTAAAGATCAGGACAATTAATGGTGGACTCATTGGAAATGGCATAATTCAGAATCACCTTAAACACTAAACCTCTCATGTTCCAAGTCAGTAGTCTACATTTTGAAAACATTTCCTTTCTAGCCACGGTAACCAAGGACCAATCCATCATTCTGTGGTTTCCATGGATTTTCACAACCCACAGATCTCATGGCTGGACACAGAAATACTACAGTGGTCCAAATCTTGCATCCAAAATTGTCTTCATGTTCCCAAGCTCACACTTGCTTCTACCTGAGTAGAAAACTCTGAAGTCATGACCACGACCAACATTCCAGAGATTTACCAGAAACTCATTGAGGTTTTCAGCAAGGGTAAAGCCAGTGGGCTCCCTCCAGACAGACTGTGCCATTGAGCTCCTTCCTGGTACCATGCCTCCTTGCTGCTGCATTTACCAGTTATCACTCTGTGAATAGAAAGCTATGGAAGATTATGTGCAAGAAGTTCTACAACAGGGTTACATTCATCCTTCCACATCACCTGTTTCTTCTGGTGTCTGTCATGGAGAAGAAGGGAGGGAGCGTTGGTCCATGTATTAATTTTAAAGGACTTAATCAGATCACATTAAAGTACCCCTATCCCTTGCCTTTAGTTCCCTCAACTCTTGAACAGCCCTGGTCAGCTAAGGGGTTTACGGAGCTCAACCTATGCAGCAATTATAATCTAGTTCTCATCCCAGAGGGCAATGAGTGGGACAGATTTTAGCACAATGTGAGGCCACTATGAGTACTATGTAATGCTGTATGGGCTATCCTGCACTCCCATTGTCTTTCAATGCCTAATGACATCCTGAAGGACATGCTCAGAAAATTCATCATTGCATACATTGATGAGATTTTGATCTATTCTCCTAACCTAGAAAATCATATGAACCATTTCCAAAGGTCCTATCTTGACTCCTTGAAAACCAACTCTTTGTCAAAGCAGAGAAGTATGAGTTTTATGTCTCCAAAATATCCTTTCTGGGATATATTACCAGCACTGAAAGGGAAATCATGGATGAGAACAAGGTCTCAGCAGTATCCACTTGGTCCTCTCTTACCACAGTTCAAGAACGCCAATGTTTCCTAGGATTCACCAACTTGTACAGGAGATTTATAAGAGGATTTAGTTCCATTGCCACTCCACTCACTGCCCTGCTCAAATAGGGCCCTGTGCATCTCCACTGGAACCAAGCTGCAGAAAAAGCCTTCTCCTAACTCAAGACAGCATCACAGAATTCACATCCGCTCCCATTCTGAAACACCCTGATCCCACAAAGCCTTTTATCATAGAAGTTGACACATCTGAGTCCAGAGTAGGAGCAGTGCTATCTCAGCATTTTGATAAAAAGCCCAAGCTGCATCCTGAAGCTTTCTACTCCAAGCAACTTACTCCCACAGAACAGAACTATGATATTGGTAACCGGGAGCTTTTGGCTGTCAAACTGGCACTGGAGGAGTGGCAGCATTGGCTGGAGGGAGCTAATTATATGTTTACTACTTTCACAGATCACAAAAATCTGGGAAATCCCAAGACTGCTAAATGACTGAATCAATGTCAAGCCCACTCACCTTCTTATTCACCATAGTCTACAGGCCACACTCTAAGAACACAAAAGTTGATCTGTCAGATACAGGAAAATCTGACCTGTTTCTACCCATCCACAGATTCAGAGCAGGATCCAGAGCCTATTACGTATCCCTCAACCCTAGTTTGTGAAAGCCATGACCTGGGAGATCATCCAAAAACTCACTCAAACTCTGCCACATCATGTTCCTGCCAACTGCCCCACTATCCATACCTATGATCCCCATGCCTCCGGGGCAGACTGATCACCTGGGCACATGTTACTCCTGCCACTGGGCATCCTGGAAGCAAGCACACTTGCCAACTACTCAGAAGAAAATACTGGTGGCCCAACATGTTAACAGATATTAACCATTACATCATCTTCTGCTCAGCGTGTGCACAATCTAAGGTATCCCATACACTTCCAGTGGGTAAACTCATGGCACTTCCCACACCTCAGTGTCCTTGGTCTCATAAAGCCATACATTTTTCTCTAAGACTATCTAAGACTTATCCCTCTATCCAGCCTCCCCACAGCATTCAAAACCACAGAATTAATAGTGACCCATGTGTTTTGATACTTTGGCATTGCAGAAGATATAGGCAGTGATTGTAGTTCACATTTTACATCAAGACTTTGGTTAAGATTCATGGACAAGCTGGGAGTTTCAGTAAGCCTACCAGTTGGCTGTCACCCACAGTCAAAGTGGAGAGAGTCATCCAAGAGATTGGGTGCTTCCTCTGAGTCTTTTGCACCAAGAATCAGGGGGACTGGGTGCAATTTCTGCCATGGTTGAATATGCCCAGAACTCTTTGCATCACTTTGCCACCCATCTAACGCCATTCCAACATGTACTCGGCTATCAACCTCCGCTCTTTCCATGGGAAGATTCTCCCACCAACATACCCACAGTAGATAAGTGGTTCAAATGCAGCAAATAAGTGTGTGAAAGTGTCCATCAGCACTCAGAGTAGGTGGCTCAAAGATACAAGCACTTCACTGTCTGTCACAGAGGAGAAAACCCCAATACAACCCAGGTGATAGAGTTTGGCTATTGTCCAAGGACATCAGGGACCCTCAAACTTCTCAAAAGCTCAGTACTAAATTAACCCTTTTAAAATACTACGTACAACACATCAACAGTGTTACATACAAGCTGAATCTGCCCAAACACTTTAGTCTCTTGTCCACTTTCCATGTCTCATGCCTGAAACCTGCCATCTTAGGTGCCCTAGCTTCCAATGTTCCATCCATCTCACTTCCCACTCCTCACCACTGATGGACAACCTGCCTATACTGTCCATGCCATATTAAACTCTTGCCACAAAGAGGGCAATCTAGAGTATCTGGTGGAATGGGAGGGCTACAGCCCCAAGGAACGTTGCTGGGTCCCTGCACAAGACATCTTGGTCCTCTCCTTTGTCAAGAGTTTCACACCATGCATCCTGATAAACCAGGCCATCGCTCCCAGAGTGAGCTCTCCAGGGGTGTTCTGTCACATATGCATCTCAGGACTCAGATTCCCAGAATTCACAGTGGCCTTCAAACATGGCCACCATGGACTACAACACCCACCACTCACCTCACCACTCAGTCTCCTGATTACTGATTGCACAGACCTTGACTCAATCACCAATGCACACCATATAAGCACTCTCATAGCACTTGCAATTTGTGAAGTAAATGCTTAGATACCATTGGTCTGATTTTACCAAGCCTTTGTATGCTGTTCTGGTTTCGACTTTGTCTGTTTTTTGGATTTTGCTCTTTTGCCTCTGATATCCTGTTTGTGAATTACTTGAACCTTGCCTGTCACTGTTTTTGCTTTTGCCTCATGTTTTGGATTTGTCTGCCTGTTTGCCTGAATAAACTCCCTTTACTACATTTACAACTGTCTGTTGCCGCCACACCTGATAGGTAAATGCTTTACTGTCCCAACTTTTTTTTTAAATATGTTGCAAGAATCAAAATTGAAAAGTGTTTATTTTCGAAAAAAAAAAATTCATGAAGTAAAACATCAAGTAATTTGCTACTGTATTGTTTAAGTGCTATAGAGATTTAAAAAATATATATATTTACAAATCACTGTTTTCAGTTTTGAGGCGGCATGGTGTTGTAGTGGTTAACACTGTCACCTCACAGCAAGAAGGTCCTGGGTTTGAGCCCAGCGGCCGACGAGGGCCTTTCTGTGTGGAGTTTGCATGTTCTCCCCGTGTCTGCGTGGGTTTCCTCCGGGTGCTCCGGTTTCCCCCACAGTCCAAAAACAAGCAGATTAGGCTAACTCAGGGGTGTCAAACCTGATCCATAAAGGGCCGTGTGGCTGCAGGTTTTCATTCCAGCCATGCAGCAGCACCCTGATTTGGCTCATTCAATCAACTGACACACCCACCCTTTAATCAAGGGTGGGTGTGGCTGCAAGTATTTGACTGTGTGAAGACAGTTCAGTTGATTGAATGAGCCAAGTCAGGTGTGCTGCTGCATGGCTGGAATGAAAACCTGCAGCCACACGGCCCTTTATGGATCAGGTTTGACACCCCTGGGCTAACTGGTGGCTCTAAATTGACCATAGGTGTGAATGTGAGTGTGAATTGTTGTTTGTCTCTATACGGTATGTCAGCCCTGTGATGACCTGGCGACTTGTCCAGGGTGTACCCCGCCTCTCGCCCATAGTCAGCTGGGATAGGCTCCAGCTTGCCTGTGACCCTGTACAGGATAAACAGCTACAGATGATAGATGGATGTTTTCAGTTTTAATTTCAACTTTGATACACTGTCCCATCTTTTTCTAATTTGGGGTTGTAGCAAAAAAATATCCAATGTTTTCTTTGATCCAGTCCATCAGTTTTTTTGCTGGTCTTGACCTGACACTGGGGATCACATCATTGCCAGCTCTAATTTTTTCAAATCAACAAAGGGTGCAAATACTTTTGGAGATGACCACACCAGCATTGCCCATCCAATTTCACAGTGATAGTAAAATGTTTAAGCTGAAAACAAATTTCAGAACATTAGATTTTTACCCTTTTTTTGTCATTCTTTATTTACTCTGGGCAAAGCTGGTGGTTTGTGTGTTTTTTAGCAAGAGATTGCACTGTAACAAGAGCAAGGGGTTGCAGGTTCTATGTGCTTTGTAATTCTCCTGCTCCATAGACAGGCCTGGGGATGTCAGGTGCATGATGGGAAGTGGGCTGGCAGGGAACAGCAGCGTGGCGGTAGGCCAGAATCAATTGGCAGTGTAATGAGATGGCTGGATGCCAGGTTACCATGGAGTTCCCACTGCCCCGCCTTCATTGAAGCCCTGGTAAATTAAAGGGAGAGCATGAGCTTGGGAGGGAGAACGATGATGAGAGAGGAAAAAGAAGAGAGTGGGTGGTAGTTGGATAGCAAAGGCCACTACCAAAGGAGAAGGTATGGAGGGTGCTAGACATATGCAGTGATTTGGATGAAAGAAAAGAAGAGAAGAGAGAAAGAGGGTTGAAATGCCACAGCTCCAGAGGAAAGCACAGTTCAGCTCATATGATATGGGTCTATAATATGTTCTGAAGTCTTTTCCACACAAGGCATTCGGAGTAAATGCTTTTGTCTTTGGTTGTGTGCCTCTGGAAATGAGCACTATCTTTATTTCCATCACTGTGCCAGCAATTGGATCTCCTTTTCATTTGTCACTCCTTAAGATCACAATCAGATAGTCTGGTGATGGGCCACTCTCTTTTATCCAGTTTGATCCATCTTCAGAGTGAATGCCACTATTGTGCAAGGTTTGCTGAATTACTTTGCAGTGTCATTCATTTCAAGCATCGTCTAAGGACCTTTCCTCACGTGATTTTTTTTTTTTAAAGCAATAGGGTCATTCCATGCCAAATCAACAAGAGGTTATGCTCGACCATCTCAGATTTCAATGAAATTTGGAGGGCTCAGAGATACTATTAAAAGAAGTAAATCCCCAAAACTTGAGCTTCCTATCACCAATAGTTTCAGAGATACAGGCATTTGAATTTTTCGATTTTTTTTGTTTTTTGCTCAAAACATACATATTTCAAAGTGTAATATAATCTTTATTATGCAAGATAGAAACCTAATATTTTGCACAGAGAGACTCAATGTCTTGTACTACAAGCTTCAACTTAGAATTTCAATGGTCATTGTATATTAGATAATGATTTTTAACAAGGAAATTAAAAAGACAAATTTGCATTTTTTGCATTTTTAACTCATTCTGGAAGCTTGCCTGTGGCAGTAATGCTTAAACTAAGAATGTTATTCAAATCTACACAGAAATATCTACCAATTTCAGTTTTACCAAGTCTCCACTATTCCTAGTTTGTCTGTAATAGGGTTTTGAAATTCACCGATTTCTAAAACATGCCATTTTCAGTAGCAAGAAATCCAATGTGGGATAGCAGTTAGGAACTTGTAAATTTTTTTCAGTAATCCCCAAGACCCATATTTTATATTTCCAAATTTTTGTTCTGTGTCTCTCAAGTATTTTTAAACTACAGGGGTTTAAAAAATCCATTTTCACCAAATTCGAATTTTTGATATATTTTCATATAACTGATATTTGAGGGTTAATAAATGCTTCAATAAGGCTCAAGTAGGTTAGGAGGCATGTTTCTTCCTCAATTTTAAATAAAATTTCAATTAATGCTCAGTATTAATTATTTGTAAATTGATTTTAATCTAAGACTGTGTAACATTAGCAATCAATGACCAGCTATTGTGTACCAGTCAACAGCCAGCCTTATCAATATCAACACAGCACAATAGTTGACCTTTGATACCAGAACAGGTGGCTCATATCTTATAGTTTTAGAGTCTGTAAACTGCATACTTGTTCAGATAACATTATATTGCTTGGATTATATTAAATACATTGTAATACAGAGCACTGAGAACATTTACAGTGGTGCTTGAAAGTTTGTGAACCCTTTAGAATTTTCTATATTTCTGCATAAATATGACCTGAAACATCATCGGATTTTCACACAAGTCCTAAAAGTAAATAAAGAGAACCCAGTTAAACAAATGAGATAAAAATATTATACTTGGTCATTTATTTATTGAGGAAAATGATCCAATATTACATATCTGTGAGTGGCAAAAGTATGTGAACCTTTGCTTTCAGTATCTGGTGTGACCCCCTTGTGCAGCAATAACTGCAACTAAACGTTTGCGGTAACTGTTGATCAGTCCTGCACACCGGCTTGGAGGAATTTTAGCCCGTTCCTCCGTACAGAACAGCTTCAACTCTGGGATGTTGGTGGGTTTCCTCACATGAACTGCTCGCTTCAGGTCCTTCCACAACATTTTGATTGGATTAAGGTCAGGACTTTGACTTGGCCATTCCAAAACATTAACTTTATTCTTCTTTAACCATTCTTTGGTAGAACGACTTGTATGCTTAGGGTTGCTGTCTTGCTGCATGACTCACCTTCTCTTGAGATTCAGATCATGGACAGATGTCCTGACATTTTCCTTTAGAATTCGCTGGTATAATTCAGAATTCCTTGTTCCAACAATGATGGCAAGCCGTCCTGGACCAGATGCAGCAAAACAGGCCCAAACCATGATACTGCCACCACCATATTTCACAGAAGAGATAAGGTTCTTATGTTGGAATGCAGTGCTTTCCTTTCTCCAAACATAACGCTTCTCATTGAAACCAAAAAGTTCTATTTTGATCTCATTTGTCCACAAAACATTTTCCAATAGCCTTCTGGCTTGTCCACATGATCTTTAGCAAACTGCAGATGAGCAGCAATGTTCTTTTTGGAGAGCAGTGGCTTTCTCCTTGCAACCCTGCCATGCACACCATTGTTGTTCAGTGTTCTCCTGATGGTGGACTCATGAACATTGGCTAATGTTAATGTGAGAGAGGTCTTCAGTTGCTTAGAAGTTACCTTGGGGTCCTTTGTGACCTCGCCAACTATTACACACCTTGCTCATGGAGTGATCTTTGTTGGTCAACCACTCCTGGGGAGGGTAACAATGGTCTTGAATTTCCTCCATTTGTACACAATCTGTCTGACTGTGGATTGGTGGAGTCCAAACTCTTTAGAGATGGTTTTGTAACCTTTTCCAGCCTGATGAGCATCAACAACGCTTTTTCTGAGGTCCTCAGAAATCTCCTTTGTTCATGTCATGATACACTTCCACAAACATGTATTGTGAAGATCAGACTTTGATAGATCCCTGTTCTTTAAATAAAACAGGGTGCCCACTCACACCTGATTGTCATCCCATTGATTGAAAACACCTGACTCTAATTTCACCTTCAAATTAACTGCTAATCCTAGAGGTTCACATACTTTTGCCACTCACAGATATGTAATATTGGATCATTTTCCTCAATAAATAAGTGACCAAGTATAATATTTTTGTCTCATTTGTTTAACTGGGTTCTCTTTATTTACTTTTAGGACTTGTGTGAAAATATGATGATGTTTTAGGTCATATTTATGCAGAAATATAGGAAATTCTAAAGGGTTCACAAACTTTCAAGCACCACTGTACCAATGTTATTAACTGAATGTGTTTCTTTGCAAGGATTGGATATTTTGAATAGTTGACTAGGGAATTTAATTGTAGTTGCTTTCAATTTGAGATCAGTATAAATGAGTTTGTTCTTAGACATCTAGAAATGGCTGAACTTCCTCCCTGTTCTATAGGAATTGGACTAAAGAAGATTCTGACTGCCATAAACTAACATACAACAGAAATTGTAAGTTAAGTGATTTATATGAAAAATGGCTGACTTCTTTAGTTTTTATGTATATATTTACTGAAAAATGTGAAATGTTCATATATTATTTAGCTTATTTCAAAATGATAATATTTTTAAAACCATATTTCTGTGACATGAACACAAGTAAAATGTTTCCTTATCTATACAAATCATTTAGTTGTATTTATCAGTCCTTAATCATCAATAAAATGGAAATAATATCAAATTCGAATTTGGAAAAAATGGAATTTTTAAACACCTGTAGCTCAGAAATACTTGAGAGACACAGAACAAAAACTTGGAAATATAAAATATGGGTCTAGGAGATTACTGAAAAAAATTTACAAGTTCCTAACTGCTATCCCACATTGGAATCCATGCTACTGAAAATGGCATGTTTTAGAAATCGGCGAATTTCAAAACCCTATTACAGACAAACTAGGAATAGTGGAGACTTGGTAAAACTGAAATTGGTAGATATTTCTGTGCAGATTTGAATAACATTCTTAGTTTAAGCATTACTGCCACAGGCAAGCTTCCAGAATGAGTTAAAAATGCAAAAAATGCAAATTTGTCTTTTTAATTTCCTTGTTAAAATCACCATCTAATATACACTGACCATTGAAATTCTAAGTTGAAGCTTGTAGTACAAGACATTGAGTCTCTCTGTGCAAAAATTTAGGTTTCTATCTTGCATAATAAAGATTATATTACACTTTGAAATATGTATGTTTTGAGCAAAATGCAAAAAAATTGAAAAATTCAAATGCCTGTATCTCTGAAACTGTTGGAGATAGGAAGCTCAAATTTTGGGGATTAACTTCTTTTAATAGTATCTCTGAGCCCTCCAAATTTCATTGAAATCTGAGATGGTCGAGCATAAATTTGTCAGATATTTGTTGATTTGGCATGGAAATGATGGTGTGTGTGTGTGTGTGTGTGTGTGTGTGTGTGTGTGTGTAAAGTTGTATGTAGCTATAATAAATTACTATTTTTCATAGTAGTTATCACTCTGTCACTTTATACAGCTCTACCCCACTAGTTTATGCAGTGGATGTAGTGCCACTACCAATTCTTATTGTTTGTTGCTGTCTTTTGTGAGCAATTGTTCTTATTTAGCGTTGTCCTTATTCTATTCTTATTCTTGCCATATTCTATATTACTATATTTATTATATGTTCTATGATATCTGTCTTTATTCTATTCAATGTTTTTAACTTAACTTACATTTATATTTTAATCTGTACTTGAACTGCTGCAACACTTGAATTTCCCCTTGTGGGGATCGATAAAGGAATAGCTTATCTTAAAAATGATTTTGCAATGTAGCATTTGGTACAGATCCGTACAGGTCTGTCTGTTTTGACATTATAGCATTTAGTGCAAGCCAGCGTTGACCATTCAGCTGCTTAAAATAAATACTATATCTTTATAAATTATCCAAATCATTTTCTGTCACTGACACTCTGGTCACATGGTCATTTTCTGTATAGTTATTAGTTGGGGGGGGGGGGGGTTTGCGTGTGTGTGTAAATAATATTTGATGACATTGATTTGGAATACAACCCCGATTCCAAAAAAGTTGGGACAAAGTACAAATTGTAAATAAAAACAAAATGCAATATTGTGGAAGTTTCAAAATTCCATATTTTATTCAGAATAGAACATAGATGACATATCAAATGTTTAAGCTGAGAAAATGTATCATTTAAAGAGAAAAATTAGGTGATTTTAAATTTCATGACGACAACACATCTCAAAAAAGTTGGGACAAGGCCATGTTTACCACTGTGAGACATCCCCTTTCTTCTTTACAACAGTCTGTAAACATCTGGGGACTGAGGAGACAAGTTGCTCAAGTTTAGGGATAGGAATGTTAACCCATTCTTGTCTAATGTAGGATTCTAGTTGCTCGACTGTCTTAGGTCTTTTTTGTCGTATCTTCCACTTTATGATGTGCCAAATGTTTTCTATGGGTGAAAGATCTGGACTGCAGGCTGGCCAGTTCAGTACCCGGACCCTTCTTCTACGCAGACATGATGCTGTAATTGATGCAGTATGTGGTTTGGCATTGTCATGTTGGAAAATGCAAGGTCTTCCCTGAAAGAGACGTCGTCTGGATGGGAGCATATGTTGCTCTAGAACCTGGATATACCTTTCAGCATTGATGGTGTCTTTCCAGATGTGCAAGCTGCCCATGCCACACGCACTAATGCAACCCCATACCATCAGAGATGCAGGCTTCTGAACTGAGTGCTGATAACAACTTGGGTCGTCCTTCTCCTCTTTAGTCCAAATGACACGGCGTCCCTGATTTCCATAAAGAACTTCAAATTTTGATTCGTCTAACCACAGAACAGTTTTCCACTTTGCCACAGTCCATTTTAAATGAGCCTTGGCCCAGAGAAGACATCTGTGCTTCTGGATCATGTTTAGATACGGCTTCTTCTTTGAACTATAGAGTTTTAGCTGGCAACGGCGGATGGCACGGTGAATTGTGTTCACAGATAATGTTCTCTGGAAATATTCCTGAGCCCATTTTGTGATTTCCAATACAGAAGCATGCCTGTATGTGATGCAGTGCCTAAGGGCCCGAAGATCACGGGCACCCAGTATGGTTTTCCAGCCTTGACCCTTACGCACAGAGATTCTTCCAGATTCTCTGAATCTTTTGATGATATTATGCACTGTAGATGATGATCTGTTCAAACTCTTTGCAATTTTACACTGTCGAACTCCTTTCTGATATTGCTCCACTATTTGTCGGCGCAGAATTAGGGGGATTGGTGATCCTCTTCCCATCTTTACTTCTGAGAGCCGCTGCCACTCCAAGATGCTCTTTTTATACCCAGTCATGTTAATGACTGTAGCAAGTGTTCTAGGTGGGTGGAGCACAGAAGCACGGCAGGCCAGTACTGAGTTCTCAATAACTCTTTATTGTCAGCATTTCAGCTTCTATACATTTACTTATACACATATACACACGCCACACACATGTGTTCTGGTCGGGAGAGAGCCCGCTCCGCTCTCGCTCTCCTCCTCTCCTGGAAAACAACAAGCTGCTCCCACCAATGCCACACCGGGACCTCCCCTTATTAAACTGCTGCAGGACCCACTCTTTCCTAAATGAGTCATTAAATCCCGAAATCCCGGCCAATCAGTCCCCAAAATTATAGAGTGGGTGAGGTGAGGATTAACCGCCGCCTTTACTATAAATTTCTCCCCTCGAAACAGAACGTGAACTGACACTAAAGGGTAGCAGTTAACATCCCCGTGCGCACACAACACCTTCACCAATTGTGCTCCCCCCAATGCCTCGTCTTGCACCAGGCTTTGGTGGATTGAGGTCTGATTACAGCCGGAATCCACCAAAGCCTGATACGTATCCCCTTGGATACTCACCGGTATGCAATACGCTCCGGCCCGATTGAGGGCGGCTCCTGGTGAGTCGGGGATCCGAACCACCACGCCCACCTCCATCGCCGAGCACTGATGCTGGAGGTGCCCCGGCTCCCCGCAGCGCCAGGACACCGGCCCGGGCTCTCTCTCTGCACCGGTGTTCCGGATATCACTCACCTGAGGGGGGGAAGACATAGACACGGAAGTAGGAGAAGATAGAACACCGCGGGTGCGGGGAGCCGGCTGGGGTGGAGCCGGCCCCCGCCTCCGCGGTGGGGGAATGGGGCAAGGGAGAGGAACAGAAAGGGAGAGAGAGGGGAGGTGAGAAGGGGAGACACACTGTCCTGCCGTTGGAACGGCCGCCATATGGTCCTCCGCCAGCTCAATGGCCTGATCCAGCAATGCCGGGCGATGGCACTGGACCCACTCTGCGGTTCCCTCTGGGAGTCGAGCGACGAACTGCTCCAGCGCCACCAGATCGATGATCTCCTCAGCGTCGCGGTTGTCAGCCATCAGCCACCGGCAGCAGGCGTCCCGGAGTTGCTGGCCAAATACGAACGGCCGGCCGACCTCCTCCAGGCACAGCGTGCGGAAGCACTGCCGCTGCTGCTCCGGAGTGCGACCCACGCGCTGGAGGACGGCCCTGCGGAGGTCCGCGTAGACCAGCCGGCTGTCGGCGGGGAGCTGTAGCACGGCCAGCTGCGCCTCGTCCGTGAGGAGGGGGAGGAGGCGCGCCGCGCGCTGTTCCACCGGCCAACCCCACACCTCTGCTGCCTGCTCAAAGAGAACGAGGAAGGCCTCGGGGTCGTCGTGCGGGCCCATCTTCATCAAGGTGAGGTGGGAAGGGCCCATGGAGGTGGGGGACCCCGCCGATGCGAGTAGGTGCCGGAACGCCCGGCAATCTTCCTGCTGCACCAGCACCAGGGCCTCGAACCTTCGCTCCTGTTCTTCCTGGAGGGTGACCAGCACCTGGTGCTGGCTCTGTTGGGCCGTGGCGAGGGCATGGACCAGGTCCTTGAAGGGGGAGGACTCCATGGTGCTGTTCTCTCCTGTGCTCTTCCCGGGTTTCGGCACCACTGTAGCAAGTATTCTAGGTGGGTGGAGCACAGAAGCATGGCAGGCCAGTACTGAGTTCTCAATAACTCTTTATTGTCAGCTTTTCAGCTTCTATACGTTCACTTATACACATATACACACGCCACACACACATACACGTGTTCTGGTCGGGAGAGAGCCCGCTCTCCGCTCTCGTGCTCCACTCTCGCTCTCCTCCTTAAATAGGGCGCGGTCACTGGGAAAGACACAAACACAGGTTAATTCACATCAGGTGTAGTGATTCTGCCACTTACCTTCCCTGACTCCACCCTCCGGTCACAGACCGATGCTTGACCACGCCCCCACTGCCACAATGACCTATTGCCAATTGACCTAATGAGTTGCAATTTGGTCCTCCAGCTGTTCCTTTTTTGTACCTTTAACTTTTCCAGCCTCTTATTGCCCCTGTCCCAACTTTTTTGAGATGTGTTGCTGTCATGAAATTTCAAATGAGCCAATATTTGGCATGAAATTTCAAAATGTCTCACTTTCGACATTTGATATGTTGTCTATGTTCTATTGTGAATACAATATCAGTTTTTGAGATTTGTAAATTATTGCATTCCGTTTTTATTTTCAATTTGTACTTTGTCCCAACTTTTTTGGAATCGGGGTTGTATATAATGTATAAAAGCAAGGAATAATACCCATCAGGGTGTCTTGTTAGAGGAAAATAATCAAAGATGGGGTAGAGTAATGCAGCCTAACATGTAGCAGAGTTACTGTTATCATACCAAAGTTGATTGTTTTCCAGTAACAGCCCTCCTGACGTGTTTTATTCCTCTTATACCACAACAGTTACAACCACAAACAGCAACACTGATTACAATGTTTAATATACAGGGTGTTTAAAAAAAAGTGATATTATTTGAGATGTAAATATCCCAGAAACTACATAGTCCAGGCAAATGAAACTGAACAGCCTTAATGTTGAGCAATATCAGATTTATTCCTCAAAATGTGAATGAGAAATTCAAAGGTATGTGGATTCCATGAACAATTTCACAAATTCAGTATTCGCCCCGCCTGAGACACAGCACTCGAACACACAAAACGCCTTTTCTTTTCCAGTGAATGGCATTTCTATACCTAAAAAGATAAAAACATTAAACATAAAATTTTGGCCTGTTTCCACACATGCTGTTAAAATTTGAGATCAACTGAAGGAGAATTGGCAAAATTATGAGATTGTGAAATGATATCAAATTTTTTGAAACACCCTGTATTAATGAACAACTCATTTTATCTGTTTAGTTACTTTGAATGTTGCACTACAAAAAAATTACATCTTAACAAGTTAAAATATCTTGAATCAAATTATCTACTATTTCCTATTATAAAATTACAATAAACCAAATATGACAATTACACTTATTTCTAGACAGATTTTAATATTTTAAGATTTGAATTTTCTTATTCAATTGACATATAGTTGAGCTACTTTTAAACATTCATTTCTAGAAATAAGCCAATTATCTACCAATAGAATAAGGACATTTTAAACTGAAAGCGACACGGCCTTTCGATTTCATGAAATCAGTGAAATTTACCTTCTTTTGGGTTTTACAGCAGCTGGTATCAACAGTGTTGCATTACTGCCATCTACAGGTTTACCTTTGAGCGTGTACTGACAGTTCCATCATTCTATCGCTAAACGAACAGCTGATCACACCGAGGTGCTCGCTGAGCGCCGATATTTATTAGTTTGGTCCTGCGTTTCCTTTCCTTCATATATAACATAACGTCTTTTCTTCTCACTTTCCATTTCTTTTTCATGTTTCATTCACACGCTCACGTCCTCCATTTTTCTCTCCTGTTTCATATTTGTATCCCACACTGCCTTGCGCGAACGGGGAAAGCCCACCACGTGATGCATGATGTAGTATCTTGAATCGGGTCATGGTGAAGCAGGAAAAAAATAGCAGAGAATTTAAAGTTATGTGGCCCTAAATTCATTAATTGTTCTATTTAAAAAAAAAAAAACTAATAAAATTGGAAGTCTGTGATTCAAATTCAGTAGCTTTTGGTCCACTAAACAAAAATAACTGGGTGTCAGGGAAAATTCTTTTTATGACCTACACTTGAAAAATCTGAAGGCAGTCTAGCTTTAAAAATAGTAAAATATGTTTAGAAATAGGCATATCTTATATTTGGTTTATTGTAATTTTATAATAGGCAAGAGTAGATAAATTTGACTAGATTCAAGATCTTTTAATTTGCTATGATGCCTTTTTTGCAGTGTGTGTGAAGTGTCCTAGTTCCTGTTATCACTTAGATATTATTTTATTGCTATTGCAACTATAAGCACTCGTTCTCTCACTATAGTTTTTTCCTTACTTTTGATGTTACCTGATGTCGTAAAAATGTTTTTATGAAGGATGATTTTTAACATTAGACTGCTTTCCATCAAACTCATTGCATATATTTATATTTACTGTTTTAGTATTTTTTGGAAGACACCTTTCCTATGTCCTGTCCAACTATACTTGTGTAATTCAGTGTTGACACTGGAGACTCCTTCCAAAAATTAAAAACATCTGCTCACCAGAAAATTTCACCATATCGAGAATGACACTTTAAAAAAAATCTATTTATATGGAGCATCTCTCAGTTTTTACTATAGAAAGAATTACATTAGAAAAGCGCACTTTAATATAAGAGACCACCTGTTATTAAAAAATACTGCACATCAAGACCTTCTTGTAAGGAGCTATGACAGTGATTTTAGAGGGAAATAATTGCATTCAGAGGTGTTTTATTCCTCTTATACCACTGCAGTTTGCCATTAAATTTTTTTTTGAATTAATTAAATTTAATTAAAATGTATTAACGAGTTGCACTTAATGTTGTGGAACATTCACAAGACAAGCTAGTTCTTTTTATCACTTATGTTAGAGATCTTGATTGTAATTAGTCAAAATTGCAGCTTCTGATGTTTACCAAGAAACCCGAAAGTGGAAGCTCCTCTGTCTTAAAGACTTGAAGGAAAACTTACTGACCATTACAAAACACTGACACTGGAGATTCCTTCCGTAAATGTGAAATAAGCATCTCCTTGCAGAAAGATGAAACATATCAGCAATAACACTCACCGGCCACTTTAACAGGAACTTGTTGTTGATTCTGAGATTCCTGTTCTAGGCTGCAGGAGTGGAACCCAATGTGGTCTTCTGTTTTCTGTTGCATGCTGAGATGCTTTTCTGCTCACCACGGTTGTAAAGAGTTATGAGTTACTATATCCTTCCTGGCAAAACAGCTCAAACCAATCTGCCATGTTCCTCTGACCTCTCTTATCAACAAGACGTTTGTTTCCACCCACAGAACTGTCGCTCACACTCACTTGACGTTTTTTGTTTTTCACACCATTCTGTGTAAACTCTAGCGACTGTTGTGTGTGAAAACCCCAGGAGATCAGCAGTTTCTGAAATACTCAAGCCAACACCCATGCCACAGTGAAAGAAAGTCACACTTTGAGATCACAATTTTTCCCATTCTGATGTTTGAAGCGGGGCGGCACAGTGGTGTAGTGGTTAGCACTGTTGCCTCACAGCAAGAAGGTTCTGGGTTCCAGCCCAGCAACCGACGGGGACCTTTCTGTGCGTAGTTTGCATGTTCTCCCCGTGTCCACGTGGGTTTCCTCCGGGTGCTCCGGTTTCCCCCACAGTCCAAAGACATGCAGGTTAGGTTAACTGGTGGCTCTAAATTGACCGTGAGTGTGAATGGTTAAGGCGCTATGTGTCAGCCCTGTGATGATCTGGCGACTTGTCCAGGATGTACCCCGCCTTTCGCCCGTAGTCAGCTGGGATAGGCTCCAACTCGCCCGCGAAACTGCACAGGATAAGTGGTTATGGATAATGGATGGATGAAATGTTTGAAGTGAACATTAAAGCTAGACGGCCTTTTGATTTAATAAAATCGGTGAAATTTAGTTCCGTCTGAAATGTGCTCATTGTGATATATGTTTATTTCTGTAATATCTCACAAAATATCAGGCCATTCTGTAGCTGGGAAGTTATTTAATTTGAGGGGACTAGAGCAAATAATGTGCATGAAATCGCTCACTTCGCGCAGTCAAGCAGACAGAGGAAGTCCGTGTGTGTGTGTGCATGTGCAGGTTTACCTTTGAGCGTGCACTGACAGTTCCATCATATTGCGGCTACCAGATCCAACTAACCAAATGTTCAGAAGCCACGGTGGGCTAAGCAGGGGAAACAATTGTCTTACGCACACTCAATAATCCAATATCCACATGATTACTCCCGTTTCTGTAGTTTATTGCTCTCAATTTCATTTAGGGCGTATTCACACCTACGTTGTTTGGTCCGGACCAAACGACCAAACGAACCAAATTTCCCTTGGTCCGGACCTTTTGGGTTGGTCTGAATACAAACCACCGAACTCTGGTCCGGACCAAACAAGCGGACCGAGACCGAGCTGCAAGGTCGGACTCGGTCCGGACTAAAGGAACCCTGGTGCGGACCTTTTGGAGGTGTGAAAGCAGACCGGACCTAATCCGAGAGTTTTGCTTTTTTGTACCTCGGGAGCTTCCGTCGTTTGTCAAGCATTATGGGAAACAGAGTCTTGACACTCCACCGCAAAGTGCAAACACTGTTTCGGTTGTCAAGGGAACCTAATGTCGTTCAGTCATTCAGGCTAGACTACAGAGTACAAAAAATGAGTAGGGGGCAAACGTGGGCTGAGGAAGAAATGCGTACCCTTGTGGATATATGGGCAGATGTCCACATATCTGAGCTTTTGGAGAGAACACACAAAAATGCCGACGTGTTTGCTGTATTCAGTGAGAAAATGAAGGAGAAGGGGTTCACGCGCTCCCCAGAACAATGTCGGCTAAAAGTGAAGAAACTCCGTCAGAAACTCCGTCAGAGACCTACATTAAAATCAGGGACATTCTTTCAAAAAGTGGAGGTACTAGCGACTTGCATGAAGAGCCAGAACTGTCACAACATGATGTGCGCTAATCAGCACTATCCTCCGTGACTACTTTTGAACTTAATGCTTTGTGCACGTGTCATCTCTGACCAATAGCTGAACGACCTCAGGGCGCGTGGCTTTGTTGACAGATTTTGGTCCGCTTACTAAAATGTATAGTGTGAAAGCGAACTGCACCAAAATGAAAAAATAAAAAAAAACATTTGGTTCGGACCAAAGCAAGTGAACTATCGAACTATCCTGGTCTGAATACACCCTTAGACTCCAGTAGTTTTTCCAAGTACAGGGCAGAGCAAAAAAAACATCCAAACGAACAGAAGTTTTAGGTGAGTCCATGCGATGTGCTATGTGCGGTACACAAAAGATAGCCCTCCCCGTGCTCACCCCACACCAAACTGAATTGAAGCACAGGTGTCAGGTAAGGCTGATTAAGGCTCCCAATTGCGCACCGCACACGCCCAGCGCCACACCCATGTCCAAAAGTAACCAATAAAATGAAAACAACACAAACCAAATAAACCAATACCCATAAAGTTGACACCATAATGAAAAGCAAAAAAAAAATAAGTATTTATGGCTCCTACACATCATTCTGTCGCTAAACGAACAGCTGATCACACCGAGGTGCTCACTGAGCGCCCATATTTATTAGTTTGGTCCTGCGTTTCCTTTCCTTCATATATAACATAACGTCTTTTCTTCTCGCTTTCCGTTACCGTAGTCAGTCTTTCATGTTTCATTCGCACACTCACGTCCTCCATTTTTCTCTCCTGTTTCAAATTTGTATCCCACAATGCCTTGCGTGAACGGGGAAAGCCCACCACGTGATGCATGATGTAGTATCTTGAATTGGGTCATGGTGAAGCAGGAAAAAATAGCGGAGAATTTAGGGCCACATGGCCTTAAATTCATTAATTGTTCTATTTAAAAAGTAATAATAATATTGGAAGTCTGTGATTCGAATTCAGCAGTTATCAGTCCACTGAAACAAAATAATTGTGTACCGTATCGGGGAAAATTCTTTTTATGACCTACACTTGAAAAATCTGAAAGGCAGTCTAGCTTTAAATAAGGCGCACGCATTGAATTGTTTATAATTGTGGAACCTCTAATTATATCTAGAGTCAGGGTTATGTTGTTGTAGACAATTAATTCAATTAAGTCAGAAGAAAGTATTGACTTTTATAACTGAGTAAAGACTGAAACATTGCAGTGGTGATAAAGACACAGCTGAAAGACATCAGCACAATTTGCTCAGTACAACTTGTCCTCACTATTTGATAATATTTAATGTTTTGGTAACAGTGATTTAAATAAGTGCGAAGGCGAGGCTGAAGGCTCACGTCTCCCTGGCTGACCCTGGATCACACTGAAATATTTTGTTACAGTTTGCAGCTGATGGACTTGAAATCTAGCAGGTCATTTTAAACATGCACTTCGGACCTACCCAACCTATCTACATTGTTGTATTGGTAATACGGGAATTAGGGTGTGGCTACAACTGCGAGCAGTGGCTTTGGGTTCAGTTTTGCAGCTGTGCTCACTGATATTATGGGCATTTATCTCACACACTTTCTGTTGAAATGAAGACTCCAAGACTCTATTGTCCTGCATTTCTGTTCGGAAATGACTCTGTGTTGTGTGTGTGATGTGCTATCAGTCAAACATGTTCTGCTAGGAATGTAGGAACAAAGAGAATTTCCAAAACGTATTTCTATATTTAAAGAAAACGATCGATGTCCGTCTGTTCACAGTTGACCAGTTTGATAGTTGATAGAAGTACGATTATTTTTTAAAAAGAATACGCTGATTTTTTTGACTGGGTCTGGGATGTGTGTGTATGCCTGGGGGTGGAGGGTGTTGTCAGAAGCAGCAGCTGGGCATGGCTGGGCTGTGTCCGTGTGTGTGTGTGTGTGTGTGTGTGTGTGTGTGAACGGCAGGTCAGCTGGGGACACAAGCAGCTATGACCCCATGACAATGTGGGAAAAAGCACAGCAAACAGACCTACAGTAGGGTTCCCACCCCTTTCGCCACTCGGAGCCAATCACAGTGCTCGTATAGCATGCAGGGTGCAGTGACAGCTTCGGAACAGAGTGGACAGTGTGAGCCGCCATGAATTATGGGTAGCGGCAGAAACAAAGAAGCTCTTCATCCTTGGCGAGCTCCTTGCGCATCCTCTCAAACGAAGCTCTCTGTGGTTTGCTTAGTTTATTGTCTTTCCCAGAAAAAAAAGCAACCACTCAGATTTTTATCACAGCTCCCGCACCAAATGACGTCCTAATTGGTCCACTGGTGTGCTTTTTTTCTTCCCATGACATCATCGTAATGAAAACACAGAGTCTCCGAGGAGACTCATTTCCCCCAAGATGGGCTATAATTAAGTATTAGGTCTGCTGGGCAGAAGGTGTCACCTCAGCTCAGATCATTTAGTTGCTTTGAAATCATTTTTGTTATGAGTACAGATGTGCAAGTTCGGTTTGATCGGGCACAGATATTTAGTGCGATATGACACTAATATAGTGTATCAGATCAGTCTAATTTCAACACACTGCTAAAGATGATTTTTTGATATTTGATACACGTGCTGGTCACTTGAAAAATGTGCAATGTGTATAGAACCGTGTTTAGTTTTTTTTTTGACAGAAAGTAATGTAAATTATATTGTAACCCACATAGCTTCGGAAAAGAAAGGCTCGAGGGCAGCTGTGGGCAGCGCTGTCACCGTGTCTGCATGCATAAAACGATGCTTTGAATGCAGTGTGAGGCTGCTGCTAACTCCGTCTGGGAGGTCGGTCGAGACGGAGAGTGCATGTGTTAGGGGAGACTGGTGGCCCATCTGGCTGAGATGGGGGTTAAAGCGAGGGATTGGTGGAGGGCTGCCGCAGTTGTGCGTGAGTGGAATGTCAGAGAGAGTGTGTGAGAGCAGGAGAGGGAGAGGCGTGGAATTTATAGGGGTGAGACACAGTGCCATCTCAATGTACTGTAGTGTGTGTACGTGTATGTTGATCGCAAATACAGCTGTACAGTGGAGAAAGACATCACAGCTCTCAGGAGTCGCTCTCCAAATCCCTCCCACACACATACTGTATGCATACACATGCACACATATGCACACACACACACACACCTTCCCCACCAGTCTGCGAGTACCATAGGAATGCTGCGTGCTTTGTTTAAATGGAGAAATCGTCTCGCTGGGTATCCCCTGGGAAACCAGTGCCATTGGCCACAGGGCGTTTAGGATTATTTGGGTGTCAGGGTGTCAGTCTCACTTTGCCGTGTAGAACAGGCAGCTAGGAATGAAAGAGAGAGGAGATTCAAGAGATGATGATGATGATGATGATGATGTCTGGCTTGCGAAACTGACCTACGGTGATATAGACCTACAGTTCTCCTCTCTGAGCCCTGACACTGACAGCATACACCAGACATAGCCGGCGCTAGCTTAAATCACCGCTGAGCGAGTTCAGAGCGCTCGCTCTGTTTTAGGGGTGTCTGCATTGCCACGTGCTAAACTTGCTTGCTGCTGATCCTTAGAAAAAGTGCAGGAGCAAGAGCTCGGGTTGTAGATGGCGTGTGAGGATCTGCTCCGCCGCCGTTCACTCGGTGCTCAGCAACCGGTGCAAGCTGTCAACTAAGCAACCGTGAATTTGACTGTTCTCTCCGCGCGCCAGGTTTTCAGCAGTGCGTGCAAGCGTTATTTTTTTGCTGCAGTGACCATATTTTCAGAGCTCGCCAAAATGGCTGCTCTGCAAATAAATAAATAAGAACGACGTATTTCCTTCTTTGTTTATGAATGAAAAGTTGTGATTTGGCTTTATTTATTTATTTATTTATTGCTTGTTCATGAACAAACATATGACTAAATTTGTTTGTTTTTGTTTGTTTTTTGTTTGTTTGTTTGTTTGTTTGTTTGTTGAGTGCTGTTTGCGTGTGTGTATTTGTGTGAATGTGTGTGTCAGCAAAAGGTGGCAAAAGGCCAGAGGGCACATTTTAAGAGGCAAATAGAACTGCTGATTAGTATTTATTTTTGGTGTAGGGAAGTCTTCCAAGAAGCGTGTGTGTGTGTGTGTGTGTGTGTGTGTGAGGGTGGGGGTTTGGTCGGGCAGAGTATCTGGGAGAGGCTAGCAGAAGGATGGTAGAGAACTTTTACCTGGACTGCAGCAGCTGGAAGAGGGGAGCAGGCAGAAGGGACGAGGTTAAGGGTGACAGCACTATTGCACAACTATTTCCTCCCTAGCCAGATTTTCAGTCTCTTTCTTTTCTCCTTCGTTTTCTTCAGCAGTGAGAGTGAAAGGAATTGAGAGTGGGAGAGAGCGCAAGAGAGAGAGAGAGAGAGAGAGAGAGAGAGAACCAAGCCAATTTTTTTTAAACCTCGATCTTGGCTTACTTACAAACAGATGTTGCCTGTCATTTGGTCGTTAAGCAGGCACCCATTTCGTGGATTCAGAGGTTTTACAGGCATTAAAAACTCTAGGTGTATTTATGCTTTTGCTATCAGGAAACTCAATCTCTTACAAATACCGAAAAGTTTTTTGTTTTTTTTTTAGAAAATTTATTTGTTTTGTTTTTTCCATGGGGTCTGAATCATATTCCGCATTGTTTTCCTTAGTCTTTCTTTGTTGTTTGCATTTCGTTATCAGGGTTGGGTTTTTTTTCTTTCTTTAAAGTTGCATGTTTTGTGTTGTTCGTGGGCCACAGTGGACTGGACTCTTCAAACCTCCTGCCAAACGCTGCAGGCACAGTGAGTATAGACAGACGATTTGGAAACAATAAAACAGAGCCTTGGTAAGTCACTATTAACATGCTTCGGAGCTAGACTATATCTTCTGCACTTGTCTTTTGTGTGTATCCCACATTTAACGCTTGGTGTGAGGTGAAAGGCCTAGCGCATAACCTTATAGTTCATCATAAACAGTGATTTGCTATTTTTATTATAATAAATAAACAAGCGCGATATTTGGTTCACTCTTCGGCTGGGTTTGAGTTGTGCATGCATACTGTGCAGTGTGTGTGTGAGAGAGAGACAGAGAGAGGATTTTTGGGGTACCTCTCCCCCACAGTGCTGGAGGCTTTACTCTTGTGCTCCTAAAGGCAGGACAATCACGTAGGGTTTCTCTCTCTCCCCCCCCCCCACCCTCTAACTGAAGGGGTGCTTTAACTTCTTGGCACCTCACGAACATAGTTGAAGGAAGCTGGCACCAGAATCAAAGTCAAAATTCGGCCATTGAAATTCAAATGCTGGGGAGTACCGAAAGTAAAACATTCATCAGTCCTCGAAGTGTGAGCGCTGGACGAGTCCAAATTAACCATTAAATCATTTCACACAGAGCAACTTGTTATTAAGCGCAGCATATTGTACTTTGCAAGCCAGATTTACTTCACATGTCTCTATTAGGGTCTCTTTTATCCTTTCTCTGCCCATTTTAATCACACACAAAGCTGTAAAGTTGTAAAATAACAGGCTAATAATAATAATTAAAAAAAATTCACAGCGTATGGAGCAAAATAACACTGAGACGTCACTGTCATTTTGTTGATTTTTTTTTTTTAACAAATAAAGAGTTTACTAGCAGCTATATACTGTAGCCTAGTGGTAAATTCATAATACCAGAAGTAAATGCATGCTGCATCGTCTTCACTGAACTGATGGACAAACCTGGACATTTTAAAAGGTGACATTTTTTAAATTTCGCTCTTCGATGGCAAAGTGATAAATATTCGGTAGATTCCGTACTAGATTCTGTACATTTCTTTTGGATTCATTTCAGATTTATTATAGAGCGCCTTTCATAGCAGATATTGTCCCAAAGACAATATCTGCTTCACAGAAATCCTGAGAGAAATGACAGAATGCGTACAGTGACTCCAACCATGCAGGCCCGTAGTGTCCTGACTGCGCAGGTATAGAGGGATGCGAACAAGTGCCTGCTGTGATTTTACATTTCTGTCCAGTTTGATATTTCTGTCTGCTCTTTGCAATACCACATGTCGTCTTCTTCTTCCTCTTCTTCAACAACAGATTTCAGATTTTAATGCTGTAATGCTACTGCTTTGAAACTAGAGCTTAGTTCAAAAATATCTGTATTGCAAAAATATCCTCATATCATTTTTCAGGTTCGGGGCAATCGGTCATGTCATAGCACTTGTATTATATGGTGAGATTGTTTTATTTTAATTTTGTACTGAAATGGACTTTTTTTATTTAAAATGAGAACTTGATATTACAAGAAAAAATGCAAAAGGGGAAAATATGAAAGAATTTTAAAAGACATTCAAATTTATTCCTGACAATTCATTGGCCTTTTCTTTCCTAATAGATTTCCGATGACTGTAACTGAACACCGATGCAGTATTGTATCAGTAGCGTGTGTGTGTGTGTGTGTGTCGTGTCTTTGTCCTGAATAATCTTTTATACTCAAGAAATCTTACTATTCTGACATCTTACTATTTGATTTCTGTGCAAGTCCCTTGAATTTTAATTATTGGTGCTTTGTAAGATTATGTTCAACGCTGACTGAGTGAAGTGCAATGATAATCTTTTCAAGTTTCACACCCACTCGAAAGTTTTTACTTATAAACCATTATTTTGTACTATTTTCCCCTTATTAATTCTTTTTTTTCCTTCTTTTTTCAATATTCCTATATTCCTGGTGGTTTTGTTTCGCTGTTTTTGTATATCCTTTGGAGTCACTTGTACAATTAAATACTGCAGGGGAAATTCCAAACACTTGCCGGCCTCAGCCAGGCCCGACCTTTTGCTTTCCTCATTACTCACAAAATTCCGAACTGCTTTCACCCTCTTTATTTATTTATTTATTTATTTATTTTTATTTTTATTTTGCTCTCTGTATGATTTCTCTGGGATGTTTAATTGTTCAATTGTGCTCTTTTCTCTGTGATACCTTTCCTTTAAAACAAAACTGTTAGCATTACTTATACATTTTAGTCACATATACAGTACCAGTCAAAAGTTTGGACACTCCTATTCTATTCATTCATAGGTTTTTGTATTTTCTACATTGTAGAACAATACTGAAGACATCCAAACTATGAAATAGCGTCTGGACCATATACGGAATTATGAGGTAAACAAAATAATTTTCGTATTTTAGATTCTTCAAAGTAGCCAGCGTTTACCTTGATGACGCTTTCCACACTATTGTCATTATCGTAGCCAGCTTCATGAGGTAGTCACCTGGAACGCTTTTCAATTAACAGGCGTGTCTCGTCTAAAGTTAATTAGTGCAACTTCTTGCCGTGTTAATGTTTGAGATCAAACGGTAAACAGTAAATAATAAAAATACAGTAAATAGCCGTATTCCATCCACAACTGTAGTAATCCATACAGTATCCTGTCAAGAGTCGCTCAACTAAGTAAAGAGAACCGACATCCATCATTACTTTAAGGCATGAAGACGTGTCTTTTAATGAATAAAAATAAAGAAAAACTACTGAATTAGAAGGTGATGTCCAATCTTTTTACTGCTACTGTACGTATATATAAAAATATATACTGTATGTCACCGTTTTGGAATTAGAAACATTCCAGACATTTCATGAAAATTGTTTTTAAAAAGGAAAGCTTGTATTGTTACGTGAAGATAGGGTGTGGTCAAAATGTTATTTGGCTTTAAACGGTAAGCGAAAGTCTTGAATATCATATTGACATACATTTTTACTCTTGGATGAACAGCTCAATTCGATGATACCATATATTTCATAAATTTCAGTAATTTCACCAAATTTCCTTTAAATAAAAATATATTGTACGCGATTACTGTTCATGCAGCACTTCGCACAGCAACATGCGAGTGGCCTTCAATCCATGTTCAGAGTAAAATATAAACTCTCTGTACTTCTGATTTGTGCATGTTCATGTTAATAAGCTAGAAACAGCTTATTAGTTGAGCCATTTAAAAGAATTAGTACTTACTTCCTGGCCAGTGAAGCCCTTCTGTCTAGGAAAAAGATGATCATGGATATTTGCAAACTGAGCAGTCCAGGTAAAAGTAAACAAGTAAAAACATGAATAAGTGAATATTTACAGATAAACACAGAGTATTTAAATCCTATGAATATGCAAATAAATGTAAAAGCATATGAATGGCTATCATTGGTCAAAAACGCAAATGAGCTCTGTAAAGCTTACAATAACAAAACAAAAGAGAAAAAAATTATCTAAAGTATCAATGTTACCTCGAAAAGACACTAATTAAGGCTTCATTAAAAAAATAATAGTAATAAAATGAAAGTAAATTAAGGTTACAAATGTATTTTGTAATGTAAAAATGCTAAAAAGAAAAACTAGGAAATTGGACACAGGCTTGCGGCAGCAATCATGTGACAGTGAGAGGGTTTTTTCCAACTTGAAAATATTAGACATCCAATTGAAAACATACCCAGTAGATCACCCATAAACGAGGGGGCTGGGGCTCTATGATTATAAAGATAAAACAAGTGGGTTCTCCATGTTAAATCAGGTGGTCCGGTCCTCTGAGGATGAGATTAACGGAGACAGCTACAGCTGGACTGGAAATACAGCCATAGTCTGCTTACCACATGGAGAAAGCCAAGTAGAGAGGCTTCTAAATGATGCTCTGTGTGTGTGTGTGTGTGTGTGTGTGTGTGTGTGTGTGTGTGTGTGTGTGTGTGTGTGTGTGTGTGTGTGTGTGTGTGTGATAATAATAATAATAAACCACAAGTGCATAAATAAAATTGAAAGCAAGGTTTCTAAAATCACCATGTTCTCTACTTTATATATAATCAATATATATCATCAGTGTTAAAGAGATAATCAATTTTATTCACTTCACCTGTCAATGTTTTTAATTTTATGGCTGATATAAATATATATTATATGGAAACGAGTGTTTTACTGGGAAATACACCACTCATATTTTTCATCCGAGTTTCATTCGGGACATGGAGAACCAACACAAATCTCTGTGTCACTCGTGAGGAAATCGATGAATTATTTTGATAAATTTGGGCACTTTTTGTTTGTGAATGTGTCTATAGAATAAAAAGACAATCACATGTTGGCTTGAAGATGTGAAGTTTATCTTCTCGTGTTGAAAAACTCGTATTTTTCATATGAAATACATTGCGGATCTGAGTGCCATATTTAAATAATATTGGCTGGCTTTTTTTCATGGAATATCAGATGTATTCCATTCAGCTAGCATGATACTGAACGAGTCGAAGACAAGTAGCTGAGTGGAATATATCTATCACAAAAAAAGCCAGCCAATATTATTATTATTATTATTATCATCATTATTATTATTATTATCCATGCACACTCGCTTTTCCAGTTTTTCAATGTCCATTGGTATGTTTTTCTCTTGTAAATATGCATGAAGAATATCTAATGAAGTCTTGATAGCCTTTCAGGTGTTCAGCGGGTCTTTGTCTTTCCCGGCGAACACAGAAATGGTTGTGCGTATGCGCAGCAGAAAACTTTCTCACTGGATATTCGCATCAGCTCCGACGTGTGACGACGTGTTGTCTTGACAGCCATGCAATATCGTAAACCATATTCAGCGCTCATTCTCCATTGGGTAGCGTGACGTAATACACTTAGGATAAGCGATATGATGACAATATTACATGCTGTCAAACCAAATGAATGAAACCCGCTAGAAGGGAATAGAGCACATGTTTTTATTCCATCGAAAAAGTGTCCTGTATGTCTAATAATCACCGATATTTCATTCTGATGACGTCACTCCCAGTGTTTTCCCAGTGTTGACTGGCTGCATGTTGTTAAAATGGTGAAATGATTCGAAATTAAAATTCTTTTGATTAACTTTTTTTGTGGATGTGTCCATATAATATAAAGGACATTACATGGTGGCACGAAGATATGAAGTTTATCTACTTGTGTTGAAAAATATTTTCACTCATTTGCTTCGCTCACTTGTGAATATGTTCAACACTTGAAGATAAACTTCATATCTTCACGCTACCATGTAATATCCGCTCTCTCTCTCTCTCTCAAATTTTTTTTGTGTGTATGTATGTACTGTATATGTGAAATACAGTATTGCGTAAAAGTTTTAGGTGCCCTTTTTTATATGAATCTTAGATTCTTAATATCTTTAATATGTAAAATAAATGTTAGCATGTTAGTAAAGAAAGCAACAGTCTCCGAAAGGACTGTGGCAGGTTCTCCAGGATGCTTAGAAAACTTACCCACCCGTTTTCTCATAAAGCCGTATGACGTGTACCTGAGACTACTGCTGCATTTTTAAAGGCAAACAGTCATGCCAAGTATTTTGTTTTTGTGTAAAAGCATATGGTAAATGCACTTTATGCATTTTATTGAACTATAGATTTTCTTCTGTAGAAAATGTTTCATTTCATTATTTTTGAACACGTTTGCTTTAAACCCTTCCTTTTGCGTAGTCTCATCTCATCTCATTATCTGTAGCCGCTTTATCCTGTTCTACAGGGTCGCAGGCAAGCTGGAGCCTGTCCCAGCTGACTACGGGCGAAAGGCGGGGTACACCCTGGACAAGTCGCCAGGTCATCACAGG